>NC_057354.1:18819144-19122174 GCF_016509475.1 Prionailurus bengalensis
TCCTTTTTTATTTATATTTTTAACAGCTTTTTGATGGTTCTTCTAGATATTATATATACATAATATATCACAGTCCACTGCTATCATCATTCCCCAGTTCAAGGGAAGTGTAGATACCTCACTTCCAGTTTTGTTTCTTTACCTTCCCCCTATTTACAATATATATAATGGTCTTAAATATTTCTTATACTTACATTTAGAACCATATCAGACAATGTTATACTTCTGCCACAACTGTCAATATAATTTAGAAAATTAAAGAGGAGAAGGAGAGTCTATGGTATTTACTTGTATTTTTGTTTACTGGATTCTTTCTTCTTTCTGGTGTTCCAAGGTTTCTTCCTTCTAAAGGAAATTCCTTTAGCCATTCTTTTAGGGTAGGTCTAGTTGACGTTTCTCCTAGTTTTTCTTTGTCTGAGACTGTCTTAATCCCCCTTTCATTCCTGAAGGATATTTTCACTGGATATAGGATTCTGGGTTGACAGTTCTTTTCTTTCAGCTCTTGAAAAATGCTGTGCCACTTCTTCTGGCCTCCATGGTTTCTGATGAGAAATCCACTGTCATTCCAGTTGTTTTTCCCCATAGGTAAGGCGTCTTTTCTCTCTTGCTGCTTTCAAGATTTTTTCTTTGTCTTTAGCTTTCAGAAGTTTAACCATGATTATTTGTGTGTGTGTGGATTTCGTTGACTTCATCCTGTTTGGGATTTTTTTCACCTTCTTAAATCTGTAGGTTTAAGTCTTTTGTCAAATTTGGAGAGTTTTCAGCTATTATTTCTTTGGGTCTTTTCGTTCCCCCTTTCTCCAAGACTGATGATATGAATGTTAAAACTTTTGCTACAGTCCCACGGGTCCTTGATGCTCTGGGTTTTTTTTGTTTTTTTAATCTGTTTTTCCCTGGTATTTACATTGGGTTCTTTCTATTTTTCCATCTTTGAGTTCATTGATTTTTTTCTCCTCCACTCTGCTCTTGAGCCTGTCCATTGAGATTGAGTTCTTTATTTTGTTTTGTTTTGTTTTGTTTTGAGGGCCTGCTTTTGGTTACTGTATTTTTCAGATCTAAAATTTCTTTCTGGTTTTTCTTTGGATCTTTGTTTCTTTGCTGAGACTTTGTTTTTTCATTTGTGGCAAGCATGTTCAGAACTGCTCATTGATGACTATTTAAATCCTTGTGTCAAATTCTAAGATTTCTGTCATTTTGGTGGCAGCATTTATTGTCCTTTTTCATTCAGTTTGAGGTCTTCCTGGCTCTTGGTATGATAAGTGATTTTTTACCAAAGTCTGGACGTTTTGGTATTATATTGTAAGACTCAGGATCTTAATTAAAACTTCTGTTTTAGCTGACTACCTCTGACACCTCTCATAGGGGAATGGGGTAGGGGGTGGGTACCACCTTGTCACTACCAGGTAAGAGTAGAAGTTCATGTTCCCAGTCTGCTCCCATTGAAACCTGAGGGTGATGTTTCTCATTATTGCTGGGCAGAGGAAGTTCTTTGCTGACACCGTGGGCAGGGATGGGGACCTCATTACTCTTTCTCAGGGATGAAAGTCCCAGATCCCTACTTGGCTTTTTGACACCACTGCAGCAGGGGCATGGGGTGCCGTCTTATAGCCTATGAAGGGTGGAAGTCTAGATTCTCAACTTGGCCTTTGCTGGCATGGATGTGTTGAGCCAGTGTTTTGTGTTGTCAGGCTGGAGTATAGTGGATTTTGCCTCAACATTGTGCATTGTGTATATTCCTAACCTGCTTTTTTCCTGGTTCCTAGCTAAGGAGAGCAGACTTTTGTTGGGGCTTTTTTTTTTTTTTTTTTTTTTTTTTTAATCTGCACACTTTGGCATTTCCAGGTAGTCAGTTTCTTTACTTCCAGATATAGGATATATAAGGCAAAAAAGAAAACCCATGGAGCTCACCACTGTGTCATTCCTTGGGTCCCAGAATCCTTAGTTTGTTTGCCTTGTCTTCACCTTTCAGAGTTTTCTTATGTTTGTTCATACATAACGTCCAGGGGGGTTAACTACACTTAGAGTGAGGAATAGGGAAATGTGTATTCTCCCAGAAGCACAAGTCTGCATTACGTTTTACAAATGAGTTTCTGGGGCTTTGCATAAGTAGACTGAAACCTTACCAGGGCCCCAGCACCGTTTGACCACACATGTTCTCTGGCTTTGAGTTGTGGAGTAAATGAATCTGGTAGAGTTTCATGGATTCTGAATCCCAGGGGTGACTGTATAGTTGTCCCCAACTGAGTCCATTGCCAGGATAATCTCTCATCTTCTCATCACCACCCAAAAGTTGTCGATTTCTTTTCTTTTGGTTCTAGTTGGGAGAATGTGGGATATTTACTTTGGCTTCCATCAGCTGTGATTCCTATAACAGTAACAATGACATCACTTCCCCAAAGTAGGAAATGATTATTGTTCAGAGATATGTTTCCATGTCTCCCCATGGTTTGAGAAGCAGTGGATTGAAGCAGATCAGCATGAAACTTCTGACCCTGACCTGAAGGAAGTTAGGTTCTGATGTTGACAATTAAAATCCAAGTTCTGCCATTCCAGTCCCTAACTTATCCTGTTACCCTTTTGTCTGGAATTTGGGATGTGTTTTTCCATAGAAGCAAGTCAAGTACCAAAGAAATGAAAGTAATACCTTATGCTTGATGCAAATTTACTCTTTCCAAAGCACTTTTTCTATTTGTTTCCATCAATCTTCACCTTGGCCAAGTACACTAAACACTTCCGATGTTATCGTGGACATTTAGGCCCAGGGAGTTTGAAGGATTTTGCCAAATTCTCACAGCTACCAAAGGATAGAGTTCAGACTAGACATTTTCTAGATATTCTGCTTTTATGTTCTCTAATCAAGTGTTCTTTCAGGAAAGCAGAAGGCATTTCAGCTGCACATACATGCACTTGCACTTCTGTGGAAAGACAGCCACATACCGACTGTAGGCCAGCCCAACTCTGAAAGCTGTTCAGTCATGTTTATACACTTAGCTGATCAGTCTTCAACCTTGGAGAGATCTGGGCACTGAAGGGGTTATGGCAGAATTGCAAAATAATTCAGGTTTCCTTACAGTAGGGTTAAACTCTGGAACGACATTTTATTCATTCATGTAATTAATGCCTGTATTATTTATTTTGCTTTTGAGGTCCCTTTTGATTATAGAATATAATCAAAAGAATGGGGAGTGGCTTCTCCCAGATTTTGAGGTGGACAGATTATATACAGATTAAGCTTGACTTCTAGTCCATGTGCTAAAATAACAAACGTAGAGGAACAGCCAACATCTGAACCTGGTCTGTTGCCCCACCCCTGCTTCTCTCCCATCCCAGACCTCCTGCCCCAAAGACACTGCGTAGGTGTTTCCTTCTCCCAGTTCTGTTCTCGGGCAGATTAACAGGCAGGGTTAAAGATGCCCAAAGAGCGTGTCATCCGTAACTAGGCGAATTCCTCTGAAATAAACAGATCTGGGCACAGACGGGGACGTTTAGTAGATTGGCACCATCCCGGTATTGTAAGGAACCCTAACACACGTCTGAGTGGTCTCTGAATGTTCCATCCCCTCTGCAGCCTTGCCGTCAGAGGTCATTCCAAGTAGGTTTAGGTAATTCTGGGAGTCCATAGGAAGAAGAGGGAAAGTGTGCTGTCCTCCAAGGAAGCCCATTTCATTGTAGGGTGAAACTTCCTTATACTGCCGCAGAAATCTGGCTCCCAGCTGGTTCCATGGATTCTGTTTCCTTTTCTTATGATACTGCAAAGAACAAAACTATTCTTTCTTTCCTCTCTGATGGGATTTTAAATTCTTGAGGCCAGCTAGCTACCGTAATCTCTTTAAATGTCTTTTCAGGTGAAGTATCCCTAGTTTCTCTGCCATTCTTTACAAGTTCAGAGTTTGAGGGTGCTCCAGACTCAAACAGTAATATTTGAATTTGGACGACTTCCAAGCTAACAAAGCACGTTCCCCTTCAGTTAGGCATTATCTTTATCCCATTCTAGAGAGGAGGAAGCTGAAATATTTTTCATCACTTGCAAAAAAAAGTCCTACTGGGACTCCTGGGTGGCTCAGTCGGTTGAGTGTCTGGCTCTTGGATTTTGGCCCATGTCATGATCCCAGGGTCATGGGATCCAGCCCTACGTTGGACTCTGCACTGACAACATGGAGCCTGCTTGGGATTCTCTCTCTCTCTCCCTCCCTCCCTCTCTTCCTCCCGTTTGTTCTCTCTCTCTCTCTCTCTCTCTCTCTCTCAAAATAAATAAATAAACATTAAAAACAAAAGTCCTGGGGCGCCTGGGTGGCTCAGTCGGTTAAGCGTCCGACTTCGGCTCAGATCATGATCTCATGGTTCATGGGTTTGAGCCCTGCATCGGGCTCTGTGCTGACGCTCGGAACCTGGAGACTGCTTCAGATTCTGTGTTTCCCTCTCTCTCTGCCCTTCCCCCACTTGCACTCTCTGTTGCTCTCTCTCTCTCTCTCTCTCTCTCAAAAATAAATGTTAAAAAAATTTTTATTTGAAAGTCCTTCTGGCTAGAGGACACAAGAACAGTGTCTCCCTTACTCAGTCTTCTACATCCTGCGGTCTTTCCATAATAAAACCCTTGCGTTTTATGTTAATAACATTTGGTGTCTATCTACTCTCTAACATGACATTTATGCAAAAATAGAATAGTTGGGGGCACCTGGGTGGCTTGGTCTGTTAAATGTCCGACTCTTGATTTCAGCTAAGGTCATGAGATTGAGCCCTGCGTCAGGCGCTCCTCACTCTCTCTCTCAAAGTAAATAAATACACATTTTTTTAAAAAAGTAGAATGCTTGATTTTTCCTGTAAAATGAAAGTCACTGTGGGATCTTTTTTAATTCCTCCTTTGTACATCCTATTACCTCTTGCAGAGGGCTCTCAAGTTCTCTTGGCAAACTCCTATGTGTCCTTCAGTAGCAAGCTCAAAAGTTGCTTTGTGGGTATCTTTCCCCCTATCTGATTTGGGTGTGGCAGGGCTGGTGACTCTTGTTTTCCCGCTGTGTTTAGGAGCAGTTATCACAAAGCAGGGCCAGTATCTTTCTGCATGTCTCATGACCACCGGACTGTGAGCTCTGGAAGGACAAGGGTTCCATCTTTTCTCCTGTTACAGCCCTTGAACCTGGCTTAGCTTCTGGCACTCAAGAGCAAGGGACACTCGTTTGCTCAATATAAGAAGACAGCTCATTGCCTGTTGTGTTGGTCCTGGGGTTTTGTAAGAGCACAGAAGAAATTCCTTGGATCTGCAGTCCCACTGATGCTTCCACCCGCACCCACATCAAGACCAAATAGGGCAGCCGCCGGGCCTGAAGGGGCCAGCCACACACAAGGGAGACGGTGCCTTCTGTTTTCAGTAACTAGGAGTCCGTGCACGTCCCTGCCCCCAGTGCAGAGGTGACATGTCTGGACTCCTGGCTGATGGACAGTGCTTTTGATTCGGCCCACTTGCCAAATTGTCTTCTACCTGCCAGAGGCGATGTAGTACAGTGGTTAGTGCTCATCCTCTAAAATCAGGATTTCTGGGTTTTAATTCCACCTTCACCACTTAACAATTAATGTGTGATCTTAGATGAGATTGCCAACTGCCCCATTCCACAGTTTCCTCCTGTCTAAATGGAATAATGAATAAATGAAAATGCATAGAAAGTACTTGGTATAGTGTCTGGCAACTCACTTACCTGGGTCCCAGTAGACCTGTGTTGTTATTGCTCCTGTTACCTTAAAGCCTTCCTTACAGCACACATCTTAGCTGGAAGACAGCGATATTGATTGATTTTCTGGGAGTTGGGACTGTGTATTAGTGTTCCCATAGTCCCAGGTACTGTGTGTTAGGCATTTGCTTTGTGCCAGCATTTGGTTCATCACTTTACATAATCAACACATTTGTGCCCCACAGTCACCCTCTGAAGTATTATTATCTCCTTTTGCAAATGAAGAAATGAGCTTGCGAGATTGAGAAGTGGACTGTCAGACTGCAAATCACATGCACGCTTGAGATGGAGAAATTGCACGTTGTAACCAGTCGGTTTTCTCTGTTTGTTGTTGTCATTTTCAGTTTCCTTTGTTTTGAGGTTCTTGTTGTCAGCATTCTCTGGGGCCCTTCATGTTGACATGACAAATTCATACCTCCTCAAAGATGAGTCTTTCTTTCAGATGGATTCATGTGTGCAGACATTGAGACTGAACGTTCAACTGTGCACTTCAGGTGCAGGGCTTTCCATGTGCCTCCTCTGGTCCCAGCCTGTCACTGCAGCCACACAAAACACACTCACTTTACAATATTATGACATCTTTTCCACTTGGGCTATTGATAAGCCAGGTCTTCTCCATTCTGTCATTTCCAGAGAGAGGAAGTGCCTCTAAGACGGGGCAGGGTACACAGAAAGACACTTGTCAATACCAGAATCTTGCCTTACTTGAGAGTTTGCCTAAGGCTGTTCATGCTTCCCAACTGTGCACCAACAGAAACTGGTAGAGAGACTGGAAGGGAGACCCAAATGTCACATGTGTCTGCCTCACCCCAAGCTGGGAGCTGCCCTTGTGGATTTGGAGTGTGGTGACGCCCAAGTTAACCACCCATCCATCAGAAGGAGCGTGGGAGCCTCACTCCCACATTTTATAGGCTGTAGAACGTTTCTCCGTCTGGAAGTGTCTAGGATTATAAATTTCAGCATTCGAAGGATCTTTGTGGATACTGTGAGGATACTCAAAAATGTTCTCAACGGCAGGAAAGGATATAGGACATGGCTGGTAGTTTTTTCTTTTTTAGCTACTTAAATAGTGGGAGAGGATGAGATGGCGTATTTAAATGCCACTTCAAAATGGTACAATACAGGGGCACCTGGGTGGCTCAGTTGTTTAAGGTTCCAACTCTCAATTTCGGCTCAGGTCATGATCTCTCAGTTTGTGAGATCGAGCCCCACACAGGCTCTGCGCTGACAGCATGGCGTGAAGCCTGCTTGGGATTCTCTCCTCTCAGAATGAATAAGTAAACATTTTATTTTTTTAATGGTATAGTAGATCAGCTTGAGGGTTCCACTCTTCACTGATATTAAATGGCAGGAAACAGTTTGGGCTGGGGAAGAGAGCTTGAACTGGTGTTCTCCAATTCTAAATATGTTTCACTTTCCAAAACAAAGTTTCAACCCAGACTCTCATTTTGCCCTTTATTTTTAGATGGTTAGAATGGTTGGAAAGTGTAGGCAGTCATCAGACAACTGTGTTTTTTGTTTTGTTTTGCTTTGCTTTTATTATTTATTTTTGAGAGAGAGGCAGAGTGTGTAGGGGGAGGACCAGAGAGAGAGGGAGACATAGAATCTAAAGCGGGGTCCAGAATCTAAATCGGTCAGCACAGAGCCCAACGAGGGGCTTGAACTCACGAACCGTGAGATTAGGACCTGAGCCGAAGTCAGATGCTCAACCGACTGAGCCACCCAGGCGCCCCTGACTACTGTGTTCTAAACCCAGCCCTGCCACTTGCTAGCCATGTGACCTTGGGCAAGTTACAGAACCTTTCTAGGGCTTGTTTTCTGCATCTGTAAAATGAGGAGAGTCATAGGCTCTACCTCGTGAGGCAGTTTCGATAACTAAATGAGACAAACCACGTAAAGGGTTTCACCCAGTGCTTAAGTAACATGTAGTTCTCAGTAATGTTAGCTATTATCACTATTTTGTAAGAGAGAAAACGTACCCCTGCTCCTTGTTGCCTTTCTAGAATTTTCTCTTTCAGCCTCTTCCATGGTATTAGGGACCTAAGAGAATGGTGATGATTTTGACTATTGACAGTCACAGGTGTGTCTCCATTCCTACCGAACCTAGATGATATGCTGCATGCACCCTTCCAGGAAGCGGATTGTATGTAGGCCGGGGGGCTACCTCCAGTCCATCGCATATTCTCCTCCTTCTCCCTCTCCTCCTTCCTCCTTTTCTTCTTCTTCCTCTTCTTTTTCTCCTAACCTTCAAAGGTGTGAAAACTGGAAAAACTTGGGGCACTGGGTGGCTCAGTCGGTTAAGCGTCGTCTGACTTTGGCTCAGGTCATGATCTTGTGGTTTGTGGGTTCAGGCCCCGCATCGCGCTCTGTGCCTGCAGCTCAGAGCCTGCAGCCTGCTTTGGATTCTGTCTCCCTCTCTCTCTGCCCCTCTCCGGCTTGCACTCTGTCTCTCTCAAAGATAAATAAACATTAAAAAAAAAAACCCACAAAAAACTGTAAAACCTAATCTTAGCTCAAGGGCCACACAAAAGCAGCCTGTAGACCATAGATTGCTGATCCTTACTCCCATCTGACCCTCCCTAACATGGCCAGAGTCTTGAATCTTGGGGCTATTCTCTTCATCATTCAAGTCAAAAGATGCTAATCAAAAAGACAGTAAGTTTTCATGTTAAAAATGGAGTCCAGTTGAAAAATAGCACTATCTCCTCTCCCACCCCCAAACTCTCCCACACGCCTTACATATAAAGAACTTTGAGAGTTCCCTTCCTGAGACCAAGAAAGGATTTGTAAAGGAATCCATCAGAGCCAGTTTGACAAATGCTCCACCATGAATAAGCTCTGTGCCTGTGAAATTACTCCAGATTCACTTGGAGCCTCAGTTGTGATTTCAATTTTAAATTCCTGGGGTTTTTGCGCCATCAGGTCTCATGTCTGGAGCAGTCACGTTTTAGGAAAAGAGCATCTGTTGCTGTGAAGTAAACGAACTGTAATGAACACGAGCATACTTTTTCACAGCAAAAAATGAAAACCCCAAAATGCAGGCACAACCTTTGTGAAATGACAGTATTAAATTGCAAGAGACGATGGTAAAGCAAATATTTAAATTCACAGCTAAAATAGTGCTTGTAAAATGTAATTGCCAGGGAGAGCATGCCAGCTCGTCGCTCTTTAAGCTAATTCTCTGCAGGCAGAATCATTCTACACCATTCTAAGAAGAAGTGCTTATTTTAAATAAGCTGCTTTCTGGTTCTTTTAAAACTGCACAAGTAAGCTTTATTTACCGGGGACCATTTCAGTCTTTGAGCTGTTCGTGGGCAGGAGAGGTCTCCTGCTGCCTGGGGGCTGCCTGGGCTGATTTGTCCTGGGCTGCAGCTATGCTCCATTTGTCCCTAGGAGAGTTCCAGCGATGGAGGTGATGGCATTTTTGGCGAAAAGAAAGATGACAGCCGGGCAGGTGAGACTGTGTCCTTCTGAAGGCAGAGCAAAGTAAGGTCCCAGTTTGTAGTTATCCTGGAGTTCATGTGTAATAAAAGTGCTCTTTCTAAGGAGGCTCTTTTAAAGAGCCTAGAAAGTTGGCCTTCATCAGAGTCTCCTGGAGTCATACATGGAGCTTTAATGTGGCTCTGGCAAGCTTCCCCCACCTGTCCTCAAAATTTGGAAGTGAGGTCAATGATATCTGAGGACAGGATGGAGTCAGAGAAAGAAGAATTGTGGTTTCGTTGATGTATTATTCGTTTAATTAATTTGAGGGGAGGAAAGTTAGGGAGGATTGGTTTGGTGTGGTTCATTTTTTCTGAATTCAGACCTGGAAGACTTGGTTGGAATACCCAGCTACACAAAGCCCTTGGTTCCATATGGAGAAGGCCACACAGGGCCTCCTTGTCCCCACGCCGTAGAGCAAGGCCCCCAAATTGGTCCTGCATGTGAGAGATGCTGAAGCCAGCCGCAGCCTGAAGCTGTTCCTACCGCGGCATTGCGGGCCTTCCAGCTGTGCTTTAGCTCCTGAGCTGATAGATCAGCTTCTTGAGTCAGCTTTGTTTTTATTGAACCCAAACGACAAAAACAGCCATCTTTGTTTTGGTTCTGTTTGTAAGTACTAATATCCTCACTGATGTTTGAAGCCCAGGATGGCTCCGACCCAGACAAATCACCCTGGCCAGTTCCGTCTGCTCTCACGGCTCGGCTCAGACGTCTGGTCACCGTGTACCAGCGCTGTAACCGCAAGGAACTCTGCCGACCGGAAGTCCTGGGACCAGGTAACCAAGGATACTGGGTCCAGGAAGAGATGTTCAGGAGAACCTCAGAAATGGATCTCATCAACAAGGAAGCTCAAAAGAGGTAAAAGCCAGTGACCAAAAGGGCATGCGGAACTGCCCACTGAGTAAAGGTGACGAGGGAGAGCTGATCGCTGGAGAACAAGTGTATTTAATGTTCTCACGTGAAGTTAGGTGGTCTCCAGAACTAATCCAATCCAGGCTCCAACTGCGATGGTGTGGTCATGCTGACTGGAGAGTTGGTGAGATCTAGGAAACAGTTTTGTTCCCAAGTCCCAGACTTCTGTGATTTTCCAACTTGACCCCCTTCCTAAGTTGGACCCCAGTCCCTGGAAATGTGGTTTAAAATTAGCATATATCAGACCATGTTCTTTTAGCAGCGAAGTGACCAGTGTGTGATGAAGGTGCCATGTTATAGTTACCAGTCCTTATCAAGACTTTGAAAGCAGTAAGCCCTATAAAATGCCTGCTCAGAAGGAGGGGATAAATTATCAGGAGTTACTTGCCAATCTGCGAATTACGATTAAAATGGCTACAGAAGGCCAGCACAGTCTAGGAATGATGCCACCAGAAAAAAATGAACAAAGCTGCAGTTCTTTTAAGTCTTTCTATCCATCTTTTTTTTTTCTTATGTAATTTTTTTTAAATGTTTATTCTTAGAGAGAGAGAGCACAAGCAGGGGAAGGGCAGAGAGAGAGGGAGACACAGAATCTGAAGCAGGCTCTGGGCTCTGAGCTGTCAGCACAGAGTCCAGTGTGGGGCTCGAACTCACGAACTGTGAAATCATGACCTGAGCCGAAGTCGGACATTTAACCGACTGAGCCACCCAGGCACCCCATCTATCCATCCTTCTGATGTAGCATCCACTGAATTAAAAGAACACCAAAGAGAAAAAATAGCAAACTCAGTTACTTCTGTGTATACCTTCTGACTTTATGAAATTTGGTAATTCAGAGAAAATATTTCTTTCATCTCTCACAGCTCCAAAGAGAACCTGAGCCCTTCTTGCCTGCTTCTCATTCTTCCTGTGACTCCCTCACCCCACTCCTGGCCTAACTCCCTCCGGGGATGGAAAGTACTATGCCCAAGAGCCCCTCATAAAGACCCTGGGCCGGGTATAATATTCCAGCCACCTTACATCATTATCTTAACCCTGCAGGATGTAGAGACTAGAGAACCTTTGTGTCCTAAATATGGGCTACCTACCTACATAAAACTGGAAGAAAGCCTATGTGAAATGGGGGAGATGTGTGGCTGAGGGAGTCACTTCCCTTCTCTGGACCAGTTTCCTCATTTGGAAAAGTAAGGAGGTGGCTTTAAGGCCCTCCAGGACTCTCTGATTCTGTGTTGTCTTACCGGGGGAAAAATAAATAAAATATTGAAGCGTCTTCATCTAAAATGAAGATTTTAGAGTCTTCATCTCCAACAAGTGGAAACAAACTAGGTAATCTAAAATTAATGAATCAAGAGATAGCAAGTCTGTACATGTGACTTAGAAATGGAGAGATAAATACCATAAGAAGTTGAAAGATTTGAAAGTAGTGGTAAGGTAATAGGCTGTTTTCATTATAAGCCTCTCAGCCCAATTTAACTTAAATAAAAATAATAAAGTAGGCAAACCACCCTCCCTGCTTTCTTGACTCTATGGGCTCTCCTAGTAGGTAGGCACTAAATAAGTAGATGTTGGCTTTTTTTTTTTTTTTTTTTTTAAGGGAAAACAGCTCACTCTCCCTTTCTGATTAAATCCCAAGGTGGACTAGGAGAGAGCAAGCAGACTTCTACAGAGCAGTGTCCTCCTTTGGGGTTGTTTATGATCAAGAAAAGAAAACTTTTGACTGGACGCAGTTCCGCATCATTTCCCGTTTGGACAAGAAGTCGGATGAGAGCCTGGAGCACTATTTTTATAGCTTTGTGGCCATGTGCCGGAACGTCTGTCGTCTGCCCACATGGAAAGATGGTGGTGAGCAAATTCTCTGTGTATCCCCGATACACAGGAAAGGGGCATGTTTATTTTCAAGGTACAGAATCACTTCAGGTAATCCTGATCATGAGAGTGGAGTCTACCTGAAGAATTCAGGTAAAGTCAAGTGGGTTTTCACAAGTTCCTGAACTGCTAATTAGGTCCACCCTCATAAAATAAAATCTCTCTCCCAAAATGATGCAGCTTCAACAAAAACTGAAATTCAGATAAACATCTCACAGAAGTATTGGGAGACTGCTGTTAATTAACCTCCAGTGGATCATTAAGTCTCGTACAGATTGAATTCTCTGGTGAACTTTGCTCCGTCCTTAGATTACATCTTAGTAACTTTAACTATTTTTCCATGTGTTGAGTTGTAGCTATAGAAAGGAAGTGGCTGTTTTAAACATCCCCTGCTCCAACAGGGACGCCTTCAGAGTAATTGCTTCTTGGTTAAGATTTGCAACAGCTTCTTCCTTGATGTCCCTCTTCTGCCTTTGTTTGTAGATAAACTTGGTCTGGACCATAGGACTGTACTGTAGGAAAGCTACAACAAATACAGAGCCCACCCAGCGTGCGTTCTGGGCTGACGGCAGCATGCACACACGTCCCCGCTTCTGCCCCCACGTGACATGGTTAGGGTGTTTTCATTAAAACCAAGGAGCTGGATAGAACACAGGGAGCCAGGCCTTGCAGCCCCACTGATGAGACTTGGACTCGAATCCTGGTTCTGCCCTGTGGAGCAAGTTAGCGTGTTTGAGCCTCCTTCCCCATCCTCTAGGCAGGGCTGACGATGCTGTAGCGTAGCATAGCCATGAGAGCCGAAGGGCACGTAAAGGACTTTGGGTACAGGGCACCGAGTACATGCTTACTGAATGAGAACTCATGTCACCTCCAGAACTGAAGTTCTCGTGTTCCTTTCACCTTTACTGGGTCTGTCCTTGTTTCATAAAAACCTTCCATTGTCGTAGCTTTTCCGTGTAGCAGGGGCACACTCACCTAGGACTGCATGCTGGGGAGCCAGCGAGTTAAACGCAGAACCAGAGATACAGGGGCTCAGGTGGGCAGCAGTTGTCCTGGGGTTGCCTTCAGTGATGGGCTCTGTGTTGGCCTTTCCAGGTCCCCCAGATCCCAGCATCTATGTGGAACCCATCACGGAGGAACGGGCTGCGAGAACCCTTTACCGCATTGAGCTGCTGCGGAAGGTCCGAGAGCAAGTGCTGAGGTGTCCTCAGCTGCACGAGCGCCTCCAGCTCTGCAGGCCCAGCCTCTACCTCCCAGTCTGGTGGGAGTGTGGGAAGCACGACCGAGACCTGCTCGTTGGCACCGCCAAGCATGGGCTGAACCGCACTGACTATTACATCATGACCGACCCCCAGCTGTCCTTCCTGGATGCCTACAGAAACTATGCCCAGCATAAGAGAACGGACGCCCAGGCACCAGAAAGTCTCTGTTGCCTTTACCAGACCAACTCCAGGCTGTATGAATCTCTTACGTACACTCAGATGAGCAGGACTTCAGAGCCCCTTGAAAATGAACCTGAGAATCTGGTGAAAATAGAAAGTAGAGATGATCATCTCACTCCACCTGGGGGCAGTTTATCTGACATGACTTGTGACAACTTTATTTCTAAAGTTCAGGATGTCATTTCCATCACCCACGATGAAAGTCTGCTGCCTGAGTCCTTGGAGAGCATGATGTATGGGAAGAAGGCTCTCATTCGAGAGCCGGGCTCTCTCCAGGAGAGCCCCAGTACAAACACAGAGCCCAGAAAGGATGCTCTGGCCCTCTCGGCAAGCAAAGATGGGAACTGCCGGCCTGCTGGCCATGAGGCAGAAATACCTTCAGGGCCGTCTTTTATGAGTAGCTTAGAAGCAGGGGTAGCTCAGATGAACATCAAAAATGGAAAACATCTGTTGCTGTCTCTTTCAAGGGAAGGGGATGTCTGCAGTGAGGCAGGGCAGAGGCCTGAAAGCATTGGGCAGCTAGAAGCCAAACACTTAGCTTCCCCTTCCTTGGATCAGGGAAATGAAAGTGGGTTTGTAGATATGTGCCATCTTAGTGTCTGTGATTCCAGAAGAAGCTTGTCATCAGACCAGCAGTTAATTGATTTATTAGAAAACAAAAGTTTAGAAAGTAAATTGGTTTTGAGTCAGAACCACAGTGAAGAGGAGGAGGAAGAGGAAGAGAATGAGGAGGAGAACGTAGGTGTGACCACAGGCCTGAGGGAAAGGCCCGAGGTTTTGCATCTAGCCGAGCCCACTGCTAATATCCTAAGGGAAAAGAGCCAAGGCCTCCCTGTGGATGAGGTCAAGAGAGGAAGCCTGGAGGCCATGAGCCAGCATCCTAGACCACAGGGGGCTTTTCCTCCAGCAGCCTGTCAGTGTCACTGCAAGCACACGGAGAGGTGGGCACGTGGCCTCGAGAACGAGGAGTTTGAAGTGGACAAATCCAAGGGTTATACCCCAGACCTGTACAGAAGCAAAACGAATAGTATCACAGTGGAGGGTGAGCCCACCGCTCCTCCATCAGAGCCCTTTCAGGGAAAGCACGAGCTGTCAAAAGAACCTTGGAAGGAAAATGCAGAAGGCAAAAAAGGTTTCCCTGCATATCCAGAAGCAAGTGAGCTCAAGTCCGAAGACATGGATTTTGAGAGTAAAGATGATTACGACAGAGATGGGAACAGCCATGCTCAAGGTATAGTCTGCACAGTCTGTGGTGTTCTGGGTAAGCCAGTTCTCACATGACAGGGAGGGGGCAGGGTGGAGGGAGGGTCAGGAGATGGTGTGGCTTCTGAGAGGGACCTGCCCGCTCTCCTGTGGTTTAAGATCAAAGGTCACAGGTCTTGGTCTGAAAGTGAGACAGAGTAGCTCAACTCCGATCATTCTAGAACTGAAGATGATTATGGACAGTCGTAGCACCTTTGCTGCACCAGCCTCGTGATTTGGGCAGGGCTGTAGGCTTCTTTCTGTACAGTAGGTGCTAGATACATTGTTGGGGGAAGTTACTTGTTCTTCCACTAGGGGACGTGCTTCAAACTGGTCAAAGTAAAAACAGCTGGGAACATCAAGAACCTGCAGTTTTGTGTAGGTGCAGTTAATTTTTCAGGAACTCCACAAAAATACAAATAAATGCGATCTTTATTAAGGTGAGCAAAGATAGGACCATTTATTCATGTTATCGTCAAAACCCGTGAGTCAATGTTGGTGCATTGAATTTAAATTCATTTTAGTAAGTTAACAGGAATAAGGATACAAAATTACAAGTAACTCAACAAAAATACAAATAGATTTGGTCTTTTTAAATAAATTCTTAGATAAGGCTGCAAGTTAAGACGACTTTCTAAATGTTAAGAATCTACCTGACTCTGGGGCGCCTGGGTGGCGCAGTCGGTTAAGCGTCCGACTTCAGCCAGGTCACGATCTCGCGGTCCGTGAGTTCGAGCCCCGTGTCAGGCTCTGGGCTGATGGCTCGGAGCCTGGAGCCTGTTTCCGATTCTGTGTCTCCCTCTCTCTCTGCCCCTCCCCCGTTCATGCTCTGTCTCTCTCTGTCCCAAAAATGAATAAACGTTGAAAAAAAAAAAAATTAAAAAAAGAATCTACCTGACTCAGATATTTCTGTGCTTTTGCAAAGATACATTGATTAGAGACTCTGAGCAACAAGAATTGGTTTTTACCTTTTTCACTGGTGTTTTTACTCCTTCAGACCCAAGAGAACATATTACAATGGACAAAAACAATTCTGTTTATCCTTGTCATTGTCAAAAACAACAAAAAGACAAAAAAAACCCGGTTCATGCTTGGCCTAATGCCAGGTGTGGTGCTCAGAGATTGAGACAGACACAGCTTCCTCCTTCTGGGACAGTGCCCTTCTATCAAAGCAGGAAAAAGGGAGAGGAGCTCAGCTGAGCCCCCCTGCATGATCTAGCCTCCTTTTATTTGTAAGCCCCTTACCTTTGGCTTTAGTCATTGTGATGTCCCTTGGGACGAGTTCCAAACCCAAGCTAAACTTTACATGCTACCTGGGATAATGACAGACCACTGAAAGTAGCTTAGGTCGACTTGTAGCCCCAGCTGACCCGAGGGGAGCCAGTCTCTGACCTTGTGCGTCCTCAGCCTAGGCTACAAAGGATCACTGCTTTGTGACCCACATTGTGTTTTGAACCTTGTTATGGGGAAAATCACCAAACAGTCCTTGGAAATCCAGACGGTGAAATGAGTACAGGGTGTAGAAGGGTATGGTTTAGAGGAGAAACCTCTGTGCTCTGAGGCCCTTTGGTGCAGCATCAGCTTGATGAGCTTTGGTGAGTGGCACACTCACGGGCAGGCCCCCTTGCACCAGTGCTTTTAAAAATGGTTTTAAATTTTTTTAAAAAAATGTTTTTTAAGTGGGGGTGGGGCACCTGGGTGGCTCAGTGGGTTGAGTGTCCGACTTCAGCTCAGGTCAAGGTCTCGTGGTTCGTGGGTTCAAGCCCTGCATCAGGCTGGATACTATCAGCACAGAGCCTGCTTCGGATCTTCTGTCCACCCCCATCCCCCACTCTCTGCCCCTCCCCTGCACACGCACTCACTCTGTTTCTCTCTCTCTCTCTCTCTCTCTCTCTCTCTCTCATAAATAAGCAAATAAATGCACACACACACACACACACACACACACATATAACATATATGCTTTTGCAGGCCTCAGAGGGGGTCCTCCACAAATAGGAGATGTGGAACAGGTTGGGCAGTAATTGGTACAGCTGTCAGGGCCAGCCCCCAGGTCTCCTGGCTCTTTTCCAGGGTTTTCTCTCATACATCTTTTTTCTTTTTTTCTTTCTTTCTTTCTTTCTTTTTTTTTTTTTCATAAAACTTAAATCCAGGCTCTCTGCTTAAAAACTTTCAGGAATGCTCCCCATTAGATCTAGAGTAAAATTCGAATTTTCTATCATGGCCTACAGGATTCAGCATCATCTAGATGATTCTACCCATCCAGCCTCATTTTTGTACTTTTCCCCTGGATGTGTCTCTTTGTTCCTCAGCACGTCCAAAAGAAGCATCCTCCTCCTCTTCTTGGTGTTCTCTCCTTCAAGAAGCCCTCTTTACCGGCCTTACCTTCTACCAGCAGATCCTTCCAAAGCTCTTTTTCCCTATCATAACAGCTTGCTTCTTTTTAAAGCATTTGCCATGGTTTGTAATTGTAGTTATTCGTTTATCATTACTATTTTCCTGTCTTTCCCCCATGAAATCATAAGAGCCTGAGGGTCAGGGCCACATCTGTCTTGCATATCCTTGAATCCAATGGCCTGGCAATCCAATGACCCTGTTTGTGGTCAGGGGTCCCCACAGCTCCCTAGACTGGTGCACAGTCAGCAGTGAAATCTCCACCTCTGTGTTTCAGAGGGTCGACATTCCTTGTCATTTCACAAGGAAAGAGGCACACAGCTTTTCCTGCCCTGGACATTTTGCTACCCTTTGTTTATTCCCTATCATTACTGGTAAGTGGATCTTTGAAGATCCGTTTCACACTGATAATAAACTTTCACTACTGAAACTTGAAAGAATGAGCTGCATTTCCATTTGTTTCCATCATGATATAAATGTTCTAGGTTCTTTGCATCATTGTTGACATGAATCAGGTCTATTTTGCCTTTGTTGTAAGTGTCAGGACCTCCCATCCTTCATTAACATCAGCGTCTTGCTGTGGACTGTGCCTTCATTGCATCAAAATATTACAATGTTCAATTTCCTCTCCTCAGCTACTCTACATGAGCCTCTTGCTGCTCAGCCTGCTCTCATTCTTGGATACACAGGACAGTCTCCTCTTTTGTTGTTTTTGTTGGGGTGTGGATGCAGAGTTATCACATGACTTGCATGGATAGCCCTAAAGAAGGATCTGCATTTTGGTTCTTCCAGAACCTTCTGGAAAGAGAAGGCATGGTCATTAATGTTTAATTTCAAATAAGTTAGAACCGAATGAGCTAATTTTTTGAAAAGACAGATCAGGTGTCCTAATCTTTCAGATCATTACTGTCTCCCAAGTACCAAATTGATTTTTTTAAACCCTTCTTTGCAGATTACCCAGGGAAATACTCTGAAGAGGAGAGCAAGAGCTCAGCATCAGGCATTGCTGGAGACCTCGGGGATGACCTACAGGAGGCTCGGGCTCCCACCATTGCTCAACTGCTCCAGGAGAAGACCCTCTTTTCCTTCTCTGAGTGGCCAAAGGTACCTCACAGAGTGTGCGTTTTCTACCCAAAGCCTTCTCAGCTTGTAGAGTATTTCTGAATAATAAATTCAGAGAAATGTGTAATATCTTGGAAAGGTATTAGTAATGGTAACATTTGAACACTAAACACATACACACTCGACTAATTAGACGATAATATAAAAATGTCTTCGTATTTACAGCACTATGGCTTTAATTTTCATTGTCCGGACCATAGAACTTATTTTAAGACTTGTAAAGTGAGTACATATGAGTGTGCTCTTTTCTAATCAACTCCTTCTGCTCAGAAAACTTGACACGTGATCTCAAGGGACTTAGTGAATTTGAGTAGCTTGGTGATTACTCCTCATAGCTTTTGGTCTTTTTTATAGGATCGCGTGATAATCAACCGCCTGGATAATATCTGCCACGTGGTGTTAAAGGGGAAGTGGCCTTCCAGCCAGCAGTACGAGCCCCCGGGCACACTGCCCACCCCTGTGTTAACCAGCAGTGCTGGTTCTCGAAGCAGCATCTCGGAGCCAGAAACATCAGAACACAGTTTCAGCAGTGGTGCAGCATTGGTGGCCCAGATCCAGAAGGTGAGGCCATAGCATGGGGCTGACTGTGCAGCAGAGAACAGGGACACATGGCTCTTCTCAGTTAAGTCATTCATTCAGCAAACACTGACTGAATGGATAGGACTTTTATTCTTTTTTTGTGCAGTCATTAGTTTAATTGAAGAATTTAGATTTTATCCTGTAGGCAGCAGGGAGCTACTGAAAGTCTTAGGGCAGGGAAATGCATGACGAGAGCAGAGTTTACAGCTCAGCTGGAGGGGTGTGCGGGGCTCTTGGGACGTGAGCGTCAGGAAAGAAGGGTGCCAGCGGCTGGGAGGCCAAGGGTGGGTCTGATGAAGAGTTGAGGTTCTAGACCAGGTTAGTGGCAGAGTGGATCTAAACAGGGTGGGGCGGGGGTGGGGGGGAGTTGGAAAGCATGACTTGATAACTAATAAACGGATAAGGAAAAGGAGGCGTGAATGGATCGGATTGGTGTGTTCGGTACTTGGAAGGCTACCAGAATAATGGCAGCTGATAGAAACTAGGGAAATCAGAATGGGTTTTGTAAACTCAGGCTTACAAGTAAGGTCTAATTTGAGGTACGTTGTTAGCACGCTGGCTCTCAACCTTCAAGTGCACAGTGGAACCTGCTGGGGACCTTGAAAAGCTGCTGGTTCTGATTTAATTGGTCCAGGGTGTAGACTGAGTATTGGAATTTTTTTTTTTTTTTAATTTCCCAGTAGATTCTGATGCACAGCTGAGGCTGAGCTTCCCTGAGATCTAGTTCATGGACTAGCAGCTTTAGTAGCACCTGGACACCTGTTAGACATGCACAATCTCAGACCCACTAAAGTAGAATCGACATTTTAACAAGCTGTCCAGGTGATTTGGTGCTAAGGGTTGAGAAACCTTGAGTGGAAAGAAGTTCTGTGAAGTTGATTAGGATTTAGTAGGCTCAAGGAAATCAGGCCGGGAGAAAGAGCTACCATGTGGCCACGGAAATGGCATTCACCCCTCTCTTGCCCCCTGTGTATGTTCACAGGAGAGCTTCCTGGCTCCAGTATTCACAAAGGATGACCAAAAGCACAGACGGCCCTATGAGTTTGAGGTGGAGCGGGATGCAAAGGCACGGGGTCTGGACCAGTTCTCCGCCACCCACGGGCACCCCCCCATCGTCCTCAATGGCTGGCACGGGGAGTCCGCAATAGACCTCTCCTGCACTTCAGAGGGGTCCCCAGGAGCCGCGTCTCCTTTCCCACTGAGCGCCAGCACCCCTAAGATCGGGGCTATCGGTTCACTTCAAGGAGCCCTCGGCATGGACTTGTCTGGGATTCTGCAAGCTGGCCTGATCCATCCAGTGACAGGACAGATCGTCAACGGAAGCCTCAGAAGAGATGACGCTGCCACGAGGAGGAGGAGAGGGAGACGGAAACATGTTGAAGGAGGGATGGACCTCATCTTTTTGAAGGAGCAGACACTTCAGGCAGGAATCTTGGTGGGTATATGATGCCATTAAGTAAAAAACACTGACTTTTTTTTTTTTAAGTTTTTATTTATTTATTGAGGGAAAGAGAGAGGTAGAGTAAGGGAGGGGCAGAGAGAGCAGGAGAGAGAGAATCCCAAACAGGCTCCACACTGTCAGCACAGAACCCAATGTGGGGCTCAAACCCATGAACCGTGAGATCATGACCTGAGCCAAAGTCAGATACTTAACCAACTGAGCCACCCAGGTGCCCCAACACTGACCTTTCTACACTGAGCAACAGACCCTTCCCCAGACACCCAGTTTTTTAATTTATGGATTTTTTATCCCTATTTCAGTTGTCCCACTTGGGGTCTCTTGTTGTAAGTTGCCCTCAGTCTTTTCTAGAAACGTGTTTAATCCATTATGGACCCTTCACCTGCATGCAGCCTGGAGATAGGAGCCAGGGGTCTTGACATTTCCAATACAAACAGCCCATATCCCCCAGTGTTTTGGAAGAGCCACTGGTGATGGAGTTAAAGCAAATGGCAGGGTTGAGTTTGTGGCAGTGGCATGTGGATTGGCAGGCTTTCCAGGAGCTGCTGGGGGTCAGGATCCTGAAAGTTGATCCTGGCTCTACTGCTTGACATAGTGGGCGACATGGGGTGCACCACTGAGCCTCACTGCTCTGTAGTGGGCCCACAGCATCTCCCACAGAGGGCTGCCATGAGGAGGGTTCACCAGAGTCACGCCAGGACCCCCTAAACCCAGAGGAGATTATTGTAAACAACAGACAAGGTTAGAAGCTGTATGCCTGGCCAGGAGAGATCCCCATAGACTTTTCTTAATGTGTCAGAGACAACTGACTTCTCTTTGTGTCTTGGTTTTTCCTACTTACTGAATTTCAAGCTCCAAAACAGGAATCACATTTCATGTTTTATTGTAAAAGGAATAATAGTAACCAGTATTAATGAGTGCTTACCATGTGCCAGGCACTATGTTCAGGGTTTTGTGTGATTGTCCTATTTGATCTTCACAACTCTGTGAAGGTGGTGTTGTTACTCCCATTTTATGGATGAGGAAACTGAGGCTTACAAGCATTAAATAATTTTCCCAAGATTATCCAGTAAAGTGGCAGATCAGGGAACCAAACCAAAGACTTTGTTCACTGGGACCTGAGGGCCTTATTTTTAAGCTCTGCTATTTGGTATATTTTAAAGTTTTGTCTTCCTTTTAGACTTTCTGTATAATGTGGGAGGCTGAAGTGGCAGGTTCTTTCCCTGCCCAGTCCTGCAAGCTTTTAAGACCGTTGTCTCATTTTTTAGAGGTGCAAGGCCCTAGTTTCTTTGTAGTGATCATAGATTGGCAGTGGAATGACTAGGAAAACATTTAGCAGTGGAATGACTAGGAAAACAAATACTCTTGGCCTCAGAGTATTTTTAAAAATGTATTATGCAAACATATATCTGGCACCATATTGTACTTCGTGGACCCAATTATAGGCATTGGGAATACAGAGATGAGTAACACAGCTCTTCAACCTGTAGAAGGAAGAAGAGGTAAGTAAATTGCAGTGTGGCATTTCCAGTTATGTGGAAAGCCTGTGAAGGGCGCCGTGGGGGAGCAGGAAGTAGAGTGGCCTGTGCTCTCTGGGATGGTCATTGATGGTGGCAAAGGAGGTAACACTGAACCTAAGCAGACAGGATGGAATTAAAGGTTACCAAGCAGACAAGACAGGGAGAGGAACATTGGGTGGAGGGAACGCCAGCCCCTGCCGGAGCGCGCGTGTGGGTCAGTGGCGTGGAAGATTCTTACTCAAGCACCCCAGCACAGTAACATTCGGAGGGAAATGGATGGAAAGGTACAAAGAACACCTTACGTGTTTTCCTTTCAGAAACTGGTTTTCATTCTGTCATGGTTAACTGCACATACTTGTTTCTCATTCGTCCAGGAAGTCCATGAAGACCCAGGGCAGGCGCCCTCAAGCGCCTCACATCCGGAAGGGCCGGTGTCTGCCGCTTCAGCCCCTGAGCCAGCCCCAGCAGCTGGCAGCCAGGCTGAGAAAGCCATTCCCAGCAAGAGTCTCCTTGACTGGCTGAGGCAGCAGGCCGACTACTCCTTAGAGGTTCCTGGCTTTGGAGCAGTAAGTTTTGTTGGTTCTGCCCGACCTGCCATTTCCTTCCCGCTGATGGGGTGCTGTGTTTGACGAGGAGCATGCTCGGGGAGCTTGGGAAGTTTGGGAGAGATCTGTGTTAACTGAGAACATCATTTTAAAGTTTTGTTTTTTAGGGATTTTTTTTAAGTTTAAATTGTCATTGAGTTTCTAGTAACAAATCACAGCCCCTGTCAGAATGCTGTACCAAGTCGTTGCACAAAACCTTATGAGGACAGAATTTGCCTAAACTCAGTGCCCCTGTCTCCCAGAACGACCACACCAGACCCTAAGTGCACAGAGAAATCTTTATGTTGCATAAACAGTGCCGCTTCATGAACATGTCCCTATGCATTCTTTCCACTTGAAAATATGACCACTTTGTAGGGAGGAGTGTCTGCTCTTAGCTCGAGTTACTGCTTTGGGACTCGTCCTTCAAGTCCTTCTACTGCCTTTGCCCCAGATCCTTCAGATTAGAAATCTGTATGACCACTGAGGTCTCTTCTTGGTTTTCCTTTTCTCATTTGTTCGTCTACCCCACCACCGTCTTTGTCCTGGGTACATCTAACTGATAAGATGTGGAGATAGAGAGCTCACAAGAAAAGGAGGAGAGTGCATTCACAGATGCATACCCTCCAGAGACAGACAGAGCCCACCAGGTAGGTAGTGGTGGAGAGAGAATTGGGGGAAATGATGAGGAGGTGACAGCTAGAGATTAAACAGTACTCTGGGAGACTAGTGCGTCAGCTCAGGTCTGACAAGGAAGCCCACACATCCTGCTCTCCAGCTGTAGGAACACTGTGGCCTCAAAGAACGCCTCGCTGAGGGCCTGGTAGCTGTGTCTTTCAACCTAACCTGACTGGGTCCTGTACAGAGGGCCATTAATGAGACAAGAGCAAAACCAGCCGAAAAGCCCCACCCTCCTCAGAAGAATCTGTGACAGAATGTTTTGTAATGTTGATTTCCATTTGCCTCCTAGAATTTTTCAGACAAACCAAAGCAGAGGAGGCCACGCTGTAAGGAACCTGGAAAATTAGACGTCAACTCCCTGAGTGGGGAAGAGAGGGTTCCCGCTGTCCCCAAGGAGCCAGGACTAAGGGTAAGGAAGAGGGACGTGTCCCAGTGGAGCCAAGCCTTGCGGACTTGGGGAAAGCTCCAGCTGGGAAGTAGGGAGCCAGGCAGCATCTCCCGAGAGGACAAGAGGCCAGCACGGGAGGAAGTTGATAAGTAGAGATAAGTGGTACTGGGGCCTCTTGAGCAGCAGTAGGACTTCCCGTCGTCCTTTGTTTTCACCCTTTACCTCCAAAACTTTTGGTTTAAATTTGTACTTTAACTATTTCCAAAACCTGATAATCCCCCCTTCCCCATTACAGTGTAGAGAGTTCAGGGAGACCTTAACCCCTGTCAGGAGTCTGTTTCTAGTGTTAACAAATGTCATTATTGGAAATTTCCATTTAAGACATTTCCTCCTAGTCCATCCTCACTGGTGATGAAAAACAGCTGACTCCAGGCCCTGTCCTATTCCTCGTATAGAATCATGAGCCTGGAAGAGACTTCAAAGCCATCTGTGAAATACTTGTAGCCTAATGCATCTGAGTTACCTATAGCTCAGAGTAGAGTTGGAATAGCAAAGATAGAACCTCTAGGGGGCAGTAATAACACTTCAACCTGAAAATGTCAAGCTTAGGCAAATCATACATAAATGCACTTCTAACCTCCTAAAAGTGCATCCTCCCCAAACAGGGAGCCTCTCAAGAGCCTCCTGGGCATCCGTCCCTCTCGGGTTGTCCCCCCAAAAGCATGGGCTTTCCTAAATGCCTTCTCCTCCAGGCTCTGCCAGCTGGGGTTTTCCTTGGGTACGAATTCCCTGCCTAGTGGGATTGCCTGGATGTGATTTTCTTCTTTCAGCTCCAGAAGACCACCCACCCTAGTCATTTCCTCCTCTTGCAGAAGGAAGTTGTTATTTAGTGTTTTAAAGGAGGCTGTGACCGATGTCACCTGGTGGGTTGGTCTAGCAGCTCTTCACACATACCTGCTCCCCCCTCATCCCCATCCCCCACAGCAGCCACTCCGGGAGTGGGGCTGGGGCCCCGTCCCAAGGTCGGCCGCTTGTCAGAAAGCTTATCACACTGGAAAAGCTGCCCTTTTGCCCCTCTGTTGCTTTACTGTCAGAGTGTCGCTCCCACCCCTTTTCTTAGACCTCCTTGTGCTGTGCAAGCTGACACAACTGTAGTTCTCAGCCCAGCCGTCTTTCTCCAGCCCTCATGCCGTCTCCCCACATTCTCCTTGTGTCTCCACACAGGGCGTCACATGGAAGGCATCCAGGAGAGACTGTGGTCCTTGCTTTGTTGTAGCCTCTGAGCTCTTGGTTTAGAGACGTGTCAGAGAAACCACGTGCTTTCCTCCTTGGCCCTCTTATTTCTTTCTGTGTCTAACAATTTCCCTCATGTTCTCTGGAAATTAATGCTCATCACTCTCCTACAGATGCTGACCCCTTGCCAGAAAACCCATTTCTAAGCCCTTCTTGCAAGCCAGCCTCTTACCAGAGATGCACTTTTCCTCCCTTGTTAAATAAACACAGTCCCTGCCTCGGAGGCCCTTTTCCTGCAGTAAGGCCAGGGGAGGAAGCACTTGTCTGCCCGGTCCTCAGGGCTGCCCAGCCTCGCCACTGGGGAAGAGCCAGCAAGGCCCAGACAGCAACACGCTGCTTGACCCCAGGAGGTCCAGTTTCCCCTCAACGCTGTCTCCCACAGCTCCTGCTGGGACAGGAGCCCTCCGGTGTCTTCCCATGGAGACCTCACTCCCCACCCATCCTACCCCTGCTTCTGGAAAACAGATTCAAATCAAGAAACCTCTTCCTTCCTTCAGCCCTTCTGCTGTGTGTGCTGTGGCTCAGCCGGACGAGCTCCACTAGCCACAGTAAGCCTGTGGGATTCAGCTTTCAGGATGCCCAGTACATAGTGGGCGCTCGTGAGACGTGTGTGTGTGTGCATGCACATACATACGTAAGTTACATTTGTCTAGATGCGTGTATAGATTTTCTGTTTCTTGTTGAGCCATTTGACAGTAACTTGCAGACGTGAGCCCTCACCCCTACATGCTTCAGCCTGTGTCTCCTAAGAATATTTTCCTACCTACTAACATTATCACACATATGAATATTAATATCTAATATCTAGTGTACATTCAGATTTCCCAAATTGCCCCAAAAACGTCTTCTAGGGCTAGTTTTTGTTTCATTCTGTTTTGTGTGCAGGAATTTTAACTTTGCTTCCACACACACCTCCTTTGGTTTGTTAGGTCTCTGTTCAGTCATGAATATTTGTGGGCTAACCCTCCTAACCTTCCTGGGAGGAGCAAGGAAGTTCTGGTCACCACCTTCGCCTCCTCCTCTACCAGGAGTTAAGTTTGAGAGCTAGAATCCACAAGCTTTGGAATACGTGCTTCTGTGTATTGGTGAAGATGTCCTTCTAGGCTTAGAAGAGCAGATTTACCTCCAGTGTTGCCTAACGTCTGACTCTCCTGCTCCCTGCTCTCCTTGCCCTCTCCCCAGGCTTCCCTGGAGGAGGAAGCAGATTTGCTCTCAGGGTATAATTACCAGGAGGGAAAGCTGCCAAAGCCCAACTTGGCCGCTGTGTGTGGTCGCCGAGCTGCTGGGAGGGGCACCTGACTAGGGTGGGCAGCAGCTGGGCGGCTGGAGGGACCGTCCCTCCCACAGGAAGTGGTGAGAGCTGACTTCCTCTGCGAGCACCCCTCTCTCATGGCAGTAGGTGAAGAGCCGTTGTCTTCACCCCTGGGACCTTTCTGCTGCTGCTCATCCAGTCTGAAGGGGAGAAGGCAGTATGCCTCCTTGGCAGGTTCCCAGTTCTGAAAGGGCTCAGCACTTTCTCTATGTCAGAGGCTCACAACAAGAGCAGGGGAGGAACATTTCTGGACATCCTGATGCCGGAGGGGCATGCCAAAGGTCCTGCAGGATATAGGGCTTGACGAGGTGTCTAGCCCTAGATGCCCCAGATGCCCAGATGTGAAAGAACATCTGGTTTATAGCAAATTGTTGGAAAAGAAGATGGAGGCATTGTTTATCAAGCTCTGGGTTTACTTCCTAACAGAAAGGCTTCTCAGATCAAACACACCCTCTACTGGAGAGTTAGGAGGGAACTTTGTGGGTATAAAGGAAAAAGACACACCCCAACACCTTTCTCTGGCTCGCGGCTGTGGCTGGGCTGCAGGGAAGAGGTCCTGGAAAAGCCCTGTGGTCCTGTTGCGGCTCCGCTGGCTGGGGCCCTCGGCTGACTGGTGTGCGTTACAAGTTCTGCTTTTAGCCTGGCCCCGGTCCCTCAAGTGCTACTCTCTCTGTTCAGAAATAGGAACCAGGCAGGGATTGCTCCCCAAGTGATCATCCCCAGAGCCAGGGTGAGTGGCTGCCCAGCACCCTGGACACACCGGCCCAGCGAAGAGCAGGCACTGGTCACGGGTGGGAGTAAGAGCCAGCGTGGCGAGGTGCATGCGACAGCCAGGCTGGGAAGGGTCTGCTGTGCCCCTGGGGCAGATCCCTGCTTCTCCCACTTTGTGAGAAAGAAGCGGGGCGCGGGGCGCCTGGGTGGTGCAGTTGGTTGAGCGTCCGACTTCAGCCAGGTCGCGATCTCGCGGTCCGTGAGTTCGAGCCCCGCGTCAGGCTCTGGGCTGATGGCTCGGAGCCTGGAGCCTGTTTCCGATTCTGTGTCTCCCTCTCTCTCTGCCCCTCCCCCGTTCATGCTCTGTCTCTCTCTGTCCCAAAAATAAAAATAAAAAACGTTGGAAAAAAAAAATTAAAAAAAAAAAAAAGAAGGGGGGCGCTAAGCATGACAGTATCACCGTTCCTTCAGTTCTGCTAGTCTAAACCGAGGCTTCTGGAGAAGAGTTTTCTTGTAGTCAACCATCATAAAGCTTTTTGCCCGTGATTGGGTTTTTCTTGAATATTCTCTGGGAAATTGAGGGAGAGATGTAGGACTTCAAAAATAACCTTATTCCTGGGGACTTGGGAACATTCAAATACACATCTTTCACATGTACAGATCTGTAAATCCTTTGTGAAATGGCCGTGACCATTGTCCTGACCCCTCAGGGCTGGTGGGATGACTAATGCACATGGAACCCTTAATGTCTGCCTGATGCAGGGCAGGTGCACATTTAGTGCACTGTCAGTACTCCTGCTGCTCTTCCAGTCCCCACTGCCCCTCTGGGATGGCCACAGTCCTGTCCACACTGCCACTATTGAGGTCCCCATGCCTCCATTCCCAGCCGCTTCTCGGTTGGCAGCCCACCACACAGGTGTGTTCACCGAGGACCCGTGTTACCAACTAACCACATCTCTACAGCTGCCCCTTTAAGCAGAGATCTGTTGGAGTTTCTAAGGATTTGCTTCTTTAACAGTTAGGCAGAAGAGAGGCAGGGAACTGAATGGAGATGCCAGAACTCCTGGATTAAAGTTTGAAGTAGAGGTCCTTAGGAGGGTTGTGAAGAGACATCTTTCTTTTTTCTTCAAAAATTGTTCTGGGGCACCTGGGTGGCACAGTCGGTTAAGCGTCCGACTTCAGCCAGGTCACGATCTCGCGGTCCGTGAGTTCGAGCCCCGCGTCAGGCTCTGGGCTGATGGCTCAGAGCCTGGAGCCTGTTTCCAATTCTGTGTCTCCCTCTCTCTCTGCCCCTCCCCTGTTCATGCTCTGTCTCTCTCTGTCCCAAACAATAAAATAAATAAACGTTGAAAAAAAAAATTAAAAAAAAAATTGTTCTAATGTTTGTTTATTTTTGAGAGAGAGAGCATGCACCTATGTGCAAGCAGGAGAGGGGCAGAGAAGGGGGGGACAGAGGATCCAAAGCAGGCTCTGTGCTGATAGCAGTGAGCCTGATGTGGGGCTCGAACTTGCAAACTGTGAGATCATGACCTGAGCCGAAGCCAGACTCTCAACTGACTGAGCCACCCAGGTGCCCCAAGGTTGTGAAGAGTCACCTTAACTATTCTCAGACCTGGCTGTCAGTCTCAGCCCTTAGGTGTCCGCGGACTCCTGACTTCCTTTCCTATTTTCTTTAGCAGTCCTGGCCCTAATGAAAGTATTTTTCAGGCCCTTCTGGTGTCTCTTGGTGCGATCTGTCCCTGCCTTCTCACTCCAAGTATGCTCCATTAAGGACTGCAGCTGGGGCCCTGCATCTGAGCCTCAGAGTAGACTGGTGGAGTATCAACTGTGTCTTATCAGGTCCCCACTCCCCACTGCAGACTTGCAGGAAGGGAAGGCATGCATACAAACGGCTGAGCATCCTGAGAAGGCAGCAGAGTCAGCCGTAGAGAAGCGTGGGCTCCTCCAGCATCAGCGCGGGGGCCTCACTGTTGGGCCCTCCCACGTCATGCTGCTGTGCTGGGGCCTGTCCCGGCTTCCACATTCCAGCCCTGATGGTGACCTGCGTCCCCAGTGCAAACCCACTGTGACGGATCACTAATGGCCACTCAACATCTTTAGCCTCATCGTTGCTGTGATCAAAGAGAAGGTGGCAGAATCACACCAGCTTTGTAACAGGACCCACGAGGAGAAGCCCAGGCAGTTAAGGCTGCTTTCCTTCAATGGCTCAGAAAGGAGAGAGGACTTCCAGGGACCACAGGGAAGGGCTTTTTCTCCATGCTCTTCTCCACAAAGATTGAGACTGCTCAACGGCAGTTGTCCCAACGTGCCTTTGAGCCCGTGGACACGCACCGCCTCCATGAGCTCAATGACAGCAGGGAGGAGCGGGAGGCAGTAGAAAGAGGGAAAGGTGTGGTTTCCCGGGTGACGCAGGGGTTCCACGCAGAGGGTCCTGAGAGAAATCTCTCCCTTTCTCTTGCTATGGGGATTATTCGTGCTGCTTTGGGAACAGATTCAGAGTTAGGTACGCTATAATTGCACCGGTTTGTTTAATTCTCTCTCTGCAACCAGACGGGAAGCTCTGGCAGAGTGGGCTCTCTGGCAGGCTCTGGTACATCCTCGTCACCCCCCAGAGCCCCTGAACCACGGTCACAAAGGAAGGAGCGCATGCGGCTGCAGCAAGCCCGCTGCCAGGCTGGTGCTTTGTCCGCCGTGTGGCCTACCACTCACTGATGCCGTTGGAGCAGCAGGTTCCCTGATTCCCCATAGTAAATCGTCCGCACGGCGGTAGCAGAGCATGCGTGGTGCTGGGTGACCCACGTGCAGCAGAGCTGGATGGCGGGCCGCGTGGTACTTAGCCCCGGAGTTCTCCACCAGCTGGGAAAACCAGAGCACGGCCCTCCGATGAGAGGGAAACTAGACTGCCTCCCTTGAGGGAAACCAGAACATCAGTCACTATGATGCATTTCCCCAGCCACATTAAGAATGCCCTCGTCTCCTCAGCAAACATGTAGACACCCTGTTTGGTGACAGAGTTGTCCTGCAGGAACTTGTGACCCACAGGGAGTGAGGTGTGTGCGGTCACTGGCACCCCTCCAGTAAGCACTTGTTCCTGTGGGTCGGGTAATGTGTTGCACACTTTGCCTCCGGTAAGGCCAGAGAGATGTCATGGTCCTTTCTCACTCACACTCTGCGAGTCTAACTGAGGTGGCCCGACTCCCATAGCTAGTTACAGAGCTGGAACCAAAATTCAGGTCCATCTCCTGCAAAACTCTGTCTCCCCTACTCTGCTTTGTTGCTTCCATTAAAAAGCTTCCTGTGTCACAAGGAAGATGAACGCTCGCTTTGGTCAAGGCCTTGCAGCTGTAAGTCTCGCCTAAGACCTGGGTGTCCTTAGCTGGGCTCCAGTTCCCAGCTCTCTGACGAGCTCCTCCAGGGAGTGGATGCTGCTGTCGTGTGCTGGTGGTGGCTGGCTCTTGGCCTCCCAAGCCAACGGCCTCAGGCGCACCTAGGCTAGAGAGCCATCGAGGCAGGTAGGCCGGGGGCTCCCACTCGGGTCCTTGGCGGAACAGGAGCAGTCTGGCCCAGTGCAGAACCCTGGTCTTCATCCCCAGCCCATCCTGCCCTCCAGTAACCTTCGGCATCTCTTTGTCCTTTTGCAGGGATTTCTCCCAGAAAACAAGTTCAATCACACCCTGGCCGAGCCTGTTCTTCGAGATGCGGGCCCCCGCAGGAGGGGGAGGCGGCCTCGGAGTGAGCTCCTGAAGACCCCTGCCATCGTGGCAGACTCTCCCTCGGGGATGGGGCCACTGTTCATGAACGGACTGATCGCTGGGATGGACCTGGTAGGACTCCAGAACATGAGAAATCTGCCAGGCATCCCCCTCACGGGCCTGGTGGGGTTCCCGGCCGGCTTCGCCACGATGCCCACGGGCGAAGAGGTCAAAAGCACCTTGAGCATGCTGCCCATGATGCTGCCGGGAATGGCCGCAGTGCCCCAGATGTTCGGTGTCGGGGGACTCCTCAACGCACCCATGGCCACTGCCTGCACCAACACCGCTCCAGCACCTCTGTCAAGCACAACAAAAAGTGGCACAGCAGCGACCGAAAAGACTGTAGAAGACAAGCCGAGTAGCCATGATGTAAAAACGGACACGTTAGCTGAAGACAAGCCTGGTCCTGGTCCGTTTTCTGATCAGTCCGAACCTGCAATAACTACCAGTAGTCCTGTGGCTTTTAACCCCTTTCTCATCCCAGGAGTGTCTCCTGGACTCATTTACCCATCCATGTTTCTGTCCCCGGGCATGGGCATGGCTCTGCCGGCAATGCAGCAGGCCAGACACTCTGAAGCAGTAGGTCTGGAGAGCCAGAAGCGGAAGAAGAAGAAAACAAAAGGGGACAGCCTGAACCCCAACCCAGAGCCTGCTCCCGGGTCCGAAAAGGAGCCAGGCGGCGATCAGAACTGCCCCGAACCCAGGGCCCCCGTCCCTCCAGAGAGAGGACATGTGGCACAGGCCAGGGAAGGGGGCCTCAAAGACTCCAACAGTGACACCAATTAGAACTGTTTCATTTAAGAAATGATTGTGACTTGTAAGTTTCTTATCCCATAAAGGTTTGTTACTTCCCTCACTCCACCTTCATAAGAACCTGTGTTTCCATAAGTAATATTACCTACCTAATTTTCTGAGAACTGTGGTCACAGATGTTAATAGTTGCAGGGTCTTGCCACTTCATTAGCTGAGTGTCGTCGACCTAGTGTAGGAGGCACAGAATTCTCATTCTGTTACCCAGTTGTTCATTCCAGCAACCGTAGCTAATACAGTATGTGGTGACACACCCTCCCCCCCTTCTCTTCCAAGTTCCCACTCACCTGAGGAGGGACAGTGGCAAAAGAAAGCTGTCTAGGGATTTACCATCAAAGGGCCAAAGAACAGAGACAGAGAGGAGCTCTTTTTTCCGTGAGCTGTGTTGAATGGGAAGAATCTAATGGGGAAACCAAAAAGCACAGAAGAAGAAAGTGCTCGTGCGTATTTTTTAGTTAAGGTATTTCCCTATTTTATCATGAGGACTAAATGAGTAGTGTAGACAGAAGTATATAACTAATGGTTGAAAATGCATATATTCATTTCTTTAGAAAGCAAAAACCTTACTGGTAGTAACAGGACATCCCCCTTAATGGTTTTTCAGACACCTGCGGCAAGAAGGAATACTGACGAGGCATTATTTTATACATTATGTATGCCGTCTCCCCCACGTAAAGATCGTTCTCAGTATGGAAAAGCTTTACACGCTGGGGTTGTTGCTGGCAGTGGAGGCGGGTGAGGGGCTCGTCCTCTGTGGGGCTGGACACTGCTCACCTCACTCTCAAGAATCGCTCCGGCCACCACCAGGCCCTCACAAGTTTTTACTTTGTGCTCCCCTTCACCGAGAATAGGGCTCTTTCTGGAGCCTTCGAGGATATAGTCACTCAACACTTTTACACTTTGCTAGGTCCCTTCGTCAAATTATTTGAGGTTGTCCGAACTGGTGTGTGCCACCTTTATAAAACGACTGTGAAAGTTTGTTTCTTCTCTCCCATTTTTTTTTTTCTCTATTCGGTTTCCATTACACAGTTGGACCCAGATTCCAGATCAGGTTAGTCGAGACTTGCAAATTAACATCGTTTTCCCTTCTCACTCGGGAAGCACCTGCCTGAGTGGCGCTTACCTTGCCTGCGTTCCCCTCCCACTTGTGTCCCGCACTCCAGAGGGCCGGTCATGCTCTGAGACTGGAAATAAGCTCGTGGTTCAGGACTCGGGGGGCACAGGGCCCGTGCGGGGGCCGTCGGAGACATTGGAAGTGCTATTGGTACCAGTTTCACTTGGTGTTGCCACAATTTACTGTATTTTTTACTTTTCCTGTTACAGTTTTGCTAATTTATCAGAAGGTCCAAAAGTTTGACATAACTATTTCAGTTTGCATTATTTATTTATGATGCTTTTGTCATTGTCTTTTATACATTTGGGATTATAAATTATGTAAATGTTAAAATGAGCATCTCAAAGAAGTCTGTTAAATTGTGACCGAAGAAAAAAATAAGATGTATCTTCGAACGGTGGAGTTATGAATCAGAGATAAAAATCAGAAATTCTGTAACCGATCGCATAAGAAGAAAGAATCCGTTGATTGAACAAATCCTATTTAATGACATCTTTGTAGCGTAGATGGTCGATAATGCTGACAACAGATTTCTTAGAAATGCTGCTCTCTATTTAACTAACATTTTGTTCAGTTTTGCCTCCAGTGGAAGCAGAAAGGGTTTTTTCAGCTGTTAAATCCTAAAAATCAATATAATTTATTTATGTAAAAAAAAAATCACTCAATCGATATATTTTTGAACCTTTTAAGTACTAATTTTCTTTTTATCAAGTAGAAAAAAAATGTATTTGCCCTAAATCCTTAAAATACAAATGCTATAAAAATTCATGTATCTTGAAAGCCTTACTGCAAATGAGTATTATAGACATCCAGCAGAGCCTGGGTTTCCTTTGTTGTCCTCGTTGTTGTTTTGTATGGAAAAGCTGCTTTCCCTAGGTTCCACTTAGAACCTCCAGTAGGTCACAGGGTTCAATATGGATTTGATTTAAAAACCCACCAGCATGCTAAACCCCTTGTTATATCTTACCGAACCTGTATGTTTAACTCTCTGGGTGTTTAGGCTTATATTTGACTGCTATTGTGTCCCTGTTTGCAAAATGAAAATGACACTCTGTGGATTATTTGCTCTGTAAAGCATAAGTGCTTCTTATGATTATTTTGACGTTTCCAAGAGCAAAAGCCAAATTTAAACTCTCTTCAGCAAACTTGAGCCTTTTCATCTAAATTCCATGTCACTCACAGCCATAACTTTCCTTGGTCATTCTTCACCCCGTGTCTTACATAATAAATTGTCTGTGGTCTTGATCCTGGATTTAAAAAAAAAAAAAAAAAAAAAAAACAATTTTAAAAGTCAAATTCAGTGGCACTTGGATGTCTCTTGCTGCCTGGGCCTTGTATAAATACATCATCTGCACACAGCAGTCCACGGTCTTTCCGAGTGCCCACTTTGTTCTGGGCACGCTACTGGGGGCTTGTTAAATATCCATTCACGGGGGTTGATTTGCCTTATCTCTTGACCCACCGGCACACCTGGTTAAAACACGTGCCGTAGAAGGGAGAGCAGTAGAGTCCCTGCTTCCCGGACCTGGGGCCCCCGGGCCTGGGGCCCGAATGCTCCAGCCGCTCCACGCTCCAGCTGATGCCTCAACTGCGCCACTTTCTAGAAGCCCCGCCTCAAATCACATACCTGGGACCTGGGGGGGGGGGGGGGGGGGCGGTGGAACCACTGTGGGATCAGAACAGGTCCCAAAACACAGGAGTGCCTCAGAATTCTTAAGGCTTGTTAAGAATTTGGTGGCCCTTAGCTTTCTTCTCAAGCCCCAGAAGGACTGTGTCCGAAGTTGTCGAGGAGACTGTCAGGAAAGTGCTGAAGCCCTGGCCACACAGCCAGACACCCACCAGTTTCGCCCTTGCTGGGTCACCACTAGGGGCCGACGGATGGCGGCTGAAGAGCCTGGAGAATGGGTGAGGCATTGTTCTCTAAGACCCCGGAGTCCTCTGCTGTGGTTTTCCAAGTCAGGGTGTATTCCAGTCTTTGCAGCCCTCCAGTCCAGACGGGGGGGGGGGGGGGGGGGGGGGGGGGGGGGGGGGGGGGGGGGGGGGGGGGGGGGGGAGCCATTCTTCTGGGAAGAGGAATAATTTATGCAGAATAAGTAATAAATAGTCTTGGTTTCACTCTTAACCCCCGAGGCTGCCCCAGTAGAGTCTGCTTCTGTGAGGCAGAGGAGTGCAATTAGTTTAGTACGTTGGGCTAGTGTTGCAGTGTTTTGTGTGTGTTTGCCATAAGTGACCTCATTTGTCTTCAGAGCGTCTTGGTTACTGGGTAGAGGGCGCTGGCATCCGGTGTGCCTAATGAAAGCCACTGGAAGACAGCAAAGCTGTGTCATCAATCACAGCAGAGCTGGGGCTAACCTCTCCGTCCCTCCAGCCTGAGGTTGGAACAGGCCAGCCTTTGTGATGCCGGCCTGGGACCCCCTCCACCTCAGAGACCAGATCTGACTGAGTGACTCTCGGGAAAAATTGGCACCAAGGAAAACAGAACAGTTGTGGCCACACCCTCTGGAAAACTTTATGCTTGATTCATTTATAGTGAATTCCTTAAAATGGTTTCTTGCAAGAATTACTGTTCATTTGCCTGGTCTGGAAACCACAGAAGGATGGTCTCTTAGGTCAGTAGTGGGGTTCACCCAGCCCAGTGACCAGCACCTTGGGTTCCAGACCGTGGCTTCTCAAAACCCAGTCTCTGAAGTACAGAAGCATGAGGACAGGTCCTCAGGACCTTGGTGCATGCTGCCTGGGTGGCCAGTTCTGGGGCCACCCTCATGATCCAGACTCGAGGGGTATGTGGGGTGAGCCGAGTACAGCTCCTGTGAAGAAGGTGTTCGTGGGATCAGTTTGGATGTGCCTGAAGCTAACGCTGCCGAGACAGTCCTGTTGTCGGATTTCTGGCTCAGCCCTTGCCCGAGGCCCAAGGACAAAGGAACGAACTAAGATGAAGAGGGGGGGGCAGAGGGAAGAGAGATGGGGCTTCTAGGGTCAGGGGGAGGGGCACATCCCTACCTTCTCCAAGCCTCCGTTTCCTCATCTGTAGAACAGGGCTAATTGTACCTCGCAACCTAAAGGATTGATCAAAATGACCAGTGTTGGGTGCTGAAAAGTATGCTTGCCTATGAGTCATGTATCTTTATCGCTTTTGAGTAGCCGGTGAGGGGAGGAGCACCAGTCTCCTGTCCCCTGGAAGGAGGGTAATCAGATCAGGGATAAGGAAGGTCTTGCTCAGTCCCAAGATCCTCCTGGATCTCTGGGGCCTCCTTCAGTATAGACTTGCCAGATGGAGGGGAGAAAATGACACCCAGTTAGTTTTAATTTCAGATAAACTAATTCTCTTGGTATAAGTATATTCCAAGCAGTATTTGGTACATAATTACACAAAAAACTTTTATATGGCATTCAACTTTAACTAGCCATCCTGTATCTTCTCTGATAACCTCACTCAATGTAACAGTGCACATTTATTTAGCAGGCACCTCCTCTAGTTAGAGCTTGTTCTAAGTGCTTTATGGCCATCCCCTCCATCCCCTCAGTCACTCAAAAGTCCCCATTTTACAGATGAGAGAACTGAGGCCCAGAGAGGTGAAATAACTTGTCCAGGCACCCAACCTGTAAACGACAAGAGCTGGGATTTGGGGACCCAGAAAGACAGATTGCAGAGCCATTAGCCAACCAGGGGATCAGCATGGGCATCTAGTCTGGGCATGAAGCAAACTGCCTTCTGGTGCAGCTTTGGGAAATAGGGCGATAGGAATGGTGAGCAGGGGAAGGGGCTGGGGGGCCAGCTGCCCTGAGCGGGGTAACTGGTGGGGGGGGGGGGGGAGGTGTTTCCTTCCCATCCTGCTGTGCTAGGCTAGGGTCATTCTTGGAGTCTCATTCTTGGTGCTCAGACACACCAGGCCCAGGCCTAAGGGGCCATGTGAGAAGCAGCGTCCAGTCTTAGAAAGAAGTGGCAGGGGTCTGTGTAACTTCTCAGCCAGAAGGGCCAGAGGGAAGTTGGCCGGGACCGAGAGGAGGGGGATCTCGCAAATGACAGGGAAACCAGCCTCCCAGACAGCAGACCATCTCTAAAGGCTGGAGCCTAATTTCTGCTACAAGGTTTGAGTAAGCAGGACCAGAAACCCAACTGGGAGAGCTTTGATCCAGCTTTCTGGTGTGCTCCCCCCTCGCCCCAGGGTGTTCAACGATCGCCCACCATTCGTGTGCTGGGTGCAGCACGAGCCGCCTGGGAAGGGGGAGGCAGCACCGCTCTTTCCACGCCCACCAGGCCCTGGCCGTGACCTTCCCCCCAGGGCGGCTCCGGCACGGCCCCCTGGGTGCCCATTTCCTCTGCTCTGCCCACTGTGCCAGGCCTTGACATGCAGGAGCTCATCCCCAAACGTGTCCTCCACATGAGGACAGGGCTCAGGGAGGCTGCCACCTGCCTTCAGCTGGAATTTAGAGGTGGGTCTGATGGCAGCATGGAGTCCACAGAGCACAGCCCCCGTCCGTTTTTGTATAGCCCACGAGCCAAGAGTGGACTTTACGTTTTAAATAATGGAAAAACCAAAAGAAGAATATTTCCTGACATGTGAAAATCATACCCAATCCAAATTTCAGAGACCATAAATTAAGTTTTATTGGAGCGTAGCCACACCTGCTCCTGAACGTACCATCTGTGGCTGCTTGTGCACCACACGAACAGAGTGGTCTGCAACACCGAAAATATTTATTATCTGGCCCTTCACAGAAATAGTTCGCAGACCCCTGGCCTAGAGCATCGGTTTTATTCATAGATTCAGTGCAGAAAGTAAGTCATTTAAAGTCTTCTTATATTTATTTGACCGTGTTTTTGCACGCACATTATAAGAGTGACACCTGTGAAGATAAAGCAGGCTTCAAAGTAGCCCTGGACCGAGGGCCTGCCTCCTGAGGGGCCACCTCCAACCCCCCAGGGCACACTGTCACTTTGGAGGAAAAGTTGGGACTGCCCTGCCCCCACGCTCAGGAGAGCCCGAGGACGGATTAGACGCTGTGGGAGAAGAGGCAGTGTTTAGAGAGAGGACCCAGAAAAGGCAGGAGGGCACAGCCCGAGTGAAACACAGGACGTGGGTTTAAGGGCCAGGAGGCAACACTGTCTGTGCCTGGGGAAGGGGCCGGCAACCCGGGTCCGGTCCGTGGCTGGTGGCGGTGCGCTGTCTACCTGCAGAGTGGCTGGAAGGGAGGCCTCCCAGGAAGACAGGCCTGGCAGGGTGAGCCTGCACTGGCCTCACTCCCACCCGGAGCCAGGGAACGGGAAGGCCAGACGTGGGAGCGCAGAGCGCAGGGCAGCAGTAGCGGCCCTGGCAGCCGGGGGCGGGGGGGAAGGGGGTCCCCTGGCCCAGGCCGACTGCAGCCACATCCTGGAAGCAGAGTTCAGAGGAACCCAGGAAAGAGAGGCGGAGACCCGGTCTATGCAGCTATGAGTTTCCATCCCTCCGCCTCCCACACCTGCAGCTCAGGGCAGCTGGCCCCTCCCTCCTCGGGCCCCAACCGCGGCCAGCTCCACCCTCATTTGATTGACAGCTGGTGGGCCCTCGGCCACTGCCTGGGGACTTCCAGCCTCTCCTGCTGTGCACCAAGTGAGGCTGGGCTTGGGGGGAGGCAGATCAGACACCATTCTGCTGTTGGGGACCTCCTTTTGGGAGGACAGGACGGACTGAAGGAACAGCTACATCTGCTAGACATCTCCTGCCGGCCAGTGGTGGGATTATGCACGCACGGGAGCCAAAAGGATCTGTAATGGGATGGCGGTCGCTGCATCCCAGCAGTCGTGGGTGGCGGCAGAGGTGTGGGAGACAAGAGGGAGGAAGTGCTGACATTTTCAGGAAAGGAAGGTGGGCGATCCAGGAACTACAGCCTAGTCAATGTGACACCTATCCTAGTGGGCAAAATTATAGAAAGGATTTTTTTAAGATCTTTTTTTAAGATTTCTTTATTTTTGAGAGAGAGAGGTAGAGAGCAAGTAGGGGAGGGGCAGAGAGAGACAGGGAGACAGAATCCCAAGCAGGCCCCGCACTGTCAGCCAGAGCCTAATGCAGAGCTCAAACTCACAAACCATGAGATCATGACCTGAGCCGAAACCAAGAGTCAGACGCTTACCTGACTGAGCCACCCAGGTGCCCCTGTAGAAAGGATTTTTAAAGATGTGCCAAGGGTGCATCAAGAACAGGTCAAGCCACAGTCACCTCCATCCCCTTTGGGTGACCAGAGCAGCTCAGTGTGGTTTCCATTGTGACAGGCAAAATGCAGAGCTGTGGGCTTTGCCCCTGCCTGGACAGCCGTGCCCGAACACAACTAAGCAATGGTCTGTGTCCATCTGGGGAGGCATCAGTGGCCCATGGGCTCGCTTCTCAAAGTCTGGCAGTGTTTGTAGACTCCCACACCTACCGGGCAAGGCAGACGACACACGTGAGGGACAGGGGCCAAATATAAGGCAATAGGAAATGGAGGGGATCATGCCCCGACTAAAAGGGACAGCTTCGACCGGCGACAACCAGTGATGCCATGCGGGAAGGCGGGCTCTGTGTTCCCCAATACCCTGAGTGTTTTTTTCAATAGAAGATGGACTTTTCAACGTATGCGGTAAGTTCAGTTTTCAAAAAAACGAAATCCACTGAGCAAGTATCTGTCTGCAGATTGGATCCAGGATGCACAGAGCACATAGTTTGCTTCTTGAGTGGTTGCAGAGCCGTGGGCATTGGCAGGTTCCTGACACAACTAGCAGGTGACCTGGGAGAATACAGAATCGGGATGTGTTTTAAGGGAGGGGACTGTCCTGTCTCCCACTGGGGAGTCCCGCTCTCAGGACACAAGGAAAAGCTCGGGAGTGCCGGTCAGTGCAATCCTGGCAGCTAGCATCTCCCTCCCAGAGGGGCTCTCCACCTGGGGGGGGGGGGCGGTCCAGGGAGAGGCTGCGGCCCCATATGGGGGAGGTGCTGGGCACTTGCCTGGAGCAGACAAGAGGCCGGGTTGAAGCAGCTTGGCAAAACCTCCTTAGGCAAATTATTAGGCCCCTTGACTCTGGTCTTGTGGGGTGTATGTTCCTGTTGTATCACCCACTCAAGATGACACTTGGGCCCCACATTTCTCTATCCCCAGCACATTGGGAGTCCCCAAGAATCCTCAGGGACTTCCCAAGAGTGGGGGATACCACCAAGGGCCACCTTGCAGGTGTGAGTCGGGGGAGGCTAACAGGAAGGCAGGGGCTGGGGGGGCCCAGGTTGAGCAGGGCAGGCAGTGACTCAGGGCTGCTGAGGTGTTAAGCCTCTTTCCTGGCTCTGACCAAGAGGAGGCCAGACTAGGAAAACTCTAGACACCGCTCCCACCCACCCCCCTCACTCCCATCCCCACTCCAGCTCTGATCCGGGCTTTTCCATTCACAGATCCCAAACTTTCCAGGCCAGCAAAGAGCCAGAGGGGCTGCCAAGGCCCGGGTGAGTGCCTTTGGAGAGTGGCGAGGGGACACGTGCAGTCCTGTCAGGTAGGTCACAGGGGCCTGAGGAAGGCCCTGACCCCAGCCCCTGGGGCCCCTGGGCTCCCCAGGTTGGAGGACCCTCCTACTCTGACTCAGTCCCTTGTCAAATGTCCCCATCAGGAAGCAGAGTATATGCATTTAAGGAACAAGGCCTTGACTCCAGGAGTCCTAGTGTTGGTGTGCATCTGAGAGAGACAGAGACAGAGGGGTGGAGGACAGTGACGGTGGCCCTGGAGCAGGCAGTCTTGCCGACTGAGCCCCTGCAGCCACTTCCTTCCCTTCCCCAGACGAGTAGGAGATAGTTAGCCTCCCCTGCAGGAAGGGCATGGAGAGGCAGGCTGAGCGCTCTCAGTGCACAACCCAGCACCCCAAAACAAGCCCAAGGGACAGGGGCCATGTTCCACTGCCTGGACCCCACCGACCCAGCCACCCCAGCAGGACTAAAAAGGAGCAGGTCTGAAAAGACATAAAACATCCACCCAAAGTGGTACTTCCTCTGCAGAGTCAACAGTGGGTGCACAATGTTCTCAAAACCCTGACCTTGTTTTTATTAGTTACCCCTGTATCCTTGGTGCCACCCTCCCTTTGGCAATAAGCCAGTCAGCCCGTCTGTGCTCAGTTCTCAGGGACGAGACTCTGCCTGGCTTCTGAGTTCCCAAAGCAGACCCTGGCCTGGAAGAGTGACAGGTAAGAGAAGGTGGACTGCTGGGGGCTGGGGAGCGTGGGGACAGGACAAAAGGACCAGCCTCCTCAAGTGCGCCCTGTCCAACTCCAGGACCCAGGAGCCTCCTGGAGCCGAATCTACACCGCACGCTTCTGGAAGCTCTTCTGGGTGGCCCGGGCCTGCCCTTCCCCCTGTGACTGTGGTCCCTCTTTCAGCACCAGCTCACGTGTCCCCCCCCCCATCCCCCCCAACCCCCCCCCCCCGGACAGACAGGGAGAGCGGCTGCTACCTGTGTCCTGAACTTCACTCGGGATCAGATCTTACCCTATTGAGCAACCCTCTTTCCAACACCCTAGGGCCTCCAGGACCCCCGTGCCATTAGAGGGTGGTGCCCCCCATATCAGCTCTCAGTGTAGGGAGAGCAGGGCAGAAGCCCCCACCCCTGTGCTTTGGTGGGGCTGGGAGAAACCAGCCCGAGCCAGGTGGCTGCCGGGTAAAACCCACCCTAAGACACCAGCACTGTGCAAAGACTGACTTTGTGATTGGGTCCAGAGGCTCTGTGGGCCAGGAGCAAGGGGTGGGCAGGCCTCAGACCTCCCTCTGAGGCCACGAGAGACTGGCAGCAGCACCCACCTCCCTGAAGGCGGGCAGAACCCAGGGATGCCCACAGAAGGGTCCCTAGGGACATGGCCAGCAGGATGCCTGGGAGGGACTCAGCTCCCTAAATGGCCTGGGGCACCTCTGTGGGCCTCGCCTTCCCTGTGCCCAGTCCCTCCCTGCTCTGCCAGCCTGGGCATGGGAGCCTGAGTTGCTGTGTCCCTCCCTTGAGAGTGGAGTGTCCTCAGACCAAGCTCACCCTCAGGACTTAGGGCCCCCTCTCTAGCTGAGGCTCAGCTGACTGATGCTCCCATTTCATCTTGGGGGTAGGAGCGGGGGTCCTGAGCCCCCTCGTGAGTCCCCACTTTCCTGTTAGGCGATTCCCCGTGAGCCTTTTTATAAAGAATCGGCTGGGAGCCAGGGAACTTTTGGAAAGTGTATGGGCCAAGCCAAGCTGCACAAACCTGTCTTCCTCCCAGAGCTGAAAGGGGCCAGGTTGTTCCCAGACGAATGCAGAGGCGGGGCGGGGGCGAAGGGAGGGGAGAAGGAAGGGGGCTACCTCAGGAGGCCTCGCACACTGTGGAGCCACAGCCAGGGAAGGGGGAGGATGAGGAGGCACAGCCAGAGGCAGCGGCGGGAGGAGGTCCGGTCCCAGGTGTCTCATGTAGACTCACATGCGAGACATACACGCCCCCCAAAGCGCTTGGGTGCAGACTGGGTCACACAGGGATGCAAGCACGTAGGGAGGCACGCTGGCGTGCACAGACGTTTGCACAGGTACATACACTGAGGCGGTCACACACACAGCTGCAGAGACGTGCTCAAACATGCTCCCACATACGGCCCCACCCCACACGTGTGCACATGGAATACACAGCGAAAGACGTGTGCAAAGGATGCGTATGGAGAAATACCAAGCCAGATCCAGGAGGCAGGGAGAGGGCTTGACCACGCTGACAACCCAGCTCCCTTGGGCCCAGCACACCCGTACACCCATGTACACACACACACACACACACACACACACACACCCTGGCCGGGAACCACTTACTTCATAGGAACTTTTGGATCCAGGGCAACACGCAATCAAGACCTTGTGCCGGGAAAGAAAGCGCCTTTGTCTGCTGGGACCGGGGCTTTGGGAGCAGCTGCAGCCTTCCCCAGGACTGGGGCCAGGCCAGTTCCTCGCTTCTGGGTAGGAAGGTCAGGCGGGGCCGGGGCTGAGGGCGAGGGCGCGGGGGCCCGGCAGGCCCTGCCATAACCCCCAGATGCTGTCCTCTGCCGGCTGCACGCAGCCCAGGAAGGCAGTGGTTCCCCGCCCTCGCCTGGGACTGGCCCCAGGGTGACCCATGGTTCTAACCCTGGCCCTGGTGCTACACTGACCCAGACTGAGGCCCAGCTCCGGCCCCAGGGTTCCACGGCTGCCTTGTGCCAGTGGCCTCGCTTTTTTTAGCAGAGTGAAAGAAAGGTCAGGCTCTGGAATTAGAAAGATGTGACATTGAATCCTGACTCTGTCGCTAGCTGGGTGGCTTTGAGAACAGACCTTCCTGAGCCCTGTGTTCATTGGAGCCCCTGTGACAGTGCTCCAAGCCCAGACGGAGGCACACCTCCTCCTGGAGTCCACAGCCGCCTCTGCTCTGCACGAGCTGTCTCTGGGCCTGGTGGAGCTGGGGGAGCGCCCGCTGCTCTGGCCACAGGGAGGAGGGTGGAGCCCACACCCAATCCATCTGACGCTTCTGTGACTCCCCTCCTCCCTTTGGTCCCTTTCCTCCCTCATGGTCCTGGCCCTGCTGCCCGGTGCCTCACTCTCTCCCTCCACCTCAGAGCCACGTCTTCTGCTGGCGAACCCCCAGTGAGGACAGTCCCGTTTTCTAACTCAAGAGGATTCAGTCTAGGGACACCCTTCGGAGGTGGGTCCCGACAGTCCCAGGACCCTTCTGCTGGGGGCTCTTCCCTGCATCTGCAACCTGCAAACACCTTCACGGTGTCACCACAAAGCCGGGAACGTCATTCTCGTAGCTCTTCCTCTTCCCTGGGGTATCTCAAGGCCAGGGCATGCCTGGCACCGAGCCTGGTATGAGGCCGTTACTGTCAGACTCAGCAGTGGCTTTCAGAAGTTCAGGTGCATTCAGCTACCACTGCCCCTTGGTGGGTTTCTAGCTTTTGCTCTTACTGTAACTTGGTGCCTCTCTTCTCACATATCTCTCATAATTGCATGGCAGTCAAATACCTTGTATCCTTACTGTTAACAGAATTGTACTGTTTTAGAAAATAACGAAGTTCAACCAGCCAAGTGTGGGGAGTGGCAGTTCAAGTGCTCTGCCCTGTCACTCGCGGTACAATTCATTTGTGCATTGTTGATGGGTTGAATGCCGGCTCCCTGCCAGACCTGGAGCGGCCCAGAGGGAGTCCACCCAGAGCCCACCGAGAGCCCTGTCTAGAAAGACCCAGAAGAAGAGACCAGCGGGGGACGAGGACAGGTAGGCAGAAAGTGTGGTTGGGCAGACAGAGGACTGGGCAGGCCCTGCGGGAGCCTGAGGGGGGTTCCTTGGGGCACAGGTGGCTCCAAGATGGTTTTGCAGAACAAGGGACATTTGAGCTGAGCTTTCAAAGAGCAGTTGGATTTTTTTTTTTTTTCTGGTTAAAGATGAGAGAGGGTGAACCAGGCAGGAGACGAGCATTTACACAAGTCATGGGAATGGGAAGCGCCTGATGTGTGTGAAGGAATGGGAAGTGTTAGATGCGCTGGGGCGGGGCGTGTGTCAGGCTGGGCTGGAGAAGCTGGCACCAGATGGGCCTGTGGATGCCAGGGAGACTGGGGAACCCCTGCCACATGGAGGGCACCCAGCCCTGGCCCTGGAGCTGCCCCATGGAGCTATTCGCTCCCATTCTGAACCCTCTGGCTCAGCCCCACCCGCCCCACCTGCAGCTTGTGCTAGGAAACTCAGCTTGCACTGTGGTCAAATTCCCTTCTCTTCTTGGCTTGGAAGAAAAAAAATTATGGGCAGGAATTTTTGTAGGAGGTCTTTGTATATTGAAATTCTTGATTCTTTGTTACATAGATATCTTGTCTGTCATTTCCCTCCCTCCCTCCTTCTCTCTCTCTCTCTCTCTCTCTCTCTCTCTCTGTGCAGTTTGACCTTAATTTTATTTTGCTTTGATGGAAAGGAGCCTTATATATTTTTGTTGTCCAGTCCACCAGTCTGTTCATTTGACATTTTCTTAGAAAAACGTTTCTTATTGTAAAATTGTACAGGTATTAGGATTTTTTTTAAAGTTTATTATTTCAGAGAGAGAAAGAAAGAGGGAGCACAAACAGGGGAGGGGCAGAGAGAGAGGGAGACACAGAATCCCAAACAGGCTCCAGGCTCTGAGCTGTCAGCACAGAGCCTGATGTGGGGCTTGAACCCGCAAACCATGAGATCATGACCTGAGCCAAAGTCAGACACTTAACCAATGAGCCACCAGGTACCTCTAGATATTAGGATTCTTTATGGTTTAACTTCTAGCGCGTAAATCTGTAAGCCATCTAGGTTTACTCTGGTGTATGGCAGGAATCTAACTTTACTTTTTCCAAATTGTTAGCCAGTTGTCCAGTCCCATTCAGTGAGTAATCCATCATTCCTGCACTGGTTTGTTTATTTTGTTCAAAATTCCTCATCTTTTCAGTTTTTAAAGTCGTACTTGCAACCTAAACAAAAAAGAGAGACAGAAAAGGAGAAGTAGGAGGGGGAAGAGGAAGAGGACAAGAAGATGAGGCGAGGAGGATGAGAAGAAGTAATCCGATGGTCCTAGAAAGATCTGACTCAGAAGGTAAAGCCCTCTCCTGAACACACCTCCCCGAGATAATGACCACCAGCAGCTTATTATATATCCTTTTATTGTTAGTGTGGTAACATTTATTAGGTTTCGCTTAAATACAGAGATGTACAAAGAAAAATACCAAAAGGAATCAAGAGCTCTAGAAAACACGTAACTGATATAAAAATATGTTGACCTTAAACAAAAGGTAATACACGTCTAGTGTTGGAGAAGTCACAGTCCTGAAAGAGACAACGTGAAAACCAAGCCCTCCTCTCTCACTCTCCACACTGCCCCAGGCAAGTCCTTTTCCCTGAAGGGAACCAGCCAACACTTCCCATTGGCTTTGGTTTGAAATGCGTTTTGTTTTTTTTTTTTAATGTTTATCTATTTACTTTGAGAGAGAGGGTGCAAAAGAGTGGGGCAGAGAAAGAGAGGGAGAAAGAGATTCCCAAGCACGGGGCTCGAACCCACAAACCGTGAGGTCACGACCTGGGCAAAAATCAAGAGAAGGCTGCTTAACCCACTGAGCCACCCAGGCGCCCCCTGAAATGCATTTTCTTCCCACATCCCACACCGTCCTCCGTGGACGGGTCTGTCTCCAGACTTCCAGTTTGGTGGGCCGTTTCTCTCTCTGCTATGCAAGTGCTGGCACCACGGGTCCCGGGGCGCAAACTGTGTGAAGCACTGGAGTTTTACCACGTGCTTGAACAGCTGGCAGGGTCGGTGCCCCCCTTACTGGTCTTCACTGGCAGAGGTACCGCGACCGTCTCCGTTCGGCCTGCTGTAACCAAGGACCACAGACCGGGTGGTGTATAAACACCAGCACTGTGTTTCTCATGGTCTGAGATCAGGATGCCAGCACGACTGGGTTCTAGACAAGGCCCTCTTCCAGGTGGCGGACCGCCGGCTTCCCGCTGTGTCCTCACATGGCAGAAGTGGGGTGAGCGAGCTCTCTGGGTCCCTTCCACGAGGGCTCTAATCCCGTGCCAGCGGGCTCTGCCTCCGGATCCAGTCACCTCCCCAAGGCTTCCCCTCCTGATACCATCACATTGGGGGTTAGGATGCCAACATATGAATTCGGGGGACACAGACATTCAGTCCACAGCAATTATTATTCTATACTCATTTTCCATTTCTGTTCTATATTATCCCACCCTCCCCCGTTTGATTGGAATTTTATTGGAATCGCATTATTTGCATGGATTAATTTGGGGGTGATTGTCTTTCATGGCAGTGAGTTTTTCTGTTGTGGATACAGGCGTGTGTGCTTCTTAGGACTACATCAAGGTTCTGTGATCTTTCTTGTCAGGGGTCTGGGTCACCCCTTCTTGGGGCACTCAAACCTCAATTCCTCAAATGTTATAGCTGCAGCCACCCAAGAGCAGAAGGTTTGGGAGACAGGGTTGCTGTCTTCTGGCACTCAAGGGCCATCATGTACAGGAGGGAGTGATGGGCTCAGCAAGGCTCCAGAGGGCCAAACTTACACCTCTGGGCGTCACCCCGCGGCAAACAGAACAATAACTGTAAGGCCATGAAACAAACCCCGTGGTGGGGGGGGGGGGAGGGAGGGGAGGCGTGGTGGTGACTGCTCCACGAATGGCACTTCTCCAGCCTTCCAGGGAAAATGTCACCGGTGCCGTCCAGGGGCTTCCCGGCTTGGTGGGAAAGCCGGGGCAGGGGGATACGGGATGCTGGATTACAAGGGCCTGGTCCTTCCACTCTGAGGAAAGGCCCAAGGCTTCCCAGTATCTCCTCTGTGCCCCTTACCAAACCTTGTCCTCCCCCGTGACCCTGAGGGTGCGGTGGTGCTGACCCACTTTACGTCTGAGGACAGAGAGGCTCCGCAAAGCCAAGGGACCCAACCAGGATCACCCAGCAGCTCTGGTGCACCCCGGATCCCAAGGCACACACCCCTCAGGCTGTCTTTCCGTGATTGTCCCCCAGGAGGCCCTGTTCAGGGACAGGGCTGGACCACCCTGCCCAGTCCCCCGTCGGGGGCAGCCACTGGGCAGGTGAGTGGCCCAGTAGGCGGGAAGGCACCCCCAGCTCTTCTCTCGTGCCTGGTTCTGCACGTACGTCTGCCTCTCCCCCCCTCCCCGGGCAGCTCTCAGCTTGGCCCGTGGTGTCCTCAGGGGGCCAATGGGCTTCTTGATTCCAGGCTGCACATCTGGAAGTTGACGCTATTAAAACAAACCCCATTATATAACAAATGGACATCTGGAACATGTTAGCACTGAGTTTTTAGAAAAAGAAATTGTTTTGGATGTGCTCTCTCCTAAGAATGTGGCAAAGCGCCCTCACCCAGGCTGTCCAGGAACCCAGAGACCAGGCCGCCTCTCCTGGGCCCATTTCTCGAGGTAACTCAGGCCAGGCCAGAGGTGGGCCAGGGCAGAGGCAGGGACAGACTCCCTTCCACCAGACAGGCGACTTCACTATCTCCTGAGGGCCACGTGCTTAGAAGGCCACTTTCCAATTTCATTCAGATATTTATTCAGCACTTGTGAGCCTACTGTGTGCTACCAACTCATTATCATTCATATGCCCCCCCCCCCCCCCCCAACATCCACCACAGCTTAATTACTCCATCGTGGCTTAAGAAAACAGATCATGGTCTGCCCTGGATTCTAAACAACAAAGCTTACACAACGCTGCGCCTCAGTTTCCTCTGACACCTTAGCCAGTCCCTGGAATTTCCTAGCATCCTCAAGCTTCTCTCTGAATTGTCTTCCTCCCCTTCCCTCCAGACACCGGCATATAGGGGCTAAAAACACCAATGACCTACCAGTGACGCGGCATGGGGTTGTGGTGGTTCTCTCTATGGGTGGACTTGATCTAGCACTGAAGAGGCTTTAAGAGAAATGTCTGACTAACATTTTGCAATGGAAATGTTATTTTTAAAAATATTTCCGCCCAACGTCCTATGATGAAAAACTTCAGGCATACAGAAATGTTGAGAGAATTGTACCATGAATACCATATAAACCCACCGCCTAGATACTACAGTTGTTAACATGCCGCTGTATCTATCCATCTCCTCACCCATCAATCAGTTCACTATATTGATTCATTTCAGACATCACTATATTTCACCCCTAAACACTGTGCATGCAAATCGCTCACTAGGGTCTGGTACTTGTTCCTGACTTTCTTCCAGGTGAAATTGACATACAATGAAATGTGGAAGTCTTAAGTGGACAGTAAGACCCCCAGACCACAGGATGTGACTGTATTTGGAGACAGATCTTCTGAAGAGGTAATTAAGTTAAAATGCGGTCACATGGGTGGGCCCTAATCCAGTATGACTGGTGTCCTTCTAAGAAGAGATTAAGAGAGGCTCATGGGTGGCTCAGTCCATTGAATATCCGACTCTTGATTTCGGCTCAGGTCATGATCTCACAGTTCGTGAGTTCGAGCCCTGAGTCCAGCTCTGCACTGAGAGTGTGGAGCCTGCTTGGGATTCTCTCTCTCTCCCTTTCTCTCTGCCCCTACCCTACTTGTGCTCTCTCTCTCTCTCTCTCATGCGTGCTGTCAATAAGTAAACAAATAAACAAGCAAATAAATAAATAAACATTTTTAAATATTTTTTAAAAAGAAGAGATTAGGACACAGATATGCACACACATGGGAGGAAAGACCATGTGAAGACACAGGGAGAAGACAGCCATCTCCAAGGGAAGGAGAGAGACCTCAGAAGAAACCAGCCCTCCCCAAAACTTGATCTCTGACTTCTGGCCTCCAGCACTGTAAGAAAGTAAGCTTCTGTTGTTTCAGCCACTTTGTCTGTGGCAGCTGCAGCAAAAGAATACACCAGGTTTACCTTTTCTAGAATTGCATGTAAATAAAAATCGTACACTATGTCCTCTTTTGTGTCTGGCTTAATTTGCCCAGCATAAGGCGTTTGGGACTCATCCATGCTGCTACACGAATCCATACTTTTCATTGTGGAGTAGTATTCCATTGTATAAATATCCCACAGTTTGTTTAGCAAAGGAAATGTATTTATTTGTTTGTTTGTTTGTTTGTTTACATTTATTGAGGGGGGGGCAGAAAGAGAGGAGAGAGAGAGGATCTCAAGCCGGCTCCACACTCTCAGCACAGAGCCCGATGCGGGGCTCTATCCCACGAGCCATGAGATCATGACCTGAGCCGAAATCAGAGTCGGATGCTTTAACGGGCTGAGCCACCCAGGCGTCCTGGGAAATTTACTTTTTAATGAGGAATTGTTTCATAATATTTCCCTCTCATGTTTGTCTTTTGTGTCATCCCACCAACAGAGAGGACAGTCAGCCCTACTCAGCAGGGAGCTTCAGAACTGTACTCGAATGTGTAATCATCCTAAAATGTATATAAAACACAGCATACTTCCTGAAATGGCCTAAATATGAGATTAAAGTAGTACTGCATTTTTTTTAATCCCAGTGGATGCAGACAAATCTATGGTGTCACAGGGACTTCATCCCTTTGGTTACAAATAACATAGTGATTACACTGACTTTGGTGTCAAGGGCCCTGGATTTGAGTCTTCCTTGCTGTGTGATCTTGGGCAAGTCACTATACCTCTCTGAGCCTCGTTTTCTTCACCCAGGAAGTGAGGCTAATCATCCCTTCCCTAAGGGTTGCTTGAAGACCGAATGAGCTAATGTACTCAGGTTGCTTCCAAGGCTGGAAGTAGTGAGGACTCGGGAAACCTTTGCTGCTGTGATTTGTCCCAGTCAGCAGCCATCAAAGCCAGAACCTCTCTCCTGAGAGGGCGGAAAAAGTGGATTTCTAGGCCACTAAGAGTAGAAGATCAGCTTTCTGCACTGCCCTACATGGTAGCTGGGACCAAGGAGCAGGGCGGTCAAGACCATGTCAAATCAACAAGCCGCCAAGATCAATTAGCCCGATGCAATCCCAACAGAACGGGGGGTTTGGAGGAATGAGGGCTCCAGAGTGCTCCCAGTCTGCACAAGCCTTGCACGTGTTTGACCTTTTCTTTTTGTTATTTTGTTCCATCCGAACAGGGCAGTTCAGAAATTTGTTTCACTTTGTCATGATCGCTTCTAGGAAAGTATAAATTTAAATCGGATAAACTAGGAACCTATCCCTTAGAACAGATACTAATTTAATACTTTTCCTCTAACAAAGCCGAAGAAATGCATAATCTGAATCGCCGCCATTTACTTTATTTCAGAATTTCCTTTCTTCTGAAAGAAATACTTTTCAACTTTGAAGTCCTTAGGAATTGGTTTTTGGCATAATTTATCCACTGTGTCCCAGGCGGCTTTGAAATGTTCCTAATTTCTCTCAGATGATGATCTTTTTTTGGATTTTCAAGACAAAGAAAGAAAGCATCTATAGTTTCACTTTGAAGCTCTTCAGAAAAATATTCCTATGACACTTACCATGTGGTAAAGAAACTTAAAATGCAAGAGAAGTTCAAATTTGGACACAGGGCCGTCCATCCCACTGAATGCCGCCTTCACTACAACGGGCCGTGGCCCAACGGCGTCTGAACCCTGCTCCTCACAGCTCCAGGTGTTTCGGAGAAATCACCTTGCCTCCCACACGCTTCATCTGCACCCCACTTCCAAAAGTTTGGGGAAATTCTTGCAGGAGATACGTTGTGTTGTGCCAAGAACATCACCGAGGGCATTTGAGGTCTTTCCTTTCCTCTCAGAACTTCATTACTACCAGAACCGACGTGCAGAACTCTTCAAACTGCCTCCGTGCCACTCAGCGTTCTATACCTTCCAGATGCGTTGTCATGGATCTCGTAGCACGTTCAAGTCGATTTCACTTGGCTGCCATTTTTCTTCGCGGGTATATTTTTATAACCCTGCACGAGATAGATGATCCACCTCGGTCACTGCGTAAACATTCATGAGACCTAAGAACATCTAACGTCCTGGAGGAGAGCTGCCCTGCTTCCCAACCCTAAATGTGCTGCTATAGCGGGCTCCCAGGTAGCCCGCAACCAGGCGTGGCCGATGGGCAGTGCCCTAGAATAAGGGTGCTGGGTCCCTCCAGCCGCACAGTAGGGGCCAACAGCGGAGAGCCTCTCGGATGAGAATCAGGGCCGCCCAGTTCCAGGAGAGAGCGTGGTGCGGGGAGGTGCAAGGGGCCGCCAGAGAGCTGGGGCCAGCAGACTTGGGTGGTCTGGGAGGACCTGCAGAATCCTTCCCTGTCCCTGGGGGATGGGGACACAGGGCACACCCTCCTGGGGCACCTCCATGCACAGCCAGCCTGTCAGCTGGACCTGAGGCTTGGGGCAGTTAGAGGTGCAAGAATGCACAGGGACCGATTTCCCTCTTAGCACAGATTTGCTGCATCCCGTTAAGTTTTTGGTATGTTATGTATGTTGGTCTGTTTGTATGATTGGCATGTTGTTTTCAGTTGTCTCAGGATGTTCTTAAATTTCCCTTCTGATTTCCTGTTTCACCCGATGATTGTTCAAGAGCATACTGTTTAGTCCCCAAGTATTTGTGAATTTTCTCATTTTCTTCCTTTTTTTTTTTTTTAATTTAAATTCAAGTTAGTAACAGACAGTGTACTCGTGGCTTCAGGAATAGAACCCAGTGATTCATCTCTTACATATGACACCCAGTGCTCAACCCAAAGAGTGCCCTCCTTAATGCCCGTCATCTATTTAGCCCATCCCCCCACCCACCTCCCCTCCAACAACCCTCAGTTTGTTCTCTGTATTTAAGAGTCTCTTATGGTTTGCCTCCCTCTATGTTTTTATCTTATTTTTCCTTCCCTTCCCCTATGTTCATCTGTTGAGCTTCTCGAATTCCACACAGGAGTGCAATCATATGATATCTGTCTTTCTCTGACTGCCTTATTTCGCTTAGCCTAATACCCCCTAGTTCCATCCGTATTGTTGCCAATGTGAATTTTCTCATTTTCTTCCTGATTTCTAGTTGCATTCCATTGTGGTTAGAAAAGCTACTTGGAATGATTTCCATGAATGGGTAAAGAAAACATGATACACACATATACAATGGAATATTATTCAGCCACGAGAAAGAAGGAAACCTTGTCATTTGCAACAACATGGATGAGCCCAGAAAGCAATATGCTAAGTGAAATAAGCAAGACAGAGAAAAGCAATACTACACGATGTCACTTCTGCGTGGAATCTAAAAACGTCAAGTTTTAGACTGACGGGGGGGCCTGCAAGGGGAGAGGTTGGTCAAAGAGCACAAAGCTTTGGTTATGCAGGATTACCTTGCGTGTGGCATGGTGGACATCATTAACAAAACTGTACCGTGTATCCTGAGTGTTCTCACACATACAAAAACAAAAACAACTGTGAAGAGACAGATGTGTTAATCAGCTTGATTGTGGCTCTCACTCCACAATGCATGCTGCTACCAGATTACCACCTTGTGCACCTTAAATATATGCAATTTTTATCAGGAAAGCTGGGAAAAAGTGAACTTAATACGATTTATATTGATGTTCTGGTGGGGGGGGGGAGGCAAAGAAAAGACAGTGAACACCCAAGGGAACCAACAGTCAGGAGAAAGCCCGCGATTCACTCAGAGGCACGGGAGGAGACAGACCACAGCCTACCCAACCATGGCACAAAGAAAACAAAACGATAAGAATATTTTTTTTAAAAATCAATTGCAAAAGAAAATATCTTGTTTTGAACTGGGAAGCATGTTTTTAAATTTAACACGAACCAGAGGAGAGGAAATGGGGCCAAGTGGAAGAGATCATGCAAAACCCAAAGCAAAAATGGAAGAAGACAGAACATGTACAGAGGAACACAAGAGCCTAGGAAGAGACAGACCCAGAGGACATAACACGTGAATAATAAAAAGCCTAGAAGGGGAGACGAATCCAGGAAATGGAGGAGAAGCAATAACTTTAAAACAAGAAAGAAAATTTTCCGTGGTGCAAAGAAAGACTTTGGTTCGAAAGAGCTTGTTGAGTTCCAGGCAGGAGCGATGGAAAAAAGCAGACATCTAGGCACGGCCTGGGAAGATTCCTGAATTCCATGATTAAAGGGAAAACTCTTACAAGCTTCCCGAATGAGGGAACAAGTTACACGGGAGGAAAAGAGCACCAGACTGAAAACGCACATCTCCTTTGCCAAGCAAGAAAGGACAAAAGCATCCTATGCCCGCCAAGGTGCCATTCGCCTACCCAGGATAGATAAGATGTCAGGCTCTAGGGAGGCTCCCTGGACAGGGGAAAACACCAGAGAAAGGAGTGGAATCAGGCAATGAACCAATCTGATTGCACACAGGGCAGATGAAGAGAAGAGGAAGCCATCCATAGGGAGCCAAGATCCTACCAATTCATGTGTAGTTAGTTCCAAGTGGGTAATGATCAGTGAGACTGAGTTTGTAATATAAGCACCAAATAAGCTTAAACAAAACAGAAGAGAAATATAATAATACCTACTGGTAGCCTGCAGCTAAAAGCACTAAATGATGCTGGTAAGGGGTGGGAGATGAACATGGGAAAGGGGGCCCGATGAAAGCATTGTAATACCTCTTATTGGCTGTGGGGGAAGGGAGACGGGAAGAGAAACCCTCAGTGGGAGGAATGAACTGGTACCTGGCTGACTTGTAACAGAACTTGTTTAAGTTCCAAAAACCAGAAAAGGGAAGGTCAGCGCTAGTGAAGGCAACATACAGTGGAGCTTCCAAATGGGAAGGGAAAAGAGGAGTGGCCAGCATCTATTGTCACTTGTTCCATCCTTTCCTTTTTTTTTTTTAATTAAAAAAAAAACACTTTTATTATGGAAACTACTAAACACACACTGCAAGAGAGGGAACACCACAAGGAATCTCTGTGGACCCAAAGCTAAGGTTCGTTACTCATTTCCCCCCCCCCCAAAAAAGCCAGGGAAAACTTGATGGTCTCAAAACTCTGCAACATTTCGGTTTTTACGTTTCCTAGCAATTTATTTAGAATTTGCACATTACATAGAACTCAGCACTTGCCCTCATTGATGAAGAGTTCTTCCCTTATTTCTTCTTCCGATATCCAACAACTCCGGAAATATGCCTTCACAAAAGGACTGACGAGGCACGCCCCTTTCCTGATAAACTTTTTAGCTTTCCCCACAGCTCACTTTTTGGTAGTCGACAAACTGGCAAAAGTCACAAAATGTGAAACCTCTCTAGTTATCAAGACTCTTAAAAATCCTGTAATTTGCACAAAACTTGTGGGGTTTTTTTTTTTAGTTTATTTATTTATTTTGAGAAAGAGTCCACAAGCAAGTGGGGGAGGGGCAGAGAGAGAGAGAGGGAGATGGAGAATCCCAAGCAGGCTCCCACTGTCAGCACAGAGACTGATGCAGGGCTCAAAGTCACAAACCGTGAGATCACGACCTGAGCTGAAATCAGGAGTCGGACGCTTAACCAACTAAGCCACCCAGGCACCCCAAACCTTGTGTTTTTTGATGGGCTGCCTTCACTCAAGAAGTGACACCTGTCTTGGAATGGTACCACACACACTCTTTTGGTGCCAGGTGTTAGTGATTCTGGAAAAGTGCATGCCATCACTTAATTCCCTGGACAGCCTCTAGATTCTTGGTGGAAAATGACAACAGGCTGCATTTAAACACTCACAATTCCTAAGAAAGAAACCACAGCCAGCTTTGGTTAAGACGTTGAAAACTGCAGCATAGGAGATGTTTGCCAGCACAGCGATAAACAGGCCAGCTGGATGGGCACACTGGTGACACAGGGCAGAAAGGGCACAGGGAAACACCAGCACCAGTCGAGTTGTTCCCACTCATGTTTTCTTCTGTTGTTGCTTTTCTTTCTCATGAAAATGGGTGGTTGCGTTTTTGTGTTTTGTTTTTTTTTTACAGAATAGACCCATGTTTTATAATGTACACAACGGGGTGAGGTAGTTTTAGAAGGCATTGTCATGCTTCTACTGATCCTAAATTTTTCCCTGGGAGCCTAGGTCGGGGAGCACCCAATCCCTACTCTGCCAGGGCCTCCCCTCCCTCCCCAGATGTGCACCTACAGCCCTGGATATGCACTACAAGCCACATTTTTGCCCCCACCTTCAAACAAGGGTGGCCCTGCCGTGCACACTGTGATGGAGCCTCTGCATTCTCCTTGGCCCCATCTATTTTTTTTTAATGTTTATTTATTTGTCTGAGAGAGAGAATATGAGCGGGGCGGCAGGGTGGGGGTGGGGGGGTGGCGGGCAGAGAGAGAGGTGGACAGAGGGTTTGCACTGACAGCAGCAAGCCCGATGCGGGTCGAACTCATGAACTACAAATCATGACCTGAGCTGAAGTCTGAAATTCATCAACTGAGCCACCCAGGTGCCCCTATCCTTGGCCCCATCGAAATATCCTTCTGTCCCCACCCCAGATCTCAACCTCACCTGCTATGTAGCACAAGAAGCCAGACCATCAAATGAAGCGCTTTCTGCTTCCTGCTCCCCACTCAGCCGCCTGTCCCTCCTGCAGGTGTTCAGCTTCCCACGCCTTCCTGGCCATCTCCCTCCTCCCATACCTCCTCCCTCTGGCCTGAGTCCCATCCCCTTAGGGGCCTTGCCTCCCTCTCTCTGGCTTCTTCCCCCAGCTCTTCCATCCCAGATCCCCAGTCCTCTTTGGAACTCATGCCTTCCCTTCCTGTGTTTTCTCCCCGCCCCACTCCACCTTGCTTGCCCTTTTTTGGCCCAGCCTGGCCCACATAAAGGGCCTCCCGCCTTCTCTCTGGGTCAGGAAAGCCAAGGTCTCACCTATGGCTTCCCTGCATCTCGTGGAAACTTCCTCTCCCTTGTCTGGACTGGCATCTCTCTCTCTCTCCCTCCCCACAGCCCTTTGGCCCAGCTGGCTTACTCCTCTGACCACATCTTTCTGTTCTCCTTCACTGACTCTTCTTCCTTGGTTTTCCCCTTAAATGTCCCAGCTTCCCTTTTACATCACACAAACTCCTTGGGATGCCTCTTTGTTCCCACGGCTTTAGCTTTTGCCAATGAATTAACATCTCTCTGAATCCAGATAAATCAGATAGGGCTTTGAACCTTCCATTTGTTTTTGTTAGGAAAACATTTTTTTGTCTTTATCTCCCCCTGAATGAAGAGTCATTCAGCCCATTCTGGGGAGGGTGACCCTCCCCAGGGCAGAATGTAGACCTCTCCCACCTCTTCCTGGGAGCAAAATGTGCCTGGCCCCGGAATGTCTGAAGCCGAGCTCTCAAGGTGGAGAAAATGACTTTTTCTCTTGCTGCCAGTTTGAGCCCTGAATACATTGGGGCCATCAAGGTTCGTCCTAATTACAGGGAAAGGAGAAGAAGGGGGTTTGGGGGAGTAGAGAGGGAGGGCACCTGGGCAGGAAGCCTGGAGAATCCAGGGAGAGAGGAGGAAGGATGAGGACACACCAGGGACCCAAAGCTAAGAGTGGCGTTGGTGGTGGAGCAGTTGCCTGGGAGGTGTCACGTCAGGCGACCAGGGGCAGCAGAGGTGCTCAGGGCCTCCGCCACCTGCCCAGACAGAACCCAGGCCTCTGGGAGGAATGAGGTGACCAGGACCACTGGTCGGGCACTTCCCTGTGGCTCCAGTAGGAACCCGAGATACAAGCAGGGTATGTGTGGGGCAGACATCCTGACCTTGCACTAGAGGACTCGCTGAGCGCCCTCCAGCCCCCCAAACTGGGAAGGGGCAGCGGACACCTGGGACGCCCCAAATACCTGCCTATCGTGGACCTCCCTCCTCCTGGGTGTCTGCAGGCACCTCCAGTTCAGCATGGCTTCCCTCCAAACTTGTGCCTCCCCTCTTGCCTTGTCTCAGCAAAAGGGCCCCCACACCGGAAGCCTGGAGGCATCCTGTAGCCCCTCGGAAATCACCAGGGCTTCCTCGTTCTCCTGATGTTTCTGGACGCTTTCCACTCCCTTCCGTCCCCAACTCCACGGTAGCAGTTCTGACCCCAAGCACCAGCACAGCCTCTGAACCAGCACCAAGACTCCTTTCCTCACCCCGCCCTCCCCACCACAGCTCTACAAGGTGGCTGAAGGCACAATGGGGCCCTTCACCAGACAGACGGAAGAGGAGGTGGGAGGGGAGGAGGACAGATGCAGTCTAGTGGCAGGGTGATAGGCACAGGGATGACACAGCGGGGGAGAGGCTGTCCTCATCCCAGTGCAGCCCTGGGGCGGGGGAGAGAAGGGAGGGATAACGCCCCACCCCCACCGTGGGAGCCTCCTGCCTGCCCTTTCCCAAAGGAACTGAGGCCAATACCAGCATAGCCAGGAATGCAGGAGTCCCTGGCTACAAGAGGCTCAGGCTGGGGAGGACCCTGCTGGTCACATGGTAGAAGGCAAGAGCAGGTGGGTGGGCTGCTCTGGGGAGTCGCAGCCATCAGGCTATGGCAGGGAGCCCCCTGAATAGATGCCAAATGTATGGTCTAGGGCCAAGTGGGAGACAGGCGGGAGACAGGCCCAGGACGCCGCTGGGGTGTTGAGTCCATAACTGTGACCTTGGCCCTGACCCATCTTTCCAGCCAGTCCACAAAAGCCTCACGACCCTCCTCCCAGGTTCCTGCCCTCCCATCACCAGCATCTCTTGCCTTGTTTCCTGCACCAGCCTCCCCAGTGCATCCTCCTCATGGCTACGGAGGGACTGTCTACAACCTACAGTTCACCATTCCACAAACACAGACAGCAGGTGGCCCCTGCATCTGGGAACTGCCAGTCAGGAGGGGACCTCTATGCAGTAACAGTGACAGTAGCATGCAGGAATTGGCAGGTGAGTGGATTCACAGGGGCTGAAGCCCAGGCATCTCTGTGCACACCTCTCCAGTCCTTAGCCTGTATACTGAAGAACCCCACAAACACCCCTCCTATGCCACCTCACTCTCATTGCCCCTTCCCCTCCCCAGACCCCTCTCCGGTCCCCTCCTGGGACTCCTACCAACTCTCAGCCATCTCTGCCCCTGCAAGTCTCAGGTGCCCTAAGCACAGCCTGGCGCCCACCTGCCTGTGCTTCTAGCATGGAGGGGATGTCCAGCAAATGTCCTGGAGAGTTAAGGAATTAAGGCAGAGCAGGTCTGAGATAAGGGCATTGTCTGGGTGGAGGTCAGGTTCTGCCCATCCAAGCATGAGTTTGCCATGGCAACGACCTGCCTCCCCCATCCTGGCCCCTGCTTCAGTGGAGGGTCACCCCCCCTTCCCCTCCCCCACCCGGGCCCCTGCCCTCAGGGGAGGGTCGCCCCCTTCCCCCCTCCCATCACATGCCTGCATCCTCTGTTACCAGCTGGTAATCCTGTGTGGTTTTTATTCCTGTGCTTATGAATAGAAGAGCTAGAGGAGAGCAGGCATGAGCCCAGGCCCTGTGCCCACCCCCACACCCCCCCCACCCGCTTGCAGGGAGCAGCCCTGGGCCCTCCCCCTCCCCACCCTGGAATGCCGGCTGTGCCAGCCACACATGTGAACACCCACCATCACTATCAAGGCCTCCCCATCAAGGCTCCCCGGCCTGTGGCTGCCTTGCAGCAGGCGTGGGGAATGTGGACCCCTGGCCTGGACAGCTCATTAAACGCTTCTCTCTCCCCACACTTGACCACACAAGGTCACTCCCACCCCAGGCCTGACATTGTGTCTCCCCTCTGCCTGGCACCTTCCAAACCCTTCCCATACTCACAGCCCCCAGACCAGCCACCAGGGCCTGTCAGCTTTCTCTCCTGACAGCGTCTGGAATCCGCCCCCTGTCATCCCCACCAGAGCCTTGTCAGCCTTGCGGCCCGACTGTTGCAGCCGCTGCCTCCCTGGCACCCTGCCTCCAGCACCTGCTCTCTGTAATGGTGACCAAGGTACATTTTCCACAACTATTCTATATGTGTTGTTACCTGGGTGTTAAGTCCAGACTCTTCACTGGAGTATTCAAGGCTCCTCTTGTATGGCCCCTGCCAACCTCTTGTGGAACCTAGCCTCCCCACGCCCACCCCCCCCCCAAAACACACAGAGCTCTTGGTATTCCCCAAACATACCAGGCTGTCTCCTGCCTCTGTGCCCCACACGGGCTGCGCCTATCACTTGGGATGCTTTCTCTCCACAGATGAGTTGCAGTATTGCTTGTCTGGGGAGATATCTCTGACCCTTCCTCTCCACCCCAGACACATCTCCCTGGGCCTCAAGAGCCCATGCCTCCTGAGGGTCCTTGACTGCAATGGTATCATGTGTATTGTCCTTCTCTGTTTGCAGGTCTGTCTCCTGTCTTGAATCAGGTTCCCCAGAAGCAGAGCTGGAGGCAAGGATTCAGGAACATGCAGTTTACTAGGGAGGGCTCTCAGGAGACACACAAGGGAGGGGGCGTGCAGAGCAAGAATGGGATCTCAGGTAGCCTCTAGATGTGGCCTGATCCAGAGGGCTCTAGACCCTGACTACGCTGCTGAGCTGTCCCCCTGAGGGGAGGAGACCAACCTTTTGTAACCCTGAAGCAGCCAGTCATTGGCTACAGGTGGGAGGGTTTGTAACTTCCAGGGAGAGGCTCTCATCAGCCAGGGACTGTTTGCAGTAGGAGGCCATGAGTATTAACAGCCAGCACTCCCACCGTGGGGGGATGATGGGTGCACAGGCCGGGGAAAAGGGGTCTGGCAGGGTACCAACAGCATCTGCCACACCCCACGGTCAAGTGGGACCTCGGACAGATTTCTGAAGAAATGAAGGATATGTGGGTTCTGGGCCCGTCCAGCACTGGCCTTCCCTGAACCCACAGCTGTGCTGCTGCCCGTGGAGAAGGTGCTGCCCGTGGCAGTCTCCATTTCAAGGAGTGGAAAGAAGCCCAGACATCCACCCGCCTCCCAGGGAAGGGGAGACCCTCACTGAGGTCTCGTAGCTGCCTGACTTTGCAGATGGGAGCTTGAGCCAGTGTTCTCTGGCTCCCTCATTTCATAGACAGGAAGACAGAGGCTCAAAGGGGTGAAGTGACTCCATGAAGGTCAAGCAACTTGTGAAGGGAGGAGCTGGCATTCAAACCTGGATCAGAGCCACCCACCCCCCCGTCTGGTTCCTTCTCCCAGGGTGTGAATGGCCCTGGAGCTAAGACCTTCCTGCCCACTGTAAGAGACTGGCAAGCCCAGGGTCATCTCTCTGCCCCACAACAAGACTCAGCTGAAGTCAGGATCCCCAGGGGCTGCATCTGGCATTCGCAAGAGTTGGGAGGCCCATGCATGTGTTTTGCATATAATTTGCATAATTATTACATCTGGTTTGCATGTGTCCACAATGAAGCCCCGTCAGTACAATTTGTAAGTTGCTTTTTAAGGAACTCTCACTCAATAGAAGTCCACCCGGGCTTTATAGAGTCCAGTTTCCATGATTTCTGGAGTCTCTCCCAGGCCCTCACCTTGAGTGTGCACATCTACCCACCCTGGGGGGGCCTGGAGAAGCCCTGCTTCTGCCCTAGCTGGAAGGGGTCACTCCAAACCCCTGCCCCAGAAATGCATGTGGACTTGACAGTAACTGGTTTTGATGGTGTGGGTGTAATCAAAATGCTCACTGGGCTTTGAGCATGCTGATGTTTATGTTGGGGAGAGAGTGAGCCCCGGGGAAAGAGCCTGGCTACACAGAACTTCCAAAGGTGGCCCCTTTTAGGGAGGCCGAGCTGTGCACTCAGGAGAAAGGAGATGGGGCAGGGTGGTGGGCAGGGACAGAGCACCTGTGCAGTCAGCCCGTATCCTAAGGCTGGTGTCATCACCTGTTGCCTGGAGGGTGGGGGATATGCTTCCCTTGGTCACAGGGGGCTCATCTGTAGCGAGAAGGGCTTATGCCAGAGAGCTGGTCATTCCAGTGCTTTCCATTCCTTCTCTTTTCAGGGAACTACATTCCATCAAACTTGGTGAAGCTCTCAATGATCTCACATGGAAGGCCTCGATAAAGCTAGGGGAACCTCCTGGGTAAGGTGGAAGAAGCCTGGAGAGGGGGGATGCAACTCCTTGGGTTCTGAGAAATGCATGGAGGTAGGGAAGGTGGGTGGGTTGCCAAACACCAGAGTCCCTCATTAACTTACCACCAGGCAAGCCTGCCTCTCTGCAGCTTCCAGGGATCCATTCTCTCATCCTCTCTGCCCCCAGAGGCCAGTTCTTTCCCTCTGCCCCAGGAAGCCCACAGAGGAGGAAGGAAAGTGGCGGTGTCTGGCAGGGGCCCCCACTCCTGTTCCCCCACAGCGCCACTCCCTGATGGACCCGAAACGCAAGGCTACACTTCTCCCTGCCCAGGGTTATCTTGTCTTCCTGATGGCATCCTCCATTCTTCCTGAAGGGACAGGTGGCACATCTGTCACCAAGGGCTAGTAAAGGTTGGGAACGTATGCTTCTTTCTGTGTGTGTGTGTGTATGGAAGTGGGGTGTGTGTGTGAGAGAGAGAGACAGAGACAGAATGTGTCTGGGTATGGGCGTGCATGCCCCTGTGAACAGAAATCGTGATCCTGTCTGTGGCCCCTTAGCCTACCTCGATCCAGGTGTAGAGACTCCAGGCTGAGTGGGGGGAGGACACGACTGCCTCCCTCCCCTGCCTCTGGCTTCCCTCAATTTCCTGTCTGGCAGATGCAAAGTGTCCTCATCATCTGTGGGGGAGACCCAGACTCTGGCCGGATCCCACCAAGAACCTGATCTCCTCTGCCGACGTCCTCCTCTCCACCCCAGGATGGGGCCCCAGGGCTGGCTCCCGAATTGTTCCAGTTAAAGAGGGTGTTTGATGTCAGCCACCTGGGAAAAGGGGAAGTGGGGTCCAACTGTTCTTTCAGCCCCTTGTTATGTGGCCTTTTCCAAGTTCAGACAGGGTCCAGCCTCCTCCCTCTGAGTTGTGGGCCCCACATCTGGGCTGGAAAGGGAGTGAGAGGCAGGGCTGGGGCCCCTTAGTAAAGGATCACAGCTTCTGTAGCATGCAGGGGTGGGGGGGGGGGAGTTCTTCCAGAACCACCAGGGCTGTGCTGCCAGGCATCAGAACCCACTCAGGAGCCCAGCTCTGTTCATGTCCCACCCAAATGTCTCTCACTTTCTGAGAAGTGGAAATTCAGTGCTTGCAAGATCAAGAGCATGTTATGGAAACCGTGTAACTTGCCCCCAGCAGATGGACATCTCTGTTAAAGAGAATATAATAGCACGTTTGGTGGATTTGGGTCAGAGGATAAAAGGCTGTCTTAGGCATCATTTGCAGGGATCAGAAACCCATTCAAGCTAGCTCAAGTGAGGTGGGTTATGGGAAGCAGACAGGGAAAGCCAGTTACCAAATGGCTCCTCCCACACCTCTCCCTGGGTGAGCACCATAGACTCGACCAACTCTCTTCATTTTTTTTTTTAATTTTTAAAATATTTATTTATTTTTGAGAGAGGGAGAGAAACAGTGTGAGCGGGGGAGGGGCAGAGAGCGAGGAAGACACAGAATCGGAAGCAGGCTCCAGGCTCTGAGCTGTCCGCACAGAGCCCAATGCAAGGCTTGAACTCACGAACCCTGCGATCATGACCTGAGCCAAAGTTGGACGCCCAACCAACAGAGCTACCCAGGGGCCCCATCAAACTCTCTTCTGGCAAACTCTCTTCCTTAGCTTCCCTGTAAGTCCCACACAGCTATGGCCACAGCATGCCACGGGCTGTCCCTTCACCACCCCTCAGGGGCCCTGGAGTGCACTGAATAGTATTCCCCCAAATTCTTGTCTACCTTGAACCTTAGAATGCGGCCTTGCTTGGAGACAGGGTCTTTGCAGATGCAATTAGTTAAGATGAGGTCATACTGCATTAGACTGGGCCCTAAATTCAGTGACCAGTGTCCTTATAAGAAGAGGAGAGGACACAGAGACACAGAGAAAAAAGGCCCTGTAGAGACACAAGGGAGAAGAACATGTGAAGACAGCAGATGATGCAGTGAGTGATACACCTCCAAGCCCAGGAGTGCCTGGGGCCAGTGAGGCTGGAAGAGGCAGAGAATTCCTCCCTAGAGTCTGGAGGGACTGTGGCCTTGCTACACCTGATTTCACACTTCTAGCCTCCAGGATTGTGGGGGAGTAAATTTCTGTTGTTTCAAGCCACCAAGTTTGTGGCAATTTGTCATGGCGGCCCTAGGAATCAAAGAGACCAGGAAACTCCCGCCTGAAGGCTGGATCCTCCTGCACCTGTGTACCAAAGCCTAGGAGAGGGGACAGTTGGCCCATTTCGGTCAGGTATCTGCTTCCCCCACCAGGGACCCACATACTATGGCTGGGAATGGGCAGGGGGCATACATGTGACTCTCAGAGCTGTCCCCATTTTGCACCCTCATATCATCACTTTAATCAAAGGGCATGGATTCACATCTCAGGTTGCAGGAAGGTCTCTCCCGGGATGCCTCAGAGTTCTATGCCTTCCACACACCTATCAGCTACTTGGGTAAAGACAGAAGGCTGCAGTCACCTGTGTGGATGAGACAGGCAGGAAGAAATGCCACCCGGCTGGATGACAGAAGCAGGATTCAAGACGCTCTTTGCAGGTTAGAAGGCCATCGAGATGATGGTGAATGAGAATGACAGTAAAGGCCAGTTCTTGGTTTCCAAGGGACCATTTCACAAGGGGAATAAGGCGGAGCCTGCCTTAACAGCAGCGAGAAGGACCCAAAGGTTTTCTTTGACCGGTTCCGAATAGTAAACCAGTGCCGGGGTCCAGCTGGTTAAGAGCTTTAGTTGCACAAAGAGAAGCATAGCATCCACTGCTGGACTGGAGAGGCGAGGGGTGTTTGGGTCTCCTTGCACCCCATACCTAAGAGAGAGGAAGCACGGACCCCACCAGGGAACCACAGGAACGACCTGGTCACCCACTGGGCTGCAGGGAGAGGTTAAGATGCCCCAGGTAGGGGCAGCACAGCTATCAGTTGTCCTGGCCACCTGGAGACGGAGACGGTGCAGAGTAGGCACAGCTAGCCAACAGGGACCTTCTGAAACCTATTCCAAGGAGGTGGCGGCGGAGATGTTGCTGGTGCGCCCCCAGACAGGGTCATCTCCGCTCCAGAGCTGAGGCACGCAAGGGTTTTTAAGACCCGTGTGCCCCGCGGGTGGGCGCCGTTCCTGGAGGGAGGGGGCGGCCCGCGCCAGGGCGGGCCCCAGGGGTCCGGCTCTGCTTCCCTGTCTTGCACGCGGGCGACGGTGGTGGACGGCTGCGTTCGGGGGCCTCCCCAGGGCGCGACTGCCCGCGCCCCTGCCACCCCGGGGCTGCTCCCTTCTTAACCTCTCGCTTGCAGGCGGCCCCTCGGGCGTCAGCTCGGAGCCAGGGCGGGGGGCTGGCGGCGGAGAGGGGGCCGGCGGAGGCGAGCGACGCGGCCCCAAGTTTATGCTAATCCGCGCAGAGCCCGCCTCCCGCCTCCCCTCCGCGGCCCCAGCCGCGAGCAGCGCCGGCCACTCGGCGGGACGCAGCCGCTGCGCAGCGCCAGGCGGCCGGGCCAGCGAGCTCCGGGGGCCGCGGGCGGCGGCGGCGGGACCCGGGCGGGCGGGCGAGCGGCGGGGCGGCGGGCGGACGCCGGGCGGGGGCCCCGCGCGGGGCCAGGTGGAGAGCCGCGGGCCGCGATGGGCCGCCGCCTGCCGGTGTGGCTGTGCGCCGTCGCGGCGCTGCTCTCGGGGGCGCAGGCCAAGGGCACCCCGCTCCTCGCGCGGCCCGCGCCGCCCGGTGCCCCCCGCTACAGCCTCTACACGACGGGATGGCGCCCGCGGCTGCGCCCGGGGCCGCACAAGTAAGCGCGGGCCGCGGCCGGGCGGAAGCGGGAGGGATGGGGCCCCGGCGGCGCTCCCACCTGCCCGGACCGCGCGCAGGAGAGGGGGGCTCCGGGCTCCCGAGGCCGAGCCCCTGCCCCGGCGGGCGCCCCCACGCTCCGGGAGGCTGCGGGGCTGGCGAAGAAAAATAAGCCGAGGGGGCCTGGCGCGGCGGCTGGGACCTGGCAGTGCCCGCGGAAACCTTTCCAGCGAAGTAACATTTTCCAGCTGCGCTGTGTGCAAACTCCCGGCGCAAGCGGACCAGGTGGAGGGAGCGGAGGGAGGACGGTGGACGCGAGGCATACGCGGGAATCCCCCACGCCCCCACCCGCGCCGCGCCCCCCTTCTCTCCCCTGCCCCGCCAGGTGGGAGATGGAGCCCAGCGCCCTGCAGCCCGCCCCCTCCGGCGGTTAGCCTGACCCCGGGCACCCCTTGGGAACCCCCAGCGTGTTTGGACCACAGAACTGATGGGGGCGCCTGGGTCCCGGGCCTGTGTTGTGGCTCCAGAGGCCAATAGCAGTGCACGGGTGGTTGGCTTAGCCAGGCAGCCACTCCCCACCCCTTGTAACCTGTGAGGCTGGCTCCTGCCTCACCCCTGCCTCAGCTTCTGGTCTTCAGTAGCCAGTGGCTTGGGAACTGGCCCCAGTCAGGTGAGTTAGGGGCTCTACCTGGGATGCTGGCTGAATTGTATTGTAGGAGAGTGCTCAGCCCATAGCTCAGTGGGCCTGGCACATCAGAGCTGGCTTCCTGGAGGAGGCAGGACCAGAAGTGATCAGAGACTGAGAAACCCGGAGCAAAGGCAGGGGCTAGAAACTACGAGGTGGCATGTATTTCCCCAGGAGTCAGGGAAGGAAAGAGGAGAAGTGTGGTCTCAAAGGCACAGAGGCACTAAGTTGAGATCTCAGAAGGATGGAATGCCAAGATAAGGAGTTGAGAGCCAGTGAAGGAGTTGGAGGAGGGTGAGAATACAGCAAGGCTCTTGTTGGGGAATCCAGGTAAGGAGGGCAGAGGCCAGACCACAGGAAAGGCAGCCCCTGGTTCACTACAGTGCTTACCCCAGTGACCAACCCACTGGGAAGTCTGGGATCTGACTGACCAGCAGTGGGTCCAGACCCCAGGCCAGGGCCCTGGCCTCCAGGAACAAAGAACAGAGACAGAAGAGAGATGGGAATCTAGTTCCCTGGGGAGACCTACAGATATGGAGGGGGGCCTAGGAGCCTCAGTGGGCCTGGCTCAGGCCAGATATTGCAAGGATGCTGTTCCCTTACAGGGCCCTCTGCGCCTACGTGGTGCACAGGAACGTGACCTGTATCCTACAGGAGGGAGCAGACAGCTATGTGAAGGCTGAGTACCGGCAGTGTGGATGGGGGCCCAAGTGCCCCGGGACAGTCATGTGAGTGCACCCCCGTGCCACCCACTCAGGACTGCTGGGCACAAGCCCCAGGCCTGCCTTCCCCCCAAGAGCGGCAGCCAGCTCCACAAGGGGCTGTACCTCCTTGGACTGCAAAGAGCCCATTACCCCAGCTCCCACACGGGCTGGCTAGGGGACGGGGGGCGGGGAGGAGACATAGGCAGGTTCAGGTTAGGGCCCACAGAGGGACCAAGGGAGGATTCCTAAAAGAGACACAGAACTAGGCAAGGAAGAAGCCGCAGAGGCAAAGAGGGTTGGAGGTGAACAGAAAAGGCAGAGGCTCACACTGACAATGGTTGATGCCAAAGGGGCCCCAGGAAGACCCAAGAAGGGCTGTGGTGACTGTAGAAAAGGAAGGCCAAGGGTGAGGGGATGGAGGCCAGGTTGCCAGGGCCTGGGCCGGACAGGCGGGGTTGTGTGAGGATATGTAGGACGGTGCACAGATGTGATGCACACAGGTCTATACTTGGAGAGGTTTAAGTGCATGTCTGAAAACAAACCCACTTGCTCCAGTGTGTCAGTGGGTAGACAGGCACGTGGCTGAGCAGGCGAGGGAGGGGCCCTGGCGAGCCCTGCCCTGCACCCCTGGGCCTTCCCTTCTGTGCTCAGAATCCAAGGTGCCATCCACCAGCCTGGGTGGCCAGAGCTGAGTTCCCAGAACAGGCTACAGAGGAGCAGACAGAACTGAGGGGACAGATGGGAGCCGAGAGCAGCCCCTGCACACTGGGAAGGGCTGTGCACCCCGGCTCCAGGGCAGTACCCATCCCACCCCACCCCACGGGGGAGGGGTTGAGATTGTGCCAGAATTCTTCCAGGTATCGCCAAAGCCAGAGTGGAATTTCTCATGGCAGCATGAGCTCAAGGGGATCCAAAATGGTCTTGGGGACACTGGGGCTAAGTCCCTGCTAGTGTTCTCCCCAAGCAAACAGGATGGGATGGGACTTCACCTGCACCTGCTCCTTAACCCTTCTCTGAAGCCCTGAAAGGCCCGCCTCCACCCCAACTGCCCTGTCACAGAATACACAGAAAAGGGAGGCTTTGATGGTGGTGTAGAGGTGGGGAGATAATTAGATCTTATGCCAGGAGGCAGGAGCCTCAGCCCACAGGTACAGGGCAGCGCCCTCTCCCCCTGTCTGGCCCAGGTACCGCACAGTGCTCAGACCCAGATACAAGGTCGGCTACAAGACAGTGACGGACCTCACCTGGCGGTGCTGCCCTGGCCTCACTGGAGAAGGCTGCCCCGAGCACCTCACCGACCATGGGGCCTCCCCAGCCCAGCCAGAGCCTCAGCCCCAGATTCCCTTGGGGCAGCTGGGCCCAGGGTCCCAGCCCCCTTCTTCTAGCAGAGCGGTCCCCAGCCCCTATGGTGAGTCTGCCTGGAGGAGACCCTACCAGGTGATCAGGTTTTTTTGGAGCGGCGGGGAGGGGATTGAGCCAGGTAGGCTGAGCTCTGGCAGGGCTGGGGAGGGTGCATCTCATGCTGGGCTTGAGGGAGAGCTCCCAGAGCCCCTCCCAAAGCTGAGAGAGCTATGCCCAGTGGGAAGGTGCGCTTAGAACAGAAAATCTCTCAGGTGGCCTGGCTACAGGACAAGCTGAGGGAGGCAGGCCAGCGATGCCCCTGGGGTTCTCTCTTCCAGGAAGAAAAGGTCCAGGGCTGTTTGGTGAGCGGCTAGAACGCCTGGAGGGTGATGTCCAGCGCTTGGCACAAGCATATGGTACCCTCAGTGGCCTGGTGGCCAGCCATGAAGACCCCAACAGGATGACCAGTGGTCCCAGGGCTCCTGCCACCCCTGTGGGCTTCGGGATCGTCTCTGAGGGGTTTGTGAAGCCCAGAGACAGAGCTGGAGGGCCACTCACACCCCCCCTGGATGAGATCTTGAGCAAGGTGACAGAGGTGAGCAACACGCTCCGGACCAAGGTGCAGCTGCTGGACGAGGTGCACGGGCTGGCCCTGGGTCACGAGGCTCACCTACAGCGGCTGCGGGAGGCCCCTCCGTCTCCACTCACCTCCCTGACGCTTCTGGATGAGTACGTGGACCGACGGCTGCACCGACTCTGGGGGAGCCTACTGGATGGCTTCGAACAGAAGCTGCAAGGTGTCCAGAGTTCCTGCGACCTACGGGTGCAGGAGGTGCGGCAGCAGTGTGAGGAGGGTCAGGCAGCTAGCCAGAGGCTGCACCAGAGCCTGGATGGCCGGGAGCTGGCCCTGCGCCGGGAGCTGTCACAGCTCGGGTCGAGGCTGCAGGGGCTGAGCATGGCCGGAGGGGGCGGCTGCTGCGGCCGGCTGGCTTTGATCAGCGCCCGTGTGGACAACCTCGAGAGGAACCTACAGGCTGTCACTGAGGCCCAGAGGGGCCATGGCCCCCTCACCAGGGATGAGCTGGAGCGGCTCTCTGCTGCCATGCTCGAGGGGGGTGCGGACCGGCTGCTGGAGGGCCTGGAGACCCTCAATGGGACGGAAGGCGGAGCGAGAGGCTGCTGCCTGGGGGGGGAGGAGGGGGGATGGGACGTGGGCAGCTTCAGGACCCTGCTGGAAGAGCGAGTGCAGAGCCTAGAGGAGCGCCTGGTGACGCTGGCTGGGGAGCTGAGCCATGACAGCGACCCACCGGGCAGGTCGGCCCGGCCCCGGGTGCAGACGGAGCTGGCAGTGCTGGAACAGCGGCTGGTTTCACTGGAGTCCTCGTGCACTCCCAGCACCACCTCGGCCATCCTGGACACCCTCGCGGCAGAGGTGAAGGCCTGGCAGAGCCGGAGCGAGGCCCTCCTACACCAGGTGGCCAGCCACGCAGCCCTGCTCCGGCAGCTCAACGGCACCGTGGCTGAGGTCCAGGAGCAGCTGGCAGAAGCAACGGGCAGCTCACTCCAAGGCGAGATCACCCTGCTCAAGGTCAATCTGAACTCTGTGAGCAAGTCGCTCACGGGCCTCAGCGACTCCGTCAGCCGGTATTCCGATGCCTTCCTGGAGGCCAACTCCTCCCTGGACGAGCGAGAGCGCAAGGTGGAGGCTGAGGTGCACGCCATCCAGGAACAGGTCAGCAGCCAGGGCTCTCGGCTTCAGGCCGGCCACAGGCAGGTCCTGAGCCTGCGGGGGGAGCTGGAGCGTCTCAAGGCCGGCGTGGCCGATGTGGTGGGCGGGCTGAGCCGCTGCCAGCACACAGCCCAGGACCTGCGGCACGTGCTGGGCCGCTTCGACCAGAGGGTGGCGCAGGTGGAGGGTGCCTGCGGGAGGCTGGGCCTACTGGCTGCCCACAGGGAGGGCCTGTGGGGCTACGTGGACCAGCTGAATCGCACACTGGCTCAGCATGCGCAGGACATCGCCCGCCTCCGGGATGACCTCCTGTACTGCCGGGCCCAGCTGGCCGAGCAGGCGCGGCCCCGGCAAGCTGACTAGGCAGGCCAGACAGGACCCGCCCTGGACCCCGCTGACCCTGGGGATGTCCCTCCAGAGCCCAGCCTTGCCCAGCCGTGCCTCCCAGCCCCCCCTGGGCAGCATGGATGCCACTTCAGAGGCCACAGAAGGAATAGCCTTGGTCCAGCTCCATATGACTGTCCCAGCCACCAAAATCCACACTCAGTGCTGTACCAACTGGACAATTCAACATCGTGGTCAAGGCAAGGACATGATGCCTGAAGGCCAGGGTGGACCTAATTGACCTCACAATCCAGTCTGCAAATTGTCCCTCTTCAGACACACCAGGGTCAGCACCTGTACAAAGACCCGCAGGTCTGGTCACAGACAGTGACCTGTCCACATCTCCCTTTGTCCCCAGGCCATAGCCCCCCGCCTGTGGGGGCTTCTGGTTCCCTTGTCCCCTTGGCTTCTCTCCTTTGCTGTCTGGGCTCAGTTTCTGCAGGAAGATGGTGCCCACTGGCACTGTCCTCACACCCGGCAGCTTCATGGATATGGTTTCTGAAACCAAGGACCAGAGGTTTCCACCGGCCCTGGTCCTTTGGAGCAGAACAGAAACACAAAGACTCAGTTCTCTTTATTTCTTTTGACCCTCCCCTCAGGTGAGGGCTTAGGCAGCTGTAGATTCCCTGAGAAAAAGGACAGGGTCCAGGCTCTGTTTAGAGACCCCACCCCAATTTATCCTTTTCCTTTTCTTTCCCAAAAATGCTTCAGGGCTTCTGGTCCCCACACCCTCCCCTCCTTTCCATATGGGAGAATATCCTGCCCACCCCCCACCCGCCCAGGTTAAAGCCTCTCTTCAGAGAATAGCCCTCATATATGTCATGGCCTAAATGAGGCCAGACTCTGAACAGGAGGCCACAGGAGAGGAAGGCCTCCAAGCCCTGTTTCCAGCATCCCGGCAAAACCCCAGCCTCTGCTGGATGTTCACTAAATGGTGAGAAATTCAGGTACGACACCATCACGGGACAACCTGAAAACACAGTGTTCATCCAGCCTGCAGAGTTCCCAGAGACCCTGATGCCCATCTCTGCTGAGGTTCCTGGCCTCAGTTCCCCCACAGCAGCCCAGGGCTTTCTGTGCTGTGTTGCAGGTCCCTATAGCCCTGCCTTCTGGTTTCTTCCTTCCACTGTGGTGCTGTTGACGGGGGTGGGGCAGGCCTGGATTAAAGCTTTTAACCCATCTAAAGGTATTTTCTTCCCCAAGGACAGCAGGCTGGAAGGCTGCACTGCTGGGGAGCCAGCCCCACTTCCTAAAGTTCCTCATCCTCGTATGAGCTTGCTCGGCAGCTCTGTGGGCACTGAGTTGACCAGAAAAGTCTAGGGAGGGTTGGCAGGTCACTGCCATTGGCCCTGGCAGGTTTGGGGGCTGTGTCCTTAGGGGAGGTACTCAGGGGAACAAGGGCAGCAGCTGGGTACGGGCCAGGCCAAGTGGGAGTCACACTCCCTCAGCCCTCGCACTGCCTGGGAATCCTCGTTCCTTGATGTCTGAGCATCCTGGCTTGGGGTGTGCTGAGATACCGGCGTGCCAGGGAGAGTGGTGAGGTCTGGCTCAAGAGCTGTGGGAAGGGGCCGGGGTTATGGAGGAATCGGGCTTCAGAGGCTATGATCCATGCTGTGCAGAGGGTACTCAACCCCTCCCCACTGCTGCCGCCAGCCATTTCCGTGCCTACAGGTCTCAAGCCTCCCGGGACCTCCCTCTTCTCCCTGTCCTATCAGGAGTTGGGACAACATACCAGGGTGACAGAGACAGAGATGTCAAGGGCATGGAGAATCCTGTGAGGGCCCGGGTGACATTTAATTGCTACAGGCCAGGGCTGTGCTAAGGCCTGGAGCAGCTGCCCCCACCTCCTGCAGCTCAGCTGGCAAAGGCAGGAGACAGGACGGGGAGGAGGGGGGGTCTCTGTGGCTACTAACCAGCCTTCAGCCCCCTCCTCCTGTTCAGTGGACTGGCCCTGTGGTACCCAGCTTCCAGTGTCCTGATCCCTGGGACACCCACTCCCTGGAACACCTGGCCAGGGAGGAGGGGGCAGCCGGGGCAGGGTCAGGCCAGGGCATCAAAGTCCACAGCAACCAGGGGCTCCCGCCAGTAGCAGAAGTTGCTGTATTCAGGGTGGGCCAGGTCTGTGCTGGGGCCACGGGCCACGGGCGGGAAGAGGAGCTCGACCACCTCGCCGAGCCGTTCGTACCTGTGGGCAGAACAGGGTCAGCGCCGAGAGCCTGAGATGCCACCAGGCCCCAGCCCCCATCATGTCGGGCAAACACTGCATCCTGCCTGGGAGCCCTGGGTGGAACCGGGCCCATGGGGACTTGTGGCATGGGGGTGCATGGCAGGGTTTGGCCTCACGTGGATTTGTGGTTCTTCATGAGCTCCTGGATGAGCTCTCCCCGGGGGTTGACTGTGAAGATTCGAGACGTAGGTAGGCCCACCTGCCGGTAGGCGATGACATCCTGTGGGGGACAAAGGAGGGGCCTGTGGGCTGGGAGATAAGATAGGGAGAAGGTGGCCCTGCCCCTGGGGAGGTGACACACTCACGTTGGGCCTGTTCCCAAAGGCAGCATAGAAGGGCTGTCCGTGGGGCAGGAACAGCTGCTGGATATCACTCAGGCAGGCGATTTTGAACACCTCTGGTTTCTTCTCAATCACCTCCCTGGGGCAGCCAGGGCCATGAGCAGGAAAGGGGAGCCAAGGCAGGGCAGCAATCGGAGGATGGCAGGGTCAGGTGCCGCGAGGTCTGACTCAACCGACACCCGAGCCTGCCCCCCCACCCCCACAAGAGCCTGTGGGCTTGTGTCCTATAGGGGTGGTTACCTGTGGAGGGCGGAGAAGAGGCTGCTGGGAGACAGCAGGAGGGGGCCCTCAGGGAGGCCGCAGCCCCGCTCGCTCACCCACTGCAGGTAGCCCTTGGTGAGGCCCGCCATGCCGATAGCCCGTGCCGAGCAGTACAGGAACTTGTACCCATTTCTGGGGTGGGGGACAGGAGAGGCACAGAGTCGTCAGAGACCAGCCATTCCCTGCCCCACCCTCTTGGCTTCGGCCAGCTCAGCTCAACCCGGGGCTCTGGCCTTCAGACCCAGAGGCCTTTGCAGGGAGGGGACTTAGGAAGAACGGCTGACAGAGGTGGCCTCAGCTGCTGTCCCACATAGGAGGGGCACGGACAGCATCCTGAGGCCCAGGTGGAGTGGGATGAACAAAGGTTTGAGCAAGTCTGTAGGCTTCTCTACAGCACAAAGACCAGCAGTTAGACTCAGACGCCAGGAGACCGGTCTTTCACAGGAGAATGGGAGACCAGCCAGTAGGTTGCCGTGCTCCAGGGACATGCCTGGGGCTTATTCCCTCATGGGCCCTCCTGGTCCCCAAGCCTGGCTTCCTGGGGCAAAGGCCATAGTGGCCTAAGACATCCTGTCGTTCCCTCCCTAGGGCCCTTCCCCAGCCCAGGCACTCACAGGTGGATTTTGTGGTAGAGACTGGTGATGCCCTGGTGTGTCCAGTCTTTCCCTAGCTGGGGCAGAATGTGACCCAGAGCGTCCGACCTAGAGCCACAGAAGAAGGGTCACTCCGAGGCAGCCCCATGTAGCCCTCGTGTGCCACAGCCCCCAGTGCCCAGGATGGTGCACTGCAGGTAGAGGGCCTTTCTTGATGTCCCCCTTCCCCCGGCACAGAGGAGGCCAGTCCCAGGCCCTCCCTCTCTCCCCTGGCCAACCAGGCCTCACTTGGTAATGGTCCCGTCGATGTCCGAGATGACCACCTTGTCGTCCCATTTCCACAGGTAGATGGTGGCCCTGCAGCGGCAGGTGCCCTGGTACTGGGTGGTCACACTGAAGACCACATCATTGGCACCTTCTTGCAGGTTCAGGCGCCGCTGGGGCCGGGCAAAGGGAGGAAGCTGTGATGTGCCCCAGCCTGGTGTGTCCCCCTTCCCTACCCCAAACCGTGCCCTGTGAACCCCACAGGCTTCTCATGCTCCTCTTCCTCCCAGCTCAGAGAACCTGCCTGAATTCATCAGAGACAGCCACATGCACACACGTGCACACAGGCAGAGGGTAACCTTGGGCAGTTAGGCGGTACGAGGGTGCTGGTTGGGGTCTGCACCGGCAGGCATGGGAGCCCTAACCTCCCTTCCTGCCCCTTTAGGATGAAGCTCACAGACAAAGCCTGGCCCGTGGCTCCCACCCAGGTTTCTCAGGTCGGCCCCAAGGCTAGCATTGCTCCTGGTGGGGAGACACCCCACTCCATAGAAGGGACCTCCTGGGGATCCTCACAGGTACTTGTGACATCCCCCCAAAGAGAGATCTAGCCCTGTGCTTGGTCCCTAGGGCAGCTCTCAGCCATAGCCAGTGACCAAGGCTATTGGACCCTGGCTGACCCCAAGGTGGGTGTCAGGTAGGAGGGTACCACACAGATGGTAGCTGCTCTGTACCAGGTTGGCCCTCCTGGGCCCCTCCCTGACAGAGCCACACTCAGGGGCCAGTTACTGAGCTCAAAGGCAGGACTCAGGGGCAGGGACTGCCAAAATCTGAGGGGCTGTCATCAGCCTTCGATTCCTTCAGAGTGGCCTCTAAGAGAGACCCACAACCCACCGCAGGTAGATATTTTAAGATGACGTAGAGAACACTTTTCCAATGAGGGCATCCAGCAAAGACATGGGTTGGCACATAAAGAAGTGAGCCCCCTGACCCTGAAGGTATTCAAGCAGAGGCTCTTAGGGAGGCTGCCAAGAGGATGGATTCTGGGCTTTTAAATTCCTTGGAGCCTAATTATCTCAGCCCCACCCACCCCCACCTGGACACACCAACGCGCACACTCACGATCTGGCTGGAGGAGAGGCGGAGGGACTTCCTGTAGGTAGGAGGGTAGGCTGGAGGCGAGGGTGGCAGGGAGGGGACCTCGAGGATCACAGGGCTCTCTGGGGCGTCATCCTCACTACTTGGCACATCAGTCTTCGCCCTGCAGGCAGCCCGGCTCTCAGGCCTCTGTCCTCCGCCAAGGCCCTGCACTCCCAGCAGATGCTTACCCCTTGGCCCAGGCCACAAGGAACCTGGGGCTTATCGCTGCCCCTCCAGAGACCACTCAGGGGATCAGAAACCTCTCCTTCTAGGTGCCACCCATTTGGAGAGGGGTAGCAGAATTAAGGGTGCAGGTCGGCAGTATATGCCCAGAAAGGGGCCAGGGCTCCCGGCCCTGAGTGCATGGCCAAGCTAGCCTTGGAGATGGTTACCTGAAAGACCCAGGTGTGCATCTTAGAGTTTATTCCCAATCCCACCTGCTTTGGCTTCATCAGACCCGCCCCTGGTCATCACTCATACCCAAGCTGAGGTGTTGTGGTCACTTGTGAAGAAGGCAAGGTCAGCCGGCCCCTGGCAAAGAGGGGAAGGCCCCACCCCTCCCACCCTTCCTTAAGACAGTAATCCTTGTCTGGGCCAGGAGTCTGGGCACCCGTTCCAGCTCCACCGGTACCCAGCTGTGGAAATTTTGGTGCAGCTCTAGGCCTCAGTTTTCCCATGTGTGAAATGGGGCTATTTCTCAAGAAAAAGAAAGGGTGTAGAAGCGACTGGGTAGTGACAAACAACCATCACTGGCGGAGGGCTGCTGGCGCCACCGCTGCCCCCACAGGGATCGTCCCCAGGCTCAGCTCCAGCTGCAGAGTGCCAGCTAAGAGATCCAACTCACCCCTGCTGCTCCCGGGCTGTGCTTTTCTCTGACTGGGCACTGCGCTGTGGGAAGAACATACATCTAGTAAACCCCGCCTCCACACTGTGCCGACCACCCCCTTGACCATGATCACTCACCTCCTCGGCCGGGAAGTCCCTGCGTCGCCAGGAAAACCACCACCGTCCACCTTTCCGGGGCATCTTCTCCTTCTCCAGTTTGTCCACAGTGCTCTGTGGGCAGATAAAGGCCATGGCATTTTTTTTCCTGCACCACCAAACCTACTTTTCATTGCCCTTGGGGACCCCATGAACCCAGAGTCTAGGGCTGACCCTAGAGCAAGGTGCTGTCAACATCTGGAGGCTGTGGAAGCATCCTCACCTCCATCCTTGGCTTCCAAACAGTGACTCATGTAGCTGAGCACAGGAGACCAAGGGCCATTCCTGCCAATCCCCACTCTACTCCAGCTCTGACCCCCTAGCTCTTGCCCAGGCTTGGCCTGGCCTCCAGATCCTATGGGCCAGTACTGCTACTAGAGTAGCTGAAGGCAGTGCTTTGACGTTTCCCAGGATCTAGTACTCTCTGCATGATGCCACCAAGTGACAGCTGCAAGAACAATCCATAGCCAGTACTCCCCTCAACCTCCAAGACCAACATAGGCAACCCCAAAGGTCAGTGACTCTATCCCATGGATGGCCCCCCTCTCTGTGTTACCACGATTGTCTGGTGGGAGAACATGACCTTGGGAAGATGCTCATTAGATGTGTGCTAGGTAGCCCCAGGGAGAGGCCAGGAGAGCCGGGGCCAAGACCCTCCCAGGAGACTTATCAGCTTCCTACAAACAGAATGGTGAACCCAAGTCAGGAGGACATGACCTGGAGGTGGGTCAGCCAGGGTACCCCCTTGAGCTGGAAACAGACTGGGGTTGTCTCCCAGAGGCCTCAGGTGGTGGGTCTGTCTGAGGACAGTGAGGAGAACCAAGCAGGAGAGTGGCCCTCCTCCTTCCCATAGGCTCTGGTCCTAGCTCAGACCCAGAGCCAGCCAAAGGGTGGAGCTGAGTGTCACGAAAGGGAGGCACCTGCTGTCAACATCTGGTTAGTGATGTTCTTGGGCAAGTCTAACTGATCTGGGAACCATGGGCCAGATTAGGGCAGGGCCCTGTACCACTCCCAGTGGCATAGGAGAGGCAGGGGCAGGTCAGAGAGTGGAAGTTCTGGGAGGGACTGAAGAGACTGGGTTCCTTCCCACCTCTGAGCATCACCACATGCTGTTCCCCTCCCCTCGTCTGCTTACAGATTACTCATCCTTCAGATCTCTACCCAGGAGGCACTCACTGAGCAAACTCCCACTTTAGCCTCTCAAAGCACCCCAGCCTCACTCCCAATACTCACGGTTGAATTTTACATTCATCTGGCTGAGTCTTTGACTACTGTCTTTCTGGGAGGGCATGACTGGCTCCGGCCTGTGCCTGGCACACAGTACGTGCTCAAAAAACGTGCAGAGTAGGTGCTCAACAAATGCATGCCAATAAAGCAAGCAAGTGCCCACAGTCCAGCCTGGAGACATTGCCAGGGCAAGGTAAGGAGTGGGCCCTCTGTCTGCCAAGCCTCATCTCTTAGATCTAAAAGCCTCCTGTTGAAGGTTATCATCCCCCTCTGGTTTGTCCTGAGCTCCTTTGGAGTACAGTGTCCCCTTGCCAGGATTCAGCCATGCCAGGAAGCCAGGGAAGGGTGGGGCTCTGTCCACACGTCATGGGGTGAGGCTTCGGGGGACTCAGTATCCCCTCTCAGAGTGGTCTTGTAGCCGGTCAGCCCCAGACCCATCTCTGCCCACTGTCCGCTTCTTGGCCATAACCCTCTACCCTCAGCAGGCCTGCTGGTGCTCTAACCATTACCTTGGGCAAGTTCTTCTGGAAGGCTTGCAGGGAGAGGATCATGGGGGCAGCAACAGCCCAGTTATAATGTCTGGAAAGACAGAAGGAGGAGTCAGGGCTGCAGCAGCCACAGGGTGGTGGCGGGCAGGGGGGCTCTGGGGCTGCCAGGGTCTCAGTCTTGGTACTCACTTCTCATTGATTTTCACCACCAGGTTCGGGTGCTCAAGGAGGCCAGGGTTTTGGACGAGGTCCTCGTAGGAGACTATGTGCTGGTTGAATTTCTCTGGGCACAGAGGCAGAGGGTAAGGAATGAGGCTGACACATTTGAACAGGACCATCAGGCCCCGTTCTACCATCTACACTCTATCATCAGGCCTCCTGCATTTTGGGTGCGATACTTAGCAGGGCTTCTCCCTACCTGTGGTTTTTGCATCTGCTGTGCCCACCCCAGGTATTTGCCATCCTGGATTCACAGGATAAGTCACAGCTTAGCCTTAAGTGTTTGCTTCACAGGGTCTTGGGAATGCCCTGCCCTCGCTGGCCGCATGGGGCTCCACAGGGCAGAGAACAGCAAGGCCTCAGCCTAGCCTCACACCATGGCCGCCCGCTACTCTGGGGGCCTCCCTGCCCTCCCCCGTCCCCTGGGCTCAGTGCCAATCCTTGGAAGTGTTCAGGCCATGGTCAGACATACCCCGGGAGATGTCCCGGCTGTCAGCTAGTCCACCACAGAGGGAAAGCACTATCATGTCCAAAGTGGATTCTGGCTCCTGTTCAGGGTTGGGGTCCCCCAGTGGCTTCTGGCTGTTGGGTTCACTCCACCTTCTGGGCCCCAGTCCACAGTCACTGGGGGCAAAGAAGCCAATAGTGATGTAAATACAAGGAGGCTGTGAGGAGGGGCCCACCCCTCCAGGCCCTTGCTGGCCAACCCCTGGGCTCACCGGCCCCAATCCCAAGACACCCTGGAACCCAGAACGCAGGCACCTCTGGGGGAAGTAAAGGGCTGCATTCTCAGAATCCAGAGAGGGCAAGTCGTCCAGATAGATGTCACTGGGCCCCAGGTGCTGGCTTCTCTTCACGGAGCCTGAGGACAGAGGGGACACCTATAGACTTGACATGTGCTTAGTAGCGTGAGCAATGTGTCTGGTCTCTGAACGCCCTAAAGCAGCGCCGTCTGGTAGGACTTTTGGGGACGATAGAAATGTCTCGCGTCTACGGGTCCAATACGGTAACTGCTAGCCACATCCCTGTATTAGCACACTGAAAATGTGGTGTGACGGAGAAACAGAATTTTAAATGCGATTTAATTGTAATTAAATTTTACAGAGCCATAGATAGCCAGCAACTACTGATCTGGCGGTGAGTCCTAGTGCCTTCCCACACTTGTAGGATAAACCCCAGCTCCTGCGCCAAGGATCCAGCATCTGTTTCTTCCTTCCCCATCCCCGCCTTGCTCAAGACATACCAGCTGCCTCCGTTCCTGGCCGCACAGCCTCCCTCCCACTTCATGGCCTTGACACATGCTCTTTCCTCTGCCTAGAATTCTCTTCCCTTGATCTTTATTTGGCTGGGTCTTTATTGTTGGAGTCTCCGCTCACGCATCACCCACTCAGAGAGGCCTTCCCCGACCACATGATTTAAACAGCCTCTGTCCCAACCAATGATTCTGTCCTGCGTCACCCACGACGTGCTCTTCCTGTTCACACATGCTTTGTCTATCTGCCTCGCTGGGCTGTGAGTGCATGAGCGCTGGTGCCAAGCACAGTGCCTGGCACACAGTAGGTGCTCAAAACATGCTTGAAGTACCAGAGTCCAGCCAGTGGGTAACATGAGGCCAGGAAAAGCCTGGGAGAGGTCCAGCCATTACTCACCTTTCCTGCTAGAGACCCCCTCGGGCTGCCTGGTGGGAAGTGGGCCCTCCAGGGCGGCCCAGCTCCATGATTTCGAGGGAGGAGGGAGGCCTGGATCCCTTCGGCTCTGAGTCTTGGTTTTCTTTCTCTCAGGGGTGGGGAGAGGGGGACCCACCAGAGCAGGAGGCTCCGTGTCAGTAGGAGGAAGGTCAGCACCAGCCCCTGTCTGCAGGATTAGGGGCCCCGAAGGGTCCACACCAGCCACAGGAGCAGAGGGGGTGCCGGGCTCTCCCTGCAGAGGTGGAGCTGCCCTGACACCACCATCAGCGATCTTCGAGCACTCAGGCCATTCTGCTTTGGCCACCTTCAATCAAACAAATGGGGGCGGGGGGTGTAAACCAGTGCAGGCCCTGCCTCCCACACCCCAAAAGGCCTTGGGGGTCCCGGGTATCAGTCACTCCACTTCTGACCCACAGGGACCGCAGAAAGGCAGGCTCGGGAGGCTGACACGGAGGAACTCACCTTGGGCAGCCTCCCCCAGGCCCACTGTATGTGGGACTCAGCTCGCAGGGGGCTGGGCTCGGGGGTCCGCAGCTCCAGCTCTGAGTCGCTCTTTGGGGATGTCATTAGCACACCCGGCAAGAGACTGCCAGAAACAACAACTTAGAGACCCTCAAGCCAGCCTACCGCCCACCGCTGCCCACCCCAGCCTGGGGAAAAAAAAATATTTGTGATACGTATTCATGCCTATGTTTGGATCCAGAATGTATAAATATATGAAAAACTCCTACAAACCAACAATAATGAGCCAGTCTAGTAAAAAAAAAAAAATGGGCAAAGACTTGAATAAATGCTTAACAAAGGAGATTCAGAAATGGCTGATGAACACATTCAATGTGTTCTATATCATTCATTAGGAAAATGTAAATGAAAGCCACTCTCAGACCTTGGCCTTGAGTCCCTGCCTGCAGGCCTCCTAGACTCTCACCTGGCCTGGGGGCACCACTCGCCATCAGAGTAGGGGTAGAAGTCTTTGGCTTGCGGTGAGGACTCCCCTTCGGATTCGACACTGCTGAGGGGTTGCAAGGAAATAAATGGTCACTGACAAGGACAGGGTACCCACGGAAGGGCATGGGAGCCTGGGTGTCAGGGGTTTGGGGAGGTAAAGCCCAGAGAAATCAAGGCCCTTGCCCAGGGTCACACAGCATCAGCAAAGGAAAAGGTGCTTGAACCCTGGTTGGTATCCCCACACCCTTGGCCACCCTGGTCCCCACACACCCTGGGGGCTCCAGCCTTGGCTTTTCCAGTAGAGACAGTTCACTCTCAGCGCCTGTCTCCAGCTCCTCAGAACTGGAATTGGCTGCCACCGTGTCCTCCTTCCGCCTGGGTTTCCTCCTGCGACGCCTCTTCTTCCGCCCTGTGGAGGCCACCCCCTCAGTGATGGCTTCAGGCTCACTGTCTGTGCTCAGCTGGGAGTCTGAGGGGAACCCAGACAGGCCCCCACAAGGGATGGGTGATGTGCATAGGCGGGGAGGCACGTGTTCCTGTGGAGCAGACCAGGGGCTATAGCCTGGGGGGTCACCCTCACCACTCAATCATTCTGAGCCCTGCCTGAGTCCCAAGGCCCTGGAGTGAGCTCCTTTGGGGTCAGGAAAACAGGCATGGAAGCTGGCCAGAGGCAGCAGCAGCAAGGCCTTGCAAACACCACTGGCATCCGAGCTCCCTGACAGAGACAGAGAGCAGCCCCAATCCCAGGGGTTGCATGTACCCCAGGAAGTTCATGGCAGGCCAGGTGCTACATGAACCACACTGTCCAGCTAGAAACCTGGACACTGGCTACTCATTCTCTGACCACACCTGCTTTTCCTTTAAGACTCAGCCAGGCATCACCTCCTCCAGGAAGTTTACCCTGACTACCCCCAGCCCCTGTTCCAACTCCCTTCATTATAATGACTATGTAGTTCCATCATCTGTTGTTTATACATCTGTCTCCTAGGCTAGTCTGGGAAGCTTCTTTGGAGATAGGGATCACCCCTCATCCGAGTCCACTGCACAGTGTCCGGCATAGAGTAGGGGCTCAGTTGAAGTTTGTGAAGCTCAAACTGTTTAAACACCTCCGCTGGCTTGTGTTGGGCTCTGTCCCCCTTCTGCAAACACGCCTCTGCTCAGCTCTCACCCACACACTTCTATGTTCTAACTGCATCGAGCCAGCACCAGATCCAGAACCACGCATCTCATGCTCACCAGCCCCCCAGCCAGTTCCTCAGCACTCCCTTCCTTTCCAAGCTTCCCTGGGAAGCCCTCCTTTCCACCCTCCAGGGGCCCAGCTCAGGCGTCCTCTTCTGAGAAACCTCCCTCAACTTTCCCCGGGAAGGAAATCAACCCTTGCCAATTCTACCCAGGCTCCAACAGCATGCCTCAAGTGCCAGCCCTAACCAGTCCCCCTGCATCAAGCTCTTGCTGCTGGGGTATTCCCAGGGGTGGGGTCGGTGACCGGTCCCAAGGGCCCAGCCAGAGGGGGCACTAGTGAAGGTGCAGGTGCCACGAGGCACTTACATCATCGCTCTCCAGCTCCTGGACAAAGAAGGCCTCCCCGCTGTCTCCCAGCTTCATGTGCAAGTCCACGGGCTCCCCGTTGATCTCAATGTCTACCTATAACGAGGCATGATAGCACACAGTCCCCACCATTGTCCCTTACCCCCACCTTCTAGTCTACTGTCCTGCCTGCCTCCATGGAGCACTGCACTCGCTGGAACTTCAGCCCCACCCCACCCCAGACCCTGGCTGCTCCCCACCCTGAGGGTCTCTGCTCAAGTTCCCCTTCTCAGAGAGGCTGTGCTGAACTCTCCATGCCCCTCCCGCACCATTTCCCCGTTCTCTGGGCTTTGTTGCACATATAACCGTCTCAGTATTCTTGTGTCTGCCGTGGTTTCTAACTCTTCTCTCTGCCACACCCCATTAGAACAAGTCATGACCCATCCTGTCGCTGCTGCTGCTGTTTCCCCAACCCCCAGGATAGTGCCAGAGCACTTGCTGACTACATACATGTACCATAGTCCGAATGACCATTTTCTAAGCGCTGAATGGAGAGTTTTATCGGGACTCTCCCATTTAACCTTCCAGCAACCCTGTGCAGTAGCTCCTATCACTACCCCTACATTATAGATGAGGAAACTGAGGCTCGGGGGTGTTAAGTAATATACTGGGAAGTGGCCGAGGGAGGCTGTCTGTGAGCCAGGAAGGCTGAGTCCACAACCCAAGCTCTTAACCACCTCGCTACCTACTGTCCCCTACAAGCTTACACTTTTCTGTTAGGATTCTGGCAAGTCCCCAGTGGCTCCAATGCAAAAGGGATTTGGACCCACCAAACCTCTTTTCATACTCCCGACCTCAGTGCTAACTAAAAATCTGTCACGTTCGCCAGGGCCCAGAGAAGACAGCACAGCTTTCCTAAGAGAGAGAAGCTAACCTTTGAGTGCCACCCTCGACAGTGTCATCAGCTCCTATGTCATGCTCCAAAATCACCCCTCCAGCACCAGGTAGAGCAGAGTGTGTTCATTTGCACGGGTGAAAAGACTTACCAAGAAAACCCACGTAAGTTCTCAGCGAGCTAGAGCCAGGTGTGATGGCCCCAGTACCAGGGACTGCCCCGCTGTGCTGCCTCCACAGGAAAACGGGAACCCTCTTGGACCCAAATCCCCAGACTGACCCAAAACTTTCAAAGAAAATGCGAAAGAACGGAAGCTTGTGCCGTGGACAGATCCCCACCTGAGGGAGGCCTCGGTCCTCTCCTGGGGCCGCAGTGGCTGTCCTGGCTTTAAGAGCCCACCCTACAGTGGCCCCTGGCTGGCCAGCACTCACCACCTTCTCTCGAGACCGCAGGACACCCAGCTTGCCGAAACGCACGTGGAAGGGCGAACATCGGAAGGAGCCGTCCACCTGCTTCACCACCAGCACGTCGATGCCACCACTCAGTGTGGCCGGGTTCAGGCCCCGGTATATCTCCTTCACTGTCCCAAACACCGTCTCTGCCAGCTGCCCCACATAGTTCATGGCTGGTGCTGGCAAAGGGAGGGGGTGCTGGGGCAAAGGTCAGGTCCACCCCCCTCTGCAGGGAGTCTCTGCAGCCTGACCCCCCAGGTCCCCAGACTTACAGTGCGTTGCCCTCGGAGTGCCTTTGCAGATGGGCAACAGTTGTGGGACGGGAGGTATGTCTGTAAGTGTGGGCTCTAGTCTTGGCTTGCCCACCACCTGCTTGTGAGACCCTTGGGCAGCTGCCTTCCTTCTCCAAGTGCCAATCTCCACATCTGTCAAATGAGAGCACCAGGTAAGGCGATCTGGGGAGGCTTGCGTCTCGAAATGCCATGAGTAATGATAATGACCATGGTTTTCAGTGGTAGGGCTCATTTCAACTTCACAACAACCTGCGAGGCTGGCCAAGCGGGTGTCATTACTGCTGTTTACAGACAAGCCACCTGAGGCTCAGAGGTGGAGTGATTTGCCCAGGACCTCACAACTAGTAAGGAGAGGAGCCAGGACTCAACCCCAGGCCTGTTTGGCTGCAGAACCCTCAGTGTGAACAACTGGGTTGGCCCAACTGTGGGAACAGGGGGAGGCAGCCTCATGATATATCAGGCCCAGGGCCCTGCTGGGTAATGGGTGACAGCCCTAAAGACTGATATCTTCCCAGGAAGTAAGGAGGAGAGAGTCTTTGTTCTTCCATCTGGGAAATGGGTTCATCTGTCTTGCTGCCTCCTGGTCTTAGGAGTTGGAAGGGGCCTTGCTGGGCCATCAGGGCTGACTTGTGGAGAACCAGAAGTAGGGTGCAGCAGGAACCTAAGGCTCTGCCCAGCTCTATTCCTGGGGTCAGAGGCTTGAAGGAGGGCATCCCCTATAGCTGGGGGTAGAGTAAGCTCTCGGTTTATGGCCTCAAATACCAAACTCCTTCCCAGTTTCCCTGGAACGGGTCCACAGTCTGATCCCAGTGTCTCTAGGCCATGGGTATCAAGCCTGACCCCCATTTCTGAGACCCTCATTCAGCTGGTCAGGCCCTGAGACCCACATTCAGGCCTTGGGCTCGTCCCTGAACCCATCAAAGCTGCCCCTCCTTCCCCTAGCCAGACCGGTCCCTCCAGCTTTCCCACACCAGGCAGAGCTGGGTAAGCCAGAAGCAGAAGGCTGTGGCAGCCGTGGAGAAGAGCCAGGGCCATAATGAAAGCTGCTTCCACGCTGGCATGGTGCCCGCCCTGCCAGCATCAGCTCATTGCCCCTTCCCTGCTGGCCAGGTCAGTGGCCTAGTGCCCTTCTGGCTGCCAGGATCCAGGCCATCCCACCTCCACAGGGCACTCCCATCTCTCAGACCCTGCATCAGAACCCCTGGTGGATGACCCGCCATGCAAGACCACTCCCCAAAGAAGTTAAGTGACTTATCCAAACTCTATTCAGCTAACAGCCCATAGATGGGGGGAAGGGAGTAATGATTTGTATCCTGGTTTCCTGACTCCATACCATGGTTCCTTCCACTCCACAGTCCTCAAACCACAGCCACAGCTGTCTGCAGGGGGTGCAGCCCTGCCCCAGCCCACCTCTGCACAACCCTGCAATGCCTTGCCACTCAAAATGTGGCTCATGGCCCAACAGCGTCAGCATCACCGGGGGGGGGGGGGGGCGGGGTGCTTGTTAGAAACGTAGAGCTTCACAAACATAAGATACAATTAGAATTGCTAAAATGAAAACCTGGGATAAAATGAAGATTTTTGATCCCAAAAATGGCACTCAAATTTAATAAATATTTTATCTGCAAAGCACCTACTATGTGCTAGGTGAAAATTCCCACTTTGGTTCCTCCCTACCACATCAAATTCTGTGAATAAAAGGTCTAGGAAGACAGACAAGGACAGACATGTGATGGGCAGGGCTCTAGGCCACTGTGCCCAAGAAAAGCAGAGAGGACTTCAGAAGTTTCCAGGAACAAGGCAGCAAGCATGGGAGGGGCAGACTAGGAGTGGGGGCAAAGGTCTGCCCAGGTGGAGGCTCAGGCCTGAGCTATCTGTCCTGCTAGGGGCAAAGGAGCTGGGCTGGAGAAATAATGACAGGTCCAGCTTACCTATCACAGAGTTTCTCAACTTCAGCACGACTGCCATTAGAGGCTGAATAATTCTTTGCTTTGGGGGGATTGTAGGATGTTTAGCAACACTCCTGGTCTCTACCCACAGATACTAGTATCACCCCACCTCCAGTTGTGACAACCGAATTGTCTCCAAACATTGTCACACATCCTCTGGGGAACAGAATTGCCCCTGGTAGAGAGCCACTGATGTAGGAGAAAGAGCTTAACAGCAGAGATGGCACCCAAGGGGCACTGGGTCCTACTCTGATCCTGCCACAGGGTATCCTCACGCAAGTGACTTGCTAGCCTGTTTCCCCTTTATGAAACAAGGCCTCAATTTTTCAAACCCTTCTCAGCCAACAATTCATTCCTCCCACTGTCCACCCCCCCACACACACACAGATGCCCCCCGCATTTGTCTGCTCAGCATTTGGGGGGACTCCTGTGAGCCAAGCCCTACACCCATCTCTGAAGGCATCTCCGTTCCCCCAGGACCCAGCTCTGCCTCCTTGGTCTTCTCCATATGAAGAGCTCTGCTCAGCTCCCTTATACCTCCCTTCACCCCAAACTAGTATGTCTATAATCAAACACTTCACTTCCCTCCGGGGACCCAGGCCAGCTGAATTCCTCTCAGGACTTATGCGAGTCCCTTCCTCCCGAGCCCTCTGAATTCTATTCCCCAATCTCCTGCTCCTCCTGCTGTCCTTGGTCAAGGCTTTACTACCAGATGCCCAGATCCTGGGTGGCAACAGGACGTTGTGGGTAAGGTACCAGACTGTTTGGGTTCTAATTCTCTCCCTGACATTTACTAGCTGCGACCTTAGGCAAATCACTTCACTTCTCCGAGCTTTGGTTTCAGCCTCTGAAATGGGCATAAGGGATGTGTGAGTAATTAATGAGATAATTCAGGTAAAGCACTAGCATGCAATAAGTGCCCATATGTGTCACCTATCAACAGTAGTATCTTTTCTGGCATCATGACAGCCCCAGTCACCAGGCTGGTCCTTAGGGCACACTACAGGTCAGACTCCAATGCCCTGCCCTGCCCTGCCCATCCTTGAGACGTTAGACTTCTTTACATAGCATTCGAGGCCCTGCATGTTGGTGGCCCACCAATTGCAAAGTGAGCAGGTGGGCTCTGGGCAGGCTTCGCAGGATGCCCAAGCTTCAGAGTCCACTCTGGGAACACCCACAGGCCTCCCAGGCCAGCACACAACTCCACCACAGGGAAGCCAGAACGAACTGCCCTGGGGCTGAGCTCTCGGCCTTTCTAGACTCCCAGATTTGGGAAGGGTTGGGAGCAGCTCTTCACCCAGGACCAGAAGAAGCAGAAGGATAAGTGTTCCTATAGTCCTAGAAGGGAGAAAGCTGCACCCCTGGATCCCCAACAGCCTTCACAGCTATGCCAGCTGACTCGCCCAGTCTGCAGGCACGGGACACTCAGTACCAGAGAGGGTGGGAGATCTCCCCAAGGTCACACAGTCAGGCTGGGGTGGAGCTGCGCCAGCCTCCTCTGAGAGGTTTTGGCATCTTATCTCCTGATCCCACATTCTGGATGTCCGGGGTCCCGCAACGGCTGGGCCAGGGAGACAGACGAAGTGAGAGCGGCTCCTCCATGCCTGAGCTACCCTCTGAAGACTGGAGATGGACTCAGGCCCGCGGACAGGAAGGAACGAGGGTCAGATGGCACGACAGAAGGGCGGGGCAGGGCAGGGGTGGGGGGGTACTTCTTCTCAGGCCGGGGTCAGGCCCTACCTGGGGAGCTGCCCACTGGACCTCCGGGACCCCGAACCGCAGTCTCTGTCCGAGTGCACAGGGTAAGTGTCTTCGGCCCCGCACTCAGTTGGAGCTTCCGTCTCCTCTAGGACCGGGTGAGATCCCGGCTCCGCCCCTTCCACGAGCCAAGGCCAGTGTCTGCAGGCCCCAGTCCGTCCAGGCTCCACCCCGCAAAAAGACCCCGCCTCCGCCCAGTCCCCACGCCCAAGGGCGCCCTTTCACCTATAGAGGCTGGGCGGGCCGGACTTCAGGCCCCGCCCCGCGCAGGCTCCACCCCGGCCCCGCCCCGCTCCCTACAGCGGCTGGATAGGACGTCCCGGTGGCCCCCCCCTGCCCCACCGCCAGGAGCAGCGGAAAAGCGGGGACTTTCGAATCCGGCAGACTTAGGCCCTCCTGGCTTTGCTTGGTGTATGACCTTGGGTAAGTTTTCCCCAGTCTGAGCCTGTTTTCTGTTTGGCAAAGCGGATAGCCACCTCGTGTGATTTCCGAGATTACATGAAACGACTTTGTGGGGCACTTGGCCCTCACACGTTCCCTCTTCAGGGGCAGCTTTCCCTGACCGTCCCGACACATCCCGTAGACTGGACAGGAGCCTCGCATCATAAGCTCACATAGCCCACGGCTGTAACTTCATATTTGTTTGAATGACTGTTTGATTTTTGTCCGTCTCCTCATTTGAAGCTGAACTTTGTGAGAGCAGGTCGCGTTCATCCTTACACCCCAGCGCCCAGTTCAGTGCCTGACATACAGCGGGAGCTCAATAGATGTCCGCTCATGAATCCTTCATGCCACCCGTCTGACGCACCGGTGGAGCGTCAATACTGCTATTGGCCAGCAGAGGGCAGGCGGTGACCAGCCTTTTCACCCTGCTGCCCTTCCTCTCAGCCGGCAGGCGGGGCGGGAGCGGGACAGGTGAGCCCAGGTGCGCGCACGTCTGAAGAATCGGCGGGCCCGCGAGCCACGGGCGAGGAGTCGGGCTAGGACACGGGTTTTCTTTCCCCTCGGATCTGTGGCCTGTCCTCGATCAAAGGCCTTTCTGACAAACCGTGTGGATGTATGGCTCCTGCAAAAAAGATGCGCTAGGAATCAGAAGGTGAGGGAGTTTGCTGTGAAGAGCGAGGGCACCGAGACGCTTGGAGGATTGGGGTGCATTGTAAAGAGCCAGGCTTAGAGGGTCCCGGGTGGTGGGGAGTGAGAGGTGGCCGCCATTGTTCTGTGACCCAAGATGACGGGACCTGGGTGGGGTGACTGTCTCCAGTTGTCCTCAGTATAGCAAAGCCATTTAGTGTCAGTCCTAAACCCAAACTATGTCTGGTTTGTATCTCAAAAGAGCCCTGTTGGGAGCAGAGCTATCTCAAGGTGGCCAGAGGGCAGCGCTGCCTCCAACATATCTGTGGAAGCATTATATATAACTATTATATTTAACAGTGAAACCGTGGAAACATAAGAATCCCACAAGGGAGCCTGGGAGGAAAGGAGAGGTCCAAGGTGATGGCTACTGATTCCATAGTTACTGTACCTCTTTGAGCCTCAATTCCTCATCTGCAAAATGGAGATAAAACCTACCTTGCAGGATTGTGTTGTGAGGATTAAGCAGGACGAACTCAGTCAGTGGTTCTCAACTTTGGCTGTGCATTGAGAGCACCATACCCTGGGGAAAATACTGATGCCTGGGGTACTGGGATCACCTGGGAAATCTTCAGGTGATGGCACTGTGCAGCCAAGGCTGAGAACTCCTGAGCTTTAGCACAAAGGGCACACACTAGGCATTCAAAAATGTGTATCACGTTAAAAAAAAAAAATGGAGCACATATTGTTTTCATTGTTCCTCTTTAGTGAAGAAATAAATTGACATAAAGGTTGTTGCAGTAATTGGATTTCCAACAGGCTTGTTTCCGGAACTATGAATCATCAGGATTTGGTGATTATGGGGGTGGGGGAGACAGAGGCAGCCGCTGGTAATATGACTTATCCCAATGTCCAACGGAACTGAATGAGGCAGGGACCACCCTGTTCTAGATTGCAGTTTATAGAACTATTTCCAAGGCACACTCTGAGCATGCAAGCACCCTGGGCTCTTGTGTTTGCTCATGTCTGGGGTTGAGGACAGGGGCTGTTTTCTCCTCTCCCTGGGTACCCTCACCAGGCAGGCCTATGCCAGTGGCAACTGTTTGACTTTTAAGTAACCCACAAGTGCACATGGCACCTCCCTCTTTATGGGACTTGGTAACTTTAGGTGTTTCAATAAATTATAGACCCAATGATTATTTACTGTGCCTCACGACTTTTTTGCTGGGTGAACCCAGCGTGAAGTGGGAGGACCTGTTCACCTAGGCCTGTGGCTGTGACCACTTGTTATGGCAGCCAGACTGAGCCTGGAACAGCTCCTCAGTCACTCCTGGTGGCCTGGTGGCCTCATTGTAAATGGGGAGGGAGGCAGAGGAACCTGTGGCTGGCTCCCTCCAGCATGGAGTCCTGGGGCTTGGGGGCTAGGGAGTTGATGTCTTGCTAGGATTATTTGATTTAGCAAATAAGAATAAAGAACACCCAGTTAAATTTGAAGCTCAGATAAATAACAAAAGTTTTTTTAGTATAAGTATGTCCCATGCAATTTGGGATATACTTATAGTAAAAAAAAAAAATCATTATTTATCTGAACTTCAAATTTAACTGGATAGCCTTCATTTTTATTTGCTAAATCTAGCAGCTCTATGCCTGGCCAAACAGCCAAGGAAAAGCCAGCACAGGGAATTTGCTGCTGCCCCTCCTGCTCAATGTTGCCACATTCAGCTTCCACCTGTCACTGCCCTGCTCCAGAACTGTGCATGGTTCCCAGCTGCTTCCCTGCTTCCATAGCACAACCTTGACTCCCTGGCTGCTGTGCTGGGCCTTGCTCTTCTGCCAGCCCAGCTGCCCTGCTTGGACCCTTACCCACCTCTTCTGCTCATGTTTCCCCTGATGGCATGTGTCCTTCCCACTCCCAGTAGCAATTGCAAACACTTAGTGACTACCTCCTGGGTACAGGCCCCATGCTTAGTTCTTCATCTGCACAATCTCATTTCGTTCTCATGAAACCTCATACGGCATATGGACAGTAGTTATCCTATTTTACTGATGAAGAAACTGATGCCCTAACAGTGATTCTTTTTTGTTTTTTAATGTTTATTTATTTTGAAAGAGAGAAAGAGCACGTGCACACGTGCAGGGGATGGGCAGAGAGAGAGAGAGAGAAATCCCAAGTAGGCTCAGCCCCACGTGGGGCTCAACCTCATGAACCGTAAAATCGTGACCTGAGTGGAAATCAAGAGTTGGTTAAGGCAGCTTAACCAACTGAGCCACCCAGGCACCCCGGCCCTAACAGTGATTCTTAAACCTGGTTCCTGTGTCAGCAGCAGCAGCCCCTGAGAGATGTTTAGAAATGCAAACTCTCAGCCTCTGCTCCACACTTAGGAATCAAAATCTCTGGGGGTGGGGCCCAGTCACCTGTATTTTAATAAGACACCCCTCCCCCCCTTCAGTGTTTCTGATTCACACTCTAGTTTGAGACCTACTGCTCTAACAGGTCAAGTGACTACAGGAGTTTGTCACCAGGCAGAGGTCTAGGGGATCGAAGAGGACTCCCAGGAAGGATGTTTGTGATCTCACTGAGCACCATACCTAGGCCAGGCACTAGAGATGCTGCAGCGACCCCACAGTCTTGGGGGGGTGGGGGGGTGGGTAGAAGAGAAAGAATAGACAGGTAGTCCGGCAGTGGCAGTTGCGATTTAAGATGACCAGGCTTAGCCGGACCAAACCCTGAAACCCATAGCAAGATGGGACAGGTCAAGGAGGGCTTTGAAAAGCTTGAAAAATAAGTTGAAATTAGTTAGACGAAGAAGGGTGCGAATGATGTTTTGGGTGTAGGGACTGGTTGGTGCAAAGGCCCTGCAGAGCTACCTGGGGGTAGTTCAGTCTTGAAGATGAAGGTGAGGAGAGCGGGGGGTGGGGGGGGGTGGGGGGGGGAAGTATCAGATTGGGGGGGTGGGGGGAGGGTCCTCTGCCCCCAGAGCAAAGGAAAAAGCTTTAATGGGTGTTGAGATGGCACTAGGGAAGATGGGGGTGGGGACTGGGATGCAGGGGGTTCCAGGCCTTCCTCCGCCCCTAGGTCTGCCCCCGCCACTCCCCAGGCCGTTGCGGAGACTCGACCCCCCAATGGCAGCAGCGGGCAGGTGCTCAGTTCCAGGACCGGCAGTCTAAGACCAGCTCCTTCCGGGACTGACAGGCGGGACTGGGAAAGCAGGGCGGGTCACCGCTCCCCTCTGCCGGCCCCACCCATCCGCCGACCCCGCCCCTGCTTCCAGCTCCGCCCCCTGCCTCCGGCTCCGCCCTCCACCTCCGGCTGGAGGCAGCCAGGCTCTGGGCTACTGGCCTAAGTCGCTTTTGCCTCCCATGCTGCCTTTTCCTGCTGATGTGGCAACGGCCGTGGGGCTACTGAGGCCTCTTCTCTCAGCTTTTCAAGGACAGGCCCTGGATGTGGTCAGGGATTCCTGGGCTGGAGCGCAGGACACTTCCGTAGCTATCTCCTCTTCCTGCCAACGAAGCCTCTGTTGCCAGCGGAGGACTGACCCAGCCTGGCCAGGTTGCCTGGCAGTGTGGGCTGAGGCCGGGCAGTTCCCGATTCCAGCTGTCCTTCCCGGAAAAACGTCAGTTTGGCTGAACCTTAGGATCCGTTTGCGATTTCTAGCCCGGGGAGGATTACTGGAAGACCATTAACCACCGTAGGAAGCAGCGCTTTCTGTGTGTCCAAAATCTCTGCAGGACTTACCAGCTGCCCCATTGGCTTGACCTTCTGCAAGGGACTTCCGTTCCTCCTCTTTTTATTTGGGTATACCTTCTGCCCCGACCTGCTGACATCCAGGACCATGGATGAAAGTCACTAGGCTTTACAATTCAAGAAGGGTCTTGCGTGGTGCCCGCCACTTAAATAGGTATTCAAAAATATTGTTTAGGGAAGATCAATTTCTTCTGGGCCCTGAATTATATATAGATGGAGTGTATATAGTAGGGCAAGGGCAGTCTAAGTGGGTGGAAGTAGTGAGTAAAGGCACAGATGATGGAGAGAGAAAGTAAGTGCCCAGGAGATGACCTGTCTGGCCTTCAGTGTTGGGCAAAACCATGGGCACTGAGGAGCCATGGATGGTTGTTGAGCAGGAGAGAGATAATATTGTTGGTCATTGTACTAGATCCTTTGTGAATGTTATTGCACTGTCTGCCCACATTGTTCTCCCCCTGCCCCCTATCTATACAGTTCATGCCAAGTCAGTTTTTAGATCCCAGATCCATTGTCACTTACTCTGGGAAACCCTCAATGGCAGACAGACTCTAAGGTGACCCCCTGTCTCCCCACCTCCTGGTGTTCATGCCTTCATGTAATCCTTTCCTCTTGAGTGGGGGTAGGACCTGTGGCTTGCTTTTAGAATATGGCAAAGGTGATGGGGTGTCACTCCCATGATTATGTAACATAGAGTCTTGCTAGCAGACTAGTTCTGACACTCTCCTTGCTGACTTGAGGAAGGGAACAGCCATGTTGAGGAAGCCTGAGTGGCAAGGAGCTATGGGTGGTCCCTAGGTCCTGCTGACGGCCAGCAAGAAGTCAGCGTTCTCAGTCCTGCAGCCACCAGGAAATGAATCCTGCCAGCAATCTGAGGGAGCTTGAGCCCCCAAGTGAGAATGTAGTCCCACCATCACCTTGAGCACAGCCTTAGGAGTCCCCGAGTAGAAGACCCAGCTAAGCCATGCCCAGACTCCTGACTCACAGAAACTGAGATAATAAATCTCTGTTGTTGAGAATCCCTAGGTCGGTAGTGATTTATTACAGAGCAGTAACTAACTGATACACCTTCCGGCTAGGGTAACCCCTTTACATAGGCTCTCATAGCATTATGTGCCTTTTCTTTCCTTTTTAAAGTGCTATTTCATCCTTTTATGTGACACTTTGTATATACCATTTGATGAATGCTATGTCTTCATGAGGACACATTTGCTCATCACTTTACCCCCAGAGTCTCTCTCGGTGCCTGACACGTGGAAGAAGACCTACAATAAGGATTAGTTCATGTGTTAGTGAGTGAGTGCTCTTTTTTAATCTTTACTACAATGTGGCTAAGTGGGAACCATTGTTATATAGGAAGAAAAGGAAACAAGGTATTTTTTTTTCAAAGTCTACTATTTTGAGAGAGAGAGAGAGAGAGAGAGAGAGAGAGAGAGAGAGAGAGAATGTGTGTGCGGGGTAGGGGCAGAGAGAATCCCAAGCAGGATCCACACTGCCAGCGTAGAACCCACTGAGGGGCTCAAACCCAAGAACCACAAGACCATGACCTGAGCCAAAGTCCAATGCTCAACCGACTGAGCCACCCAAGAAACCAGTTATTAACATAAACTTAAAGGTATACTGAACAAAATCTTATTATCTTCTAAGTAAACATTTTGGTTTATATATGCCACCATATCCTAATTTTTAGTATGACTACAGAATGAATGATTTGGGAGCAGGGTGTAGATTGCATGGTATGACCTCCTTTGTGGAGCATTGTATTTTCTAAAAAGTACAACCATCCAAAAATACTTTGGGGCTCCTTTGGTTTTCCCAAAGACTTACCTCTTACTTAAATCATTCTTTGGAAACTCCTCCCCGTCACTGTCCTTTTCTGACCTGACCCAAACAGGCCCTCATCTGCTAATGCTTTGAGTGATTCCCACAGTTTGCCAACACCATTCTCATCGGCTTCATAAATTCTACATCTTTGGCAAGATTTGTAGTTTCATTTTGTACTCCATTTGCGCCATACTCCCAGAGGTCAAAGCCATCTGACTGCGGGATGCCGTTAAAACCAAACTCTGCCCTGCTTGGAGAGCCCTCCCCACCGCCCACTGCCGCCCTCCTGTCCCACTCTGCCCCCTTCACCCATTCTGCAGCGGCCATATTCATCTCTTCGTGGATCCCGATCCATGAGCACACCAGAGACACTTCCCCCTTTGCCCTGGAGGTCCCTACAGTGCTTTCCCCAGACACCTTCATGGCTCACTCCCTCACCCACGCCAAGATTAGTCAGATTCAGATGTCACCTTTCTACCCTGACCACTCCCATCCAACCTTTCCTGGTTCTAATCTTTCCCAGGAACATGAACCACCATCTCACATGCTATATGTTTTACTTATTTATGATATTTGGCATTTGTCTCCCCCTCCACGAGAATGTAAGCCCCTGTGAGGACAAGACCTGTCTTCACTGATATATCCCAAGAGTGGCGTCTGGCACACAGTAGGTCTCCAGGAGAGGTGAGCATCCACATCTTTGATGATCTTGCGCATGACTCAAAGTCTCCATCCTCTGCTGCTGGCCCACCTCCTTCTGGCCCCTCTCTCCGATACTCCAGCCCCTGTCTAGGTGATATGAATTGTCAGGCAGTCATCTGCCTGACTCCGGAGGGCCTTCCTAGGGTGCGGGTGTTTTGACCTCACTGTGTCCCCCGCCTCGTCTCCAGCAGGCGTGAAATACTAAATTCCTGTTTTTGTTCTGTGTAACAGCAAGAGGATTAGAGAGGAAGGAGGAAGGATATGGTTGGGGAAGCAATGGCCAGAGTGGAGAGGGAGGAGAAAGAAGACACTCACAGGTTTTCTCGGGGTCCCCACCCACTCAGCTTTCTAAGCAGCTCAGAGAAGCGGCCGGCAGTGGGTGAAGGCTGTGTGCCACATATCCTGAGCTGGGCGCCACGTGGCAGAAACAGTCCTGTTGAGTCATGGGACACACAGCCACACTGCTTTGTAGAGTTTGGTGTGTGGAGTATTTTTGTTTTTTACAGCCCAGCTGCCTGTGTAATGACTTCCTTCCCTCGGCCTTGTTCACAGAGGTGTCCCTGAGCGACCAGCTGAGTCACCACATTCCTTGCAGCTTAAAACACTGGCCCCAGCACCAAGGCCCAGTTCCTTCATGTAGATGGGACCTTTCAAGGCGGCCAGGGAATGCCCAGAAAGACAGGCTATACAGCTCCCGTTTCTAACATGCACCCCTCCCCCAAAACATGATTATAAACCAAGTAAAGATGGAAAGAAATTCCATCTCGTAAGGATTAGGGAATGGCCACAGCCGTGTGCCATGGTCTGACGAATTACTTGTCAGCAACCATGAAAAGGCACCTGGGTGGCTCAGTCAGTTGAGTGCCCGACTCTTGATTTCAGCTCAGGTCATGATTCCAGGGTCATGTGATCGAGCCCCATGTGGGGCTTCGCGCTGCGTAGAACCTGCTTAAGATTCTCTCTCTCTCTCTTCCTCTCTCCCCCTCCTCTATCCCTCTCTCCCCCCCTCCTCTTTTCTCCCTCACTCTCTCCTCTGCTCCCTCTCCCCCTCTGCCCCTCTTACCCACTCTCTCCCTCTCTCTCAAAAATAATAATAAAAAAGAGGCTCTTGAAGTGGTATATAAACCAAAAGAACCTAAAGATTTGTCAGTAACCATGAAGTCAATACTACACGAGGGAGAGGGGAGGGATGAGGAACCAACATCCATGCAGCATGAAGAGTCAGAAACCCAAGCGAAGACTGGGAACTCTCCATGGCCAGCTGGCAGGAAGGGAAACTTGCTTAGCCCTCCTGGAAAATAAGCACATAGTTCTCGGTAACATTAAGTACGCATAGGGCACAGAGGTTAGCAATTTAACACCTTGAAATGTATTTTGAAAATTTGCTCAGATACATGAGAACACCAGGAGGAGGATATTTAGAAGAGCAATGTTCATGGCATAGGTGAACGGGAGGCAAGGGAAGTGCCGAAGGAAGGAGCTAGTAAACCACGGATACCTGCCGGGAGATTCTGCACGGCATTGTGAAGAGATGGCATAGATGTACACACAGCAAAATGGATGGGACTTACAGCGTCAGGCAGGGAAAGCGGGAAGAGCGAAAAGGCACAACAGTTCTCCGGTTTTACTGAGGTATGACTGATGTACAGTCACACACACTTAAGGATTTGAGTTTCAACATGTTTCACTACCCATGAAACCACCACCACAATCAAGATAATGGGTATATCCATCACCCCCAAGTAAGAAGTAGGTCTACATGTATTCAAATGGACAGATGTCTAGCACCTGTTGTTAAGTATTTTTAAAAGTTCAACAGTCTGTAATATAATCCTGTAGTTATAATAATAAAAAAAATGTTTAGATATCCTGAAGACATCTGGAAGAACATGCACAAAACAAAATTATGTTCGCTGTTGGGAATCTTGTGAAAACTGCTTGGCCTTGTTTGGCTGGTGTACCTTGCATTTCAGAAACTGCCCGTGCTGCTTGTCCCACCTCGTGGTCTCCAGTGAAGGTTAACACACTAGCAATGTGTCAGTATGGCCCCCTAACTTTGAGTGACTTTATTAAAATGTCACTGAGGTTGTCATAAGGAACTCCAACATGAGGGGTGCCTGACTCTTGTTCTCCATCCCCACGTCAGACAGCTGTGTCAACAATTTCCTTCAGCTCACCCCCAGGACCATTTTCTCTTCTCATCCCTTCCGATTGGAGACAATCCAGCAGAGGGGCAGTTGTGGCTGGGACAAAAGAGTGATTCCCTAACTTGTTTGCAAATCCATCTTTTTTTTTTTTAAGTAATCTCTACGCCCAATGTGGGGCTCGAACTCATGACCCCGAGATCAAGAGTCGCACGCTCCTGAGCCAGCCAGGCACCCCGCAAATCCATCTTTTATTACCCTTCTTCATGTATTCGTAGGTACAGGGAGGGGTGGAAGATTGTGGGGGCAGGGGCATGTTGAGTTTTGTCTGGTTATGGGCTTTATACAAAAGCAGTCCTTGTTCTTTTGTGTCTGGCTTCTTTTACTTCACGTTTTTTATAAGAGTTCCATGTTGCTGTGTGCAGCTGTAGTTCATTCATGTTTTGTGCAGTATAAAGCATTCCATCAAGTGAATATACCACAATTTATCTGTCCCTTCTACTGATTGACATACGTGTTGTTTCCAGCCTGGGGCTATTGCAAAGAATGCTGCTGTGAACATTCTTCTACATGTCCACCTGTTCCATCTGGGCATGTATTTCTCCTAGGTATATACTCTGGAGCAGAATTGCTGGGTTATAGGTATTCCTATGCTTAACTTAAAAAAATAATGCCAAACTGTTTCCAAAAATGATTATACAAGTACACGCCCTCCAGCAATGTATGAGAGTTCCCCTTGTACATTTACCAATGGTTCTTCCCAGCAACTGGTACTATCAGACTTTGTACTTTAGCCATCTGGTGGGTCTGTAGTACCTCTTCTCTCTGGTTCATTTCCCTGATTACTAATGAGGCTGTGCATCTTTCATATGTTTATTGGCCATGTGGATTTTTTTGTGTGCAGACCCCGCTCTTCCCCATTTTTCCATTGCTCTATATTTTCATCATTTATAGTAGTTTTTATATATTCTGGTTATAAATCCTTTGCCACCTATGTGCATTGAAAATCTTTCTCTTCTGTGGCTAATGATGTTTCTTGATGCACGAAAGGTCTTAAATATAAAGAAGTCCAATTTATCGGTCTTTCACTTGTGGTTAGTGCTTTTACTGTCTTAAGAAAACTTTTCCTCCTTTGATGTCATAAAGATATTGTATGTTATCTTCTAAAGCTTTACTGGCTTACCTTTCATATTTTAGTCCATAATGTGTAGAAATTGGCTTTTGAGGATGGTGTGCAATGGGGTTCCAATGTCATTTTTCCCATGTGGACATTCAATTGACTTAACACTATTCAAAAGATCATTTCCCCACACTGTTCTGCAATGCTATCTCTAACATTAATATGGTTGGGGGGGGGTCTCCTGTCCATTGGTTTTTGTCAACTCTTATAACAATACCATACTGTCTTAATTATTAGAACTTTATGATAAGTTTTGTTAGCTGATAGACTAAATCCCCTCTACCTTGTACTTCTTCAAGTGTACCTTAGCCATTGTTGGCCTTCTGCAGTTTCATATAAACTATAAAGTTTAATGTAAGTTAATATAAATTAGAATGACCATGTCAAGTGCCATATGAAAATCAACTGGGATTGCTTTGAATCTATAGACCAATTGAAGAGAATGACAGCTTTGCAATATTGAGCCTTCTAATCTATTAACATGGTATCTCTCTCCATTATTCATTTATTCTCTAATATTTATTAAAATGTTCATGGTTTCCTCCATAGAGGTCGTACATGTCTTTTGTTAGATCCATTTGTAGGTACTTGGTATTTTTTTGCTATTTCAAAACTGTTTTGACTATTTAACACTATTTTCTGACATTTGCTGGAAGACAGAAGTTGACTTTGGCATATTGATTATGCACCTGGAGAAGGACCTTCATCAGAACCTGACCATGAGCCTGACCATGGTGCCACCCTGACCTCAGACTTCCAGACTCCAAAACAGGGGAAATAAGTTCCTATTGTTTATAAGCTACCCAGTTTATAATACTTTGTTACAGCAGCCAGACTAAGACAATAATTTATTTGAGATTCCTTAGGATTTTCTACCTGCACAATCATGTCATTTTTTAATATATTATTAAAATTTTTTTAAAATGTTTATTCATTTTTGATGTGAATCAAAATTCACATTTTTGTGAATTCACATATTAAAATTTTTTTTAAATGTTTATTCATTTTTGATGTGAATAAGAGACAGACAGCAAGCTGGAGAGGGATAGAGAGAAAGGGAGACACAGAATCCAAACCAGGTTCCAGGTTGAGCTGAGCTGGACACGGGGCTCGAACCCATGAACGGGGAGATCATGACCCAAACTGAAGTCAGATGTTCAACCAACTGAGCCACTCAGGGGCCCCTACCATTATGTCATTTTTGAAGACGGCTTTCTTTCTTTCTTAGCTTTTTGATTTTTTTTTCTTTTTCTTGTCTTATTGCCCTGGCTAGGACAGCCCATAAAATGTTGATTAGAAGTGGTGATAACTGATATTCTTGTCAGTTCCTGAGCTTAGAGAGGAAAATGCTCACTATTTTACCATTAAGAATGGTGTTAGCTCTAGTTGATCCCCCCTGTATCTCCTGTATCAGAATGAGGAAACTATCTTCCATCTTTAGGTTGCTAAGAGTTTTTACTGTGAATAAGTGTTGAATTTGTCAAATGCTTTTTTTTAGCATCTATTCAGATAGCCAAATTATTTTTCCTTTTTATTCTGTTAATGTGGTTGGTTGATTTTTAAATATTAAACCAGTTTGCATTCCTGAGATAACCTCTACTTTGTTATGACTTATTATCCTTTTAATTTGCTGCTGTATTTGATTTGCTAACATTTTGTTTTGGATTTTTGTATTGATGTCATGAGAGATAGTGATATTTTCTCTTGTCATGTTCTTGCCAGGTTTTGGTAGTATGATTATGCTGACCTTATAAAATAAGTTGGTAAGTATTCCCTCTATTTTCTAAGGGAATTTGTTTAAAATAGGTATTCTTATTTAAAATTTTAGCGAGAATATTTTCATTATCTTGTAACCTATATGTCCTCATACTAAAGTATGTCATAAACATCATATAGTTGAATCTTATATTTTGTTTAAATTTGCCCTATCGGGGCACCTGGGTGGCTCAGTCTGTTGAGCGTCCAATTTTGGCTCAGGTCATGATCTCACAGCTCGTGAGTTCGAGCCCCGCGTCGGGCTCTGTGCTGACAGCTTGGAACCTGGAGCCTGCTTCAGATTCTGTGCCTCCCTCTCTGTCTGCCCGAACCCACTTGCATTCTGTCTCTCTCGGAAAAAAAAAAAAAAAAAAAAAAAAAACATTAAAAAAATTTCTAAAAATTTGCCCTGACAATATTTTTCTATTTGTTAGAATACTTAGTCCACTTATATTTGACATAATTACAGACACGGTTCCAAACCATTTACATCTATAATCTTGTTGTCTTCTTTTTGTTCTACCTGGTTTTTGTTCCCGTTTTCCTCTTTTTCTTCCTTCTTTTGTTTCAGCCAAGTATTTTTTATTACCTGATTTTACCCTCTTCGTTAGATTTAGAAACACAATATAACCCATGATAACTATTTTTAAGTGTACAGTTTACTAGTCTTAATTACATTCACATTTTTGTGCAACCAATTTCCAGAATTCTTTTCACCTTGCAACACTGAAACATTTTTAAATGTTATTAAACAACAACTTTCCATCCTTTCCTCCTCCCAGTCTGTGGCAATCACCATTCTGCTTTATGTCTCTATGAATTTAACTATTATAGACACCTGATATAAATAGAATCATACAGTATTTGTCCTTTTGTGACTGGCTTGTTTTGCTCAGCATCATGTCCTCAAGGTTCATCTAGGTTGTGGCATATGTCAGAATTTTCTCCTTTTTAAAGGCTGAATAATATTCTATTGTGTATAGAGACCATATTTTGTTTTTTCATTCATCTTCATTGATGGAGACTTCGGTTGCTTCCACCTTTGGGCTATTGTGAATGCTGTTGCTCCGAACAAGGGTATAGAAATGTCTGTTTGAGTTCCTGCCTTCAGTTCTTTCTGATATGTTACCTAGAAGTAGAATTTCTGGATAATATGGTAATTCTATGTTTAACTTTTTTGAGGAACCATCATACTGTTTTCCAGGGCAGCTGCACTCTTGTACGTTCCCATGAATAGCACAAAAGTGTTCCAATTTCTCTGCATCAACTACAACATCTGGTTTTTTCTTTTTCTTTTCTCTTTTGGATAATAACCATCCTAATGGTTGTGAAGTGATATCTCATGATTTTTCCTTGTCTAAGCTTGGCTTTTATCTCCATGAATATAGTGCCTTTGGCTGTTTTTTAGTCTCTGCCTGACAATTTCCTGTATATGGGGTCATCATGAGTCTGTTTCTTTGTTGCTTTACTTGTTTTCTCTTATGGTGTCTTGTCTTCTTATATGTCTGGCTGTATTTGTGCATTAGAATTGTAGTGCATGAAAAAAATTGTTAGTAGAAACTATTTTAAGGTTAGGGTGATGTAAACTTCTCCCAAAGAGATTTTTTTTCTAGCCCGCAGGAGTGCTAACAGTTTAGGATCCTTTCACTCTGTATTGAGCTTGACATTATCTAGTCCACTCAGATGACTTGAAACCAGGATACATCTGTGCAAGGAATGGATCACTTCCAGTTCACATCTTCTCTTAAATTAAAGCTCTTCAAGATCCTACATTAAAGTGTGAAGAGTTTTGTTTGCTCAGGGCTTGAATGTCACACTGAAGAGTCTGGAGAAGGGATGGGCAGTTGCTGGTCAATCTACTTGGTCAGGGGGCGGCATGATGAATCTTCGTTCTGTGGTCCAGTATGGGAAAAGGAGGAAGGCAAGCTGGGCTAGACTGGGCTAGGGAAACAGAGCTATTCAGAGAGATGGTCTGTCCTGACTGAGGTGATATAAGGCATGGGGTATACCAGGTGGAGTATATATAGCAGGAGAGAAGCCAAGACTCCAGAGAAGTTGCAAGTCATAGTTTACCTGGGCTAGAAACTGGTTGTCTTCCTTGGCCCTGGGCAATCTTTCTGGCCAGCGTCTCCTCCAGGCTAGCCGATGACCACTTGTATAGTCTTGGCTGAGCCTCAATACGCTGGACAACTTCATTATTGTTCTCTCTGTGTCCATTCTAAACCCTGCCTTCTAGTCTCCACCCAGCATGTTGCCCCTATTCAGATCACTTCAGTAAAGCCTTCTTGCTCTTAGGATATGACTCAAATTATTACCATGACTTTCAAGGCTATGCATGATCTGGCCACTGTCCACCTCTCTAGCTTTATCTTCTCCAATTATCTGCCTCATTGTACAATTTTCTTCTTCCTCTTTGTTTAAACCACCATGTATCCTTGACCACCAAAGGGCCTATGCATGTGCTGTTCCCTCTATAGGAAGTACTCTTCTTTCCGCTATTTGCCGAGTATTATGGATTAAATGCATGTATTCCCCCCCAAATTCTTATGTTGAAGCCCTAACTCCCCAGTGTGGTTATATTTGGAGTAAGGCAGTAATTAAGGTTAAATGAGGTCATAAGTGTAGGGCCCTGATCCAGTAGGATTAGTGTCCTTGTAAGAAGAGACACGAGAGAGCTTACTCCCCTCCTCTCCCTGTGCACAAATAATAAGAAAAGTTCATATGAGGACATAGCAAGAAAGCAGCCATCTCCAAACCAGGAAGATAATTCTCACCAAAAACCAAATTGGCTGGGACTTTGATCTTGGACCTTCAACGTCAAGAACTATGAGAAGATAAATTTCTGTTATTTAAGCTACCTGGTCTATAATATTTTGTTATGGCAGCCTGAGCAGACTAATACATTTAACTCCTATTTTTCCCTTTAGATCTCACAGCAACTATTTCCCCAAACATCTTTGAGACAAAGCCACCTATTCGTGGATCTCATGGTACCGTGCACCTTGTAAGATTTATGTTTTTAATTATTTGACCAATGTAAGCCTTATTTACTAGACTGTAAGCTACATGAAGGTCTCCGCTTTTATTTGGGGCTGCATTATCATAACCTAAGTAGGTACACAGTAGGCGCACGATACCTATTTTTGGGGGAAGGAGAGTGGTAGGTGGGGACAGACAATGCCTTGAGCTGGGGTGGTTTTATGGACATTCAAGCTCATCTCTGGTTCAACAGAAACTGTGTATTCGTAATCAAGATGTAACTCTAGGCTCCACCCTGTGATAGGGCTCAGGATCCCGCCCATCATGTTTGGCTCAGGACCTGAGCTGGGTTGGATCCGCCAAACCCTAGTTGCAAGGGCCAGCTGAAGACCGTCTCTGACATCAGGCCTCACCATTGTATTTTTCTTTTTTTTTTTTTTTTTAAATTTTTTTTTTCAACGTTTATTTATTTTTGGGACAGAGAGAGACAGAGCATGAACGGGGGAGGGGCAGAGAGAGAGGGAGACGCAGAATCGGAAACAGGCTCCAGGCTCTGAGTCATCAGCCCAGAGCCTGACGTGGGGCTCGAACTCACGGACCGCGAGATCGTGACCTGGCTGAAGTCGGACGCTTAACCGACTGCGCCACCCAGGCGCCCCCACCATTGTATTTTTCTTATAGTGTTCTCTTGAGGATGAAGTCATGACTTGATAAATACTGTTACACACACAATTGTACTCCCTTCACCTGCCCCCACAAACCAGTCCCTTTTTAATCCCAGAAACTCATCTAATGGCAGTCAGGGCCACTGTGTATAAGATAGGGCCCACTCAGGAGACAGAAACCACACCAGTAATTTGAACAAGAAACATTTAATATGAAGAATTATTAACCAGTGAAAGGTTGTTGGTGACTAAAAAGGTCAAAAGAGAGCTCCAAAGAATACAGGCACAGTAGCTATAGACAGCAGCTATTATCTCTAGGGCTGAGACAGAGTGGCCAAGGAGAGAACAAACTTGCAAGCACCTCTTCCCCAGCCCCAGGGTGAGATTTGGGCCTTGTTGGAGAGAGCAGGAATTCAGCCCATTGCACAGTGGAGAACTTTGCTGGAAGTCCACAGGCAATAGGTCAGAAGCTGGCCATCCAGGTGGCAGAAAAGCTCACTGGAGGGTGAGCATCACCGGGTCTCCCATAGACCCCTGGCAACCATGCACTGTAGGAGCAGGAAGAGCAGACTGGAAACAGGAAGCCTCTGAATCAGGAAGCCCCTTATGCTTCCATTTTTTTGCATTTTTCCAGTCCTCTCTACTGACAAAACTTGGCAAAAGGGGAATGTTTACAGAATTCAGCTTCAGTATCACGGGGCAAGGCAAAGAAGTGTGCTTTAGAGCTGACAGGCAATAAGTTGGCACAACTGGATTCAGAACCTTTCTTAAAAAAAACTAATGGGACAGGGGAGCCTGGGTGGTTCAGTTGGTTGAGCGTCCAAGTTTGGCTCAGGTCATGATCTCGTGGCCTGTGAATTTGAGCCCCACGTCAGGCTCTATGTTGTCAGCTCAGAGCTTGGCGTCTGCTTCAGATTCTGTGTGTGTCTCTCTCTCTGCCCCTCCCCTGCTCGAGCTCTGCTCTCTCTCTCAAAAGTAAATAAACATTAAAAAAAAAAAGCTGATGGGACATCCTTTTTAACCTTTGAATCTTTATAATGCATCATACACCATGTTAATAGTGTTAACAGTAACACGTGGAGTATCTCATTCAATTCTCTTAACTACATTAGGGGGCTAAGTTACTCAAGTTCACACAGCAAGTAAGTGGGGGAGACAGGATTAAAACCCAGGAGTTTCAAATTTAATCTTACTTCCATACTGCATTAAACTTCCTCCTGGATTCTTTCACTCCAGACTTCATAAATGCAACAGAAAGTTTCATGGAGAGTGATAGAACCTTCTCTATGAAATGAACTACGTACTTCTGATCAAGCTAGGGGCTCTGTCACTATCCTGATACTGTAGGGTTCTTCTTCGAATCCTTGGTTCTCAGCTGTTACTGTTCCTTTTCTGTGCTCTGCCTGTGTTGTGATACCTTATTCTAGAAAAGGAGCTGGCATATAAATCACAGAATTTTCAGCTTCTCTTCCTGTGATTGTTCAAAATTCAGACATTTTGCCCCTTGAGATTCTATAGCACTGGCTACTCTTCAGAGCTATGCAGTGGATATGGTAGAATAGCCATAGTTGGAATGCTTTTGGTTTCAGATAATAGAAAACCCAACTCAAATTATAGTCAACAATGCAGGGAATTTGTTGACTTACATGACTTTATTGGTTCAGGCAAGCCTTGATCAGCACTCCCAACTGTTTCTTTTCTGTTCTTTCTGCTTTTCCCCGTTCCATGTGTTGGCTTCATCTTTAGGCTGGCTCTCTTTATGGTCACAAAATAGTTACCAGCTACACGTGGTTCCTCACTGACATCCAGGGATGCAATGATGACTTTATTCAGTTATTGTGAAGGGGCAAATATTAGATACTGATAGCTGTAGTCCTGGGTAATAGGTCTATTCTTGAAGCAATCAATACAAAGTAGATGGGATTACTCCAATTGACTTAGTACAGCCAGAGTCCATACTCACATGTGGAAAATGAGGCCTATCCCAGCCGAATAGCCTCAATGTTGTGCAATGGGGAGTGGGATACACTGGATGTTATAAGGTGCATCTGTCAGGAAAGGTTAGGTTTTGCTGTGGTGATGAACAAGCCCCAATCGTTTTATAACAGCAGGTATCTTTCTTGCTCATACTACATGTGCACTGTGAGTGCACTGGGGGGGCATTACTTAATGTTTGCTCCCTTCAGGACCCAGACTGATGGAGCTATCACCATCTCAAGCACTGTCTATTGTTGTTTCTGAGAGAAAGAGAGTATACAAAATTGCCTACCAGCTCTTAAAGTTTGGACCCAGGAATATATCCGCTTACACATTATTGACCAAAGCAAGTGGCATGGACACTCCTGACTCCAAGCTGTAAGTAAGTACAACCCCATCATGTGCCTGGGAAACAAACCAGAAATGTTTGGTGGCTAGCATTAATGTCAACTACCACAAGAGGCCATCAGAATACCCACGAGAGGGCTTATAGAGACCACCCCAGTTTCTGCCCACTTTTTATTGGGAAAAGAATAACTTCCTGTTTTGATTGCTACATAAAAAGAGGCCTCCCTACTCTGCAGAAATCAGGAACTCAATACTCATTTTCTGTGTGACTATCAAATATCTTCCAGGTGTTTTGCCTTTAAGTGGAATCAATGGTTCTGCGAGGCACTTCTATTAAGATGTCTCAACTCAAAACAACTCCCTTTTTCATGGCCTTGATCCACAGAGGTGGATTCCTGATGAACTTCCATGAACTGTAAAGTGGCCATAATTGTCCTTGGGAATGGGGGCACCTGACTGAAGTTGGGTCACTTGCAGCCTCTTTCCATTCCTTGATTCAGAGGCAGGTTCCTGGTGAACTACATGACCTGTATTGTTCTGGGGGAGGGGGACACCTGACTCAAGTTGAGTCAGAGTTCTTCTCTGAGATTTTGGCATTGGAATGATTAGGAATTTCTAGTCTATGTGTACCTGGTAGACATATTTCCCATTGTGTTACCTGGAAGCACAGAAAAACAAGTTTGTGGGGGAGAATCTTACTGGCAAAACCTGCTCTGTTTCCAATCCATCCAGCAGTCCATCTGGGTTCTTGTTGGCCTGAGGAACCCATCCCTTTGACCACTAAAAAGCCATAAGGTAAATTCCCCTTTATTTTTTTTTTAAACTGGCTGAGGGGTTACTGGTACTTGCAGCAAACTCCTAACTGATACATATTCTTTGCCTCTGGACCCCGACACAAAAAGGTTGTAGGTGTAGCCCATTCCAGTAAAGTAGAGGTCAGGTGGCAATTCTATTTCATCCATTATACTTCTGGCAGTTTCTTTTCTGCTTGAGAAAGCTCATCAGAATGTGAGTGAGTTCAGGTGACATTATTATAGGGATCACCTGGAATCTGCTTAAGTTATTTTTTTTTTTAAAGGAAAATAACTTGTCTCCTTGGGTAAATACTATTTTCGACCCACTTCCCAACACTGGTATTGAGTGCATGCTGTTTCCTCTGCCTGGAGTCCTCTCCTTATCAAGTCTTTAGACCCAGCTCCAGTGTCACCTCCTGTGGGGAGACTTTCTACACTCTCCTATATTGTATTAATTATGTCCTTCTCTCTGCTTCCCAAAGCAGGTGGCACATATATCCAGAGTTACATATTTTCCTCCAGAAATACTTCTTTATACGTCTGTATCATTTGAAATTCTGAGTTCCTCAGTGGTTGGGAGAATACCTTGTTTGCCTCCACATTCCACAGTGCCTGGACTGGAATAGATGCTCAGAAAAGTTTGTTGAGTAAATGAAGTTAAATTAGAGCAACATATCCCGTATCTACTCTTATTCAAGAAATATATAGTGCCTACCCAACCATCCCAGGCCATGTTCCAGATACTGCAGATGAGCAACATGAGTCCTTGCCCTCAGAACATTACAGATGATATTCAGGTCATAAGGGCTATAAGGAAAAATAAAGCAGGGTTAGGGGAGAAGAGAATGATGAGGGGGGTGGGACTTGATATTTTAGTAGAGTGGTGTAGATAACTTTCTGAGGAGATGACTTTTGAAAATTTTGAAATTTGTAGTAAGGGTACATGCCTTTCTGGTATCTGGGAGGTAAGAAACACTATGTGCAAAGGTCTTGAGGTAGGAGTGAGGCTTCATGTTCCAGAAGCAGGAAGGAGGCGAGTGTGGCTGGAATGGAGTGAGGGGGCAGAATGCAAGGAGATGCACTTAGAGAAGGGGAGGGGTGTTAGGTGGGGCAGAGGGGGGCTCACACTTAGGTTCTTGGAGGTCCTTGGTGAAAAGATTTTGATCTTTGCCCTGAGTGGGTTGGAAAGACATTGGAGGCTTTAGAGAAGGGGAGAAATATGTTTTGACTTAGTTTTTAATAGAATCTCTCTGGCTGCTTGAGAAGACGCTGAGAGCAGAGTGGAATTGAGGAGAGCAGATAGGAGGTTATTGCAATATTTTAGGTAAAAGAAGAGGAGGGCTCAAATAGGGGTATTTCAAAGGTATTTGCTCCTGGATTACAGGTGGGATGTGATGACAGGAAAAGAGGAGTCAAGGATGACTTCAAGGTTTGGCCACAGCCAGCAGAAGGATGGAATTCACCTTTACTGTGGTGGGGGAGACTGAAAGGAGCAAATTGAGGGGCAAGTTCCAGAGTCCGGCTTTGAATATGTCAAGCTTGACATACTGCTCAATATTTATGTATAGATATGCTGTTTTTCAGAATCTGAAGGTTAAAACACAACCTGAAGTTAAAGTCAGCTTTATTTATTGAACACCAGGCACGTGCGGAAAGCCCCACGTGTGCTGTCATTTAAATCTTCCCATCATTTCTACTGGCTTAATTACTAATATTTTCAATGCTCTTTCATGGATTAAAGATGAAATGACATGTCCAAAGTCACTCAGCCAATCATTAATCTGCCAATATAATGCAGGGCCGGGATTCCAACCTAGGTGTGGTCAGACTGCAGAGCTCTTGCTAGATTCTAAAGGTGGGGATCACTTTCCGAGCATATCTGCCACAGCCTTGGGCTCCATAACAAAACAGGTACCTGGGCTGTGTGATAAAAAATCAGAAAAGGGTCCAACCCCATCCTAGGTGTTACAGGTTCCACAGTAGAAGCTGTAAACAAAGGACAACATTATTGTACCTGAGGGGACTGATGCTTGCAAGTTCTCAAGTACCTGAAGATTTAACGTTAAAAAGCCATAAGAAGTTGTCGTTTAGAAATAGAAGAGATTAAAAATTGCAGTGGAGCATTGATGGGATGAAAGAAAAACCAACTCCCAGGCGATGCTTGCTGGAAAACACCAGGATCCCTGCCCTACATCCTTTCGAAAGGGTAGCCTAGTGTGACCTTCCTTAGGTGGTCCTCTAGAAAGACCAGGATATAGAGTACAAAAGCCGGGAACCTCTAGGGTCGCAGCATCCGCTCCCCTATGCCCTCCTTCTCCGCCCCTTTCAGTCTCCACGCGGGGAAAAGCGGGACGACGCCTGCGCATGCGTCCGGGGCAAGGTCCGCTCCCCGCGACGTCAGGGGGCTCGCGCCCGCACTAAAGCCCCGCCCCCCGGGCGCAAGAGGCGACCTGGGCGGGGGGCCTCGGGCCCCGCCCCCAGCCGAGCCGAGCGGGGCCGAGCCGAGCCGAGCACCTCCGAGCGCGGCCGAGCCGAGCCGAGCGGCCCGGAGTCGGTTGGTGCAGCTGCGTCCCCGCCGCCCAGCAGTCCGAGGCTCCGGCGTCGCCGCCGCCTCCGCGGGGCCTGCGCCGGCCGCCCGCCCGCCTGCCGGGAGGGAGGTCCGGAGCGCGGGGAGAGCGGCCCGGCCGCGGGCGCCGCCGCCACCGCCGCCGCTGCCAGGTGAGCTCCCGCCGCGGCCCGCCGGCCCCGTGTGCCCCCGCGACTGTCAGTCTCCGTGTCTGTGTGTCTCTCTGCCTGTCAGCTCCCCCGCGTCTGCGCGAGCTCCCTCCCGCCACGCCTGACCCCCGGCCCTGCCCGCGGCGGCCGCCAGCCCCTCCCGCCCGCTGCCCCGGGTCTTTCTGTCAGCAGCCAGCACCCCCATGCGCGCAGGCTCCGCCCCTTCCCCCCGAAGCCCCGCCTTCGCCCCATCTGTCAGCACCCCCCACCCAGCCCCGGCGTCCTGGGGCTCGGTTGTAGCCCCCGCGGGCCGCAGCCGCGACGCGAGCAACAGGGGGTGCGGAGGGGAGGGGGGCGCCCGCAGACGCCCGCCTGTCCCGGCGAGGGTGCGTGTCCGAGCGCGCGGGTGCGGGACCGCGTGGGCGCCCGGGAGCCGGCATGGGCACTCGGGGGGCGGCCTGACCTGCGCGGGGCGGAGATGCCGGGCGGCCCCAAGCCGGTCTCTCCGACTCTCGCGACTCGCGCGGCCCCTGCCCGTGGTGTAAAGAGCCTCCGCTCCGCCAAGGAGGCAGCTGAGCCGGGACTCCCGCCGCTTGGGGTACAGTAGAGCCCTGAACCCCGGGACCCTCGTTTGGGCCCCGGCTCCCCGGATGCCCAGAGCGGCGTGTGAGCGGAGTTTGGGGCTTGGTAATCCCAGTTTGGGATTTCCATTCAGAGAAGCCTGTCGGAAGTGACTGAGGAGTGGGTGGGATGTGGAGCTTGGGTGGGAAGTGTTTGAGAGCTTGAGTCACTTTGAGTTGCGCGGTTGGCATTTCTGAGCAGTGATTGCCTTGGGCTCGCGCCCTGTGAGAAACTGTTATGTGATGGGGAGGGGAGGTTAGGTTGAGGAGGGGGGGGCACACTCCTTTCTGTTTTCATCTGTGTCATGTGAACACGTAGTATTTATTCATGAGACTCCACACAGCTTCAGTTTTAAAAAGGATTACAGTAGTTTCCATTTATACATGCTCTTGTACGTTGTGATGTTGATGTGCTTTATTTGTAGTAAACTTAGCGTTGCAGTATTTCAAAACGAAGAGAAAATGCGTCCTAAAACAATTGGTATTTTGCCGGATAGTTCTCAACCACGGGGAAAGAGCCAAAAGCGCACTTCATTAGCTGGAACAACTTATTCGGGCTTAATTTGTTTCTAAGAGACATACAGTGGAAAAATCCAGAAGCAGCACAGTAGTATCAAAGACTCCTAGGAAATTAATGAAAGGGCCCTTCTCTTGCTGCCTTGGAAAGATGGTATCAAAGTTGCTGTAGAGGACCGAGCTCGCATGTAATGATAAACATATTAACCAAGTTGGTTTTGTGACCTTGATACATTGAACAGCGTTTGATTTGCACAGTGCTTCCGCAACGGGTAAACATTGCGTGGGGAGTGGGGTAACTTTTGGAGAAAATGTTCCCCATGTTTTGTTTTGTTTCCATATTTAAGTAAGCTTTCAGGGTAGGTGAGACTAGGGTCGTCTCACCATAGGAGTGTGTGTGTGTGTGTGCGCGCGCGCGCGCGCGTGTGTTTTAAGATAACATTAAAAATTACAAAAGTAGGGGCACCTGGGTGGCTCGGTTGAGCTTCCGACTCTTGATTTCGGCTTAGGGTCATGATCCCCAGGGTGGTGGGATCGAGCCCCATGTCGGGCTCTTCAGAGCCTGCTTGAGATTCTCTCTTTCTCCCTCCTTCTGCCCCTTTCCCCACACTCACGCTTTTTTCCTGCTTACAGATTATGTACAGTCTTACACGTAGATTATGTATGTACACCTCCTACATGAAGGCATGAGAGGATGGTTGACATAGGGATTCAGTGGTGTGATTATATATAATTCTTTGCTTAATCTGATTTGCAACTTTACTCTGCAGCTGGAGGTATTGTCTCCTCTATAGGTATATTTAATCTATTCATTACTCATAATACTTTTGTATGGGTAAGAATCTGTCTTCCCTTTGTGATAGTTTTATTTTTTTATTTTTATTTTTTTTATTTTTATTTTTTTTATTTTTGGGACAGAGAGAGACAGAGCATGAACGGGGGAGGGGCAGAGAGAGAGGGAGACACAGAATCGGAAACAGGCTCCAGGCTCCGAGCCATCAGCCCAGAGCCCAACGCGGGGCACGAACCCACGGACCGCGAGATCGTGACCCGGCTGAAGTCGGACGCTTAACCGACTGCGCCACCCAGGCGCCCCTTTTTAGCGTTTTTTTTTTTTTTTTTCCTTTGTGATAGTTTTAAAAAGTAAATTTGAGCCTCTGCTTAGAGCATGCCAAAACACTTTTCATCTTAAAGTAAAACCTGAAGTCCTTGCTGTGGCTGAGTAGACTACCTCCCTGTCTTCACTTCCAGTTTTGCCAAACAACTTAAAAACTTCAAGCATATACTAGCCTCAGTGCCTTTGCATTTGCTGTTCCCTCTGCCTAGAACTCTGTTCTCTGGATATCATGGTTCTTGCCTCAGGTCTCTGCTCAGATGTAACCTTATCAGGCTTTCCCTGACCCCTCTGTGTAAAATACACCCCACTTTCCTGTCCTCCTTGAGCCACCTTGCTTTTCTTCATAGCATTTACTACCACTTAGTAAGTGCATATTAAAATGTTGGTTTATGTCTCTTTCCCTCCATTAACCCAAGAGTGTGAGATTTTTTTCACTGATGAATCCTCAGGGCTCAGAACAGCACCTGATACATTATAGGTGCTTTATATTTGTTCAATGAATGAGTAAATGAATGTTCATTATACATCCATTCCTGTAACCTTCCTGTAGCCTCCTAGTTTTTAGATAGGTCTATCATGAATTGGGGGACCAATCCCTTAGAAGTCAGGATAAGTCCTCTCCTTTACATATCTGAGAAGAAGAATTTTCCAAGTGAGGCTTATAATCTTAGAAAGAATTATAGTCTTGATTTAACTTGAACAATTGAGGGAAGAAACATTTTTGGCAGATGTTACTGACTTTTTTATGCATTATCCCTTGTGTCACTTTGGAAATCTTTGAAAAGTATAAAGTATCCCTGTTATGTTTACAGCTGTGACTTCAATTTGGTAGTTCTTAGTGATAGTGTAAGCCTCAAGAGCATAGTGAGTTTTTTGTGTCAACAGATACCCAGAGATATAATTACAGCTTTAATGTGTTTTCATTTGAGGAGTAGCTGGTATATTTACTTATTTTCCTGGCAACTCTATCCTTTTCAGCTCCTTGCTTATCAGGTTTTGGATGGCCTCACAGGTACACTTAATTTTTTTTTTTAACATTTTAAAATAAATCCTTGATCTCTTGAGCATTTTACATCTCTTGTGTGACTCTTGAACTATTTTGAAAGTACCAGTTTCATCTTTCAGGATGAATTGATATCTGTAGTAAAACATATAATTGCATTTTCCTTATAGGGATGGGACAAATTGTATCGTGGGGTAGAATTTTTACAGAAAGAATATAATGTGGGTGCAAGCTTTTTAAAGGTTTGGATTTCAAGTTAGAGTACTTTAAAAAAATATTTATTTATTTTTTGAGAGGAAGAGACAGAGTATGAGCTGGGGAGGGGCAGAGAGAGAGGGAGACACAGAATCTGAGGCAGATTCCAGGCTCTGAGCTGTCAGCACAGAGCCCGACATGGGGCATGAACTTGGAAACGGCAAGATCATGACCTAGGCCAAAGTCGGACGCTTGACCGACTGAGCCACCCAGGTGCCCCCAAGTTAGAGTACTTTTTTAAAAGTTTATTTATTTTGAGAGAGAGAGGGGGCAAGAGAGAATCCCAAGCAGGCTCTGCACTGTCGGCACAGAGCCCGATGTGGGGCTCATACTCAACAAACCTCAAGATCATGACCCAAGCCGAAACCGAGAGCCAGACGCTTAACCGACCAAGCTACCCAGGTGCCCCAAGGTACTTTTAATTTTAATGAGTTTTTGAAAAAAAATCATTTTTTCTCATAAGGAAAAGGATTCCTTTGAACACAATCCAAACAGAGACCTTCAAAAACGTTTTTTTTCTTATGCCTCAAATATGCAAGAACTTAGGGGGAAAATTCTAAATGAAAATTTTCTTTTAAAGGCCTAAAGGCAATGTGTTAAGAATTTATTTTTATTCCATAGACATTTATTGAGCACATAGTTGGGGGGGGGAGTTCTGTGTGTTTTTGCATGGGCTATATGACCATGTTCCATTTTAGATTACCAACCTGATTTCTTATTATTTCTTCTCTTTTGTCACTTGGCTGCCTCCCTTCTGTCATCATATTCTCTCCCTAAATGATCTCATCTATTCCCAGGACTTTAATACCCTTTAAATGCTGATGCCTTCCTCAGTTACATCTCCCTCCTGGACCTTTTTCTGGTTCTAGTCTTGCATTTTTACCCACCACCTTCCTGCTATCTCTACTTGCTGCCCCACTGGAATCCCAATCTTCATATGTCCAAAATATCTCCCTCTCAGACTTCCAGATTTATGTTCCTCATTCCTGACTCCTGCCTTCACTCTCTGCCAGCTTTCCCTGGCCCCTGCCTTCCCCTATCGTGGTGTCCTTAATTGTCCTCTCGTTGGTCAGGCCAAACACATGAAAGTTGTCTTTGATTCTTTCTGATTCCTCATCCCACATCCAACTCATTAGCACAGACTGTTGTCCTAGATGCCAGAATACCTCAGATCCTCCCTTCTCCATCCTCATAATCCAGCTGCCGTCCTTTCAGCTGGATGACTGTCCCAACCTATACCTGGTCTCCCAGCTTCCAGCCTTGCCTTCTTCTAACCCACGTACCCATTGCAGCCAGAGTGATGCTGCTAAAAAGCAATCCAGATTGCATCACCCCCCTGCAGTGGCTTCCCACAGCACTTAGACCCAAACCCACACTTCTTAATCAGAGGTGCTCAGCCTCTGTCTCTCTCTCCAGCCTCTGACCCTTGCTCATCCATTCTTCTGTCAGGTTGGAACTGTCAGTTCCGCAAATGTGCCAGTTCTCCTCCAATTCTGTACAGGCCCTTCTCTCTGCCTGGCACCCCTCCCCCTGCTCTCCTCATGGAAAAATCCCTCTCAGACATTTGCTCTCAGCTAAAATGTTCCTCCTCAGAGGGGCCTTTCCTGGTCACCCCGTTCCACGGTAGCTTCTTCCCCCATACCTGCGTTGTACCCTCTTAGTATATGTGCATTTCCTGCTTAGTACTTCACCAGAATCCCAGGTGTCTCATTTATATCTTTCCTTCTTTTTTCAAAAATTTTTTTCAAGTTTATTTATTTATTTTGAGAGAGAGAGCACATGCACACAAGCATAGTAGGGGCAGAGAGAGAGGGAGAGAGAATCTCAAACAGGCTCCGCACTGCCAGTGCAGAGCCCGACGTGGTGCTTGACTCACAAACCGTGAATTCATGACCTGAGCCAAAACTGAGAGTCGGATGCTCAACTGACTGAGCCACCCAGGCACCCAAAAAAAACAGTAGTTCCTATCTCATAGGGTCATTGTGAGTGGCATAAGTACACAAGAACAATGACTGTGGCTATTAATATTATAAGGAGGGAAAAGAAACCTCAGGAAAAGACCTTTAGCCCCATCAACAAATTAGAGTTTGGGTACGAGTGAAAGACAATACCTAACAGTATTGTTTCATTGACTCAGGTTTTGAACTTATAAAAATGATCAGGGAATTAACTATTTGGCTTGTGATTTATAATCATTCTGCTGATGTATGGAAACATTGTTTGGATTCAAATTTGTAAAATGCTTGAGGTAAGACAGTTTTCTTCTTTTTAATCTGCTCTCCATCTTAAGAAAGATTCTTAGGGTAGAGAGATCTTTTGAGAGGCTGGTCATTTTGAGTGTCTAGTTAGTTTTTTCTCTTTCATTAGAAAGGTACTCACCATTACTGTTTACTTCAGTAGTGAATATCTTACTTCAAACAGCCAAGCAAACAGTAGGCCTGGTACAGGCATGGTGGGCTGGGCAGCCCTCACAATGAAATACCTAGGCACAGTTGAATTTTCTGATGGGATGGGTTATGATCAAGTGCTCATTTGGTGACTTTCATCAACTTTATGAAGTAGACGGTGAGGATGTTTGCTAAGACTAAGTGGGAAGAGGTCAGAGTGAAAACAAAGAGATTTGACATATAATTGAGGTCAGGAAGCGTGAACTTGGGGCAACGTCCATGATTTCCTGACAGGATGCAGGACTCTGTTGAGGTAGGAGACGAAACTATGGATGGATTGGGGTATCAGTCGTGTTCAGCTTCCTGGATTTAGGAGCGTATGGTTGGATTCAGCCAGGGTTGGGGTTTGGTGGCAGGAAGACAGTGGAACAGAGGATCTGTGGGTATTGTCCAGGGAGTGATTAACATGCCAGATAAGGGTTTTTAGGCTGGATGAGGGGGAGAAAAGGAGCAGAGGTGTCAATGAAGGCAAGGACTGCATATATTGGAGTGATGGAGTAATAGGAAGACGTGGTTAGGTAGGGGACATGTGAGTGGAAGATTTCAGAGCTGGAGCAGTTAATTACTGGACATGACAAGCTCCTGAAGTGAACCCATTGAAGATGAATGAAGTCAAGGAGGTCAATTAACCAAGAGGCTGGAGAGTTGTTTGGGTCATTCCCGTAGTCAGAAAACCAATCACAAGGATGTCAGGATATTAGGGTGGAGAGAAGGAAGGCTGTGAAGTCTTCAGTGAATGAAGTACTAAGAAGAGAAGAGGTGTTAGTGACCAGCCTGAAGGCACCTCAGAAGATGGGGGGGGGGGGGGTTGCCTGAGGGCAGTGGAAGAGCAACGACCTGGAAGCTTTAGTGGTTGCAAGGTCTCTCTGGAAGGAGTTGGCCTCGGCCCAGATCCCGTATGCTTCGGAAGGAATCCCAGTTGAAGTGGGCAGCATCGATGGCATGTTGTATTGTGTTTCTAAACTTGGTCATGAAAATCATCTGAGGGTGTGTGTTAAAAATACAGATTCCAGGGTCCCATTCCAGACCGACTGGATTAGAATTTATAGGAGAGGAGACTGAGAATGTACATTTTAAAATGCCCCCACCCCACCACCACACACATACCTGGTAATTCTTTATAATTAGGCAAGTTTTGGAAATGTAGCTGTAGTGTTTAAGATCATGGGGTCTGGAAGCTGACAGCCAGGGTGTGAAAGAGGTGTGGCGGGTAGGAGTGAGCCTTAGCCTATGACTCTTAATAGCTTAGCTGTCCAGGTCTGTCTGGTATCAGAAGCAGTGAATTAAGGGACCCTCCATTAGAGGCAAACACACTGACCACAGCAAGAAGAGACAGCCAGTGATGACAGAGATGAAAACACTGTATAAGATAATTCAAAGTCTAGCAGTTTGGAGGACATGCATTGTAGAAGAGAGTTCTGTTTGCCTCAGTAGCCCCTGAATACATTAATCATAATTGTTGTTCTCAACAGTTAATAAAATTGTGTGATACATTTCTATCTCCGAAGATATGGAACTAAAAAATTTACTCAATGACCTGCTAAAGATAAGAGCAGTATGATCCCCAAGGGGCTTTATACATGATTAGAGGCTTAATATCATGATGGCTGCGGCCCTACCACCCCATTCTCTGTATTTTCGCCAAGAAAATTCAGTTCCTTTTCATGGAAAAGAAGAGGAATCCTGCAAAAGAATAGCTACTGGGAGGAAATTTGGAGTTAGCCATTCTTGGCTGACCATTTGGAGCCCCCTATTGCTAGTAAGGAGGTTTGGGTTTGTTCAGAATATTTCAACTATACTTCCAACCTAGTTTGTCCTACCCAAACACCAAAGCTGTGGGAAAATCATGTCAGCCCTGCTAGAAGTGGTTGCTATGGACCTTGAGCCTAAAACTTGATTTGCTCTATCATGTGTTCCATTTCTTCTTTCCTTTTAGCACAGCTGGTACTGAGAAGCCTGGCTTTCAGACTGCCACACTGGGTGCCAAACATGGCATAGAATCTTGGTTATATTCCTGTCACTCACCACATCCTTCCACTTACTGCCTCATCTCCTTGGTGAACTACAGGGAGCCACTTGAATGCACATCTTGAGACCTAGAAAATGTGGCAATGGAGGTTTAGTAATGCCAACCCAACCCGAACTTTCCATTTGCAAGTTAAGATTTTTTTTTAAAGTAATGCCATTTAGAGAAAAAATGGGAATTCAGACTATTTTTCCCTTTTAGAAAAACATCTTCTAAAGCTAACAGATACTAAACAGAGGCCCATGAGTATTTTAACAGTAATAACATGCTCTTTATTATCACACTTATCTGCCCTATGGGGCCCAGGAACCCCTGAACTCTGTTGTATTCTGTATTAATGAAGGCTCTACTATATTGTGATGCTCTTATAACATTTGAATCACTAAGTGTACTCAATTTGTGAAGTGTTTCTATGTCTACTGCGAACTAGGCACCTTGGGGGTTAAAAAAGAAGGTCTTTGTTCTCAGATATTTTTAAAAGTTCGACAATGTACATTTAAATCTCTAACCTCAAGCAGACGACCCTGTGTGCTGTGAAGGAGGTGTAATCAAAATGTAGGCTCAAGGATGAAGGAGGTTATTTCTGGTGGTGGGCGGACGTGGCGAGAGGGGATGGTGTGCTTTCATGGAGGGTTTGTATTCAGACAGGATCTTGAATTGGGTAGAATTTGGAACTGTTATATTTGATATTCTGTTTACGGAGGCATCATTTATTTTAGCAAGACTACAGAGATACTTTGGTGCTTAATGAATTAGCTTTCACTCATCCAGAATGCCTCACTCCTTAATTATTTTGGATAATTTTTCTTTGTAATTAAGTATGAAGTATTAAGGAATGTGTGGTGGAGAAGAGCTTTTATGGGAGCCCTTAAATAATCTTGGGATCATAGTAGATGTCTCAAATTCTAAAAGAATTGGAAATATAGTGCTATGGTAGTGAATAAAAAACCAGAGTGATAATGGAAGGTATGTGTTTGGGTATATGGTTTAGGAATTGGGGGAAGAAGGAGCTCTAAGTGAGATGGTGAGGTCTTTGTAGGAAAGAAACGTCTTCCCGGTTAGGGGACCTCTTGAATACTCACTGTCTTGTTTCTGAGTGTCTTTTCCAGGAATTGTTGGCAATGAGAGCAGGAGAGCCCTGTGGGCTGGGGCCATAATAAACTTCTCCCTTGTTCTAGTATGGCCAAGCACAGAGGGTTTTACAGAATGGGTCTACCTGCTCTAGGTCTGTGTGTGCCTTATTTCTGGGCGTGGCCTGCTTCAAAGCTATATATTTCTGACAGAGTGGATGCTTTTTGGCTGACACTTGTCCCTCTGGGTGAATCCTCACTCCTTTGGCAGGCCCATTTCTTGCTATGGTAGGTTAGCTACAACTGGACATCATGTCATCCTTGCAGTTGGTTATTATTAGGTCTGAGACCTTGCAGCCAGTTTTTCCTTTCCCATGTAAGACTGAATTTTCACTCTTGTCCTTGCCCTGTCATTTCAACACTTAATTTTCCAGGCAGTTGAAAAACATACCATTTGCTACCTTTTATGCTGAAATGGGGCCCTGGCTCAGAATTCTGATTTTTTTGGGGAATCAGCATACACGGTTTTGAAACAAATACTATTTTCCTTGTTTATTCCTGATAATGCCAATAGCATTTTAAAAGCTGAGATATTTGGTAATGCTGTCTATCCCATTTTACCATGCAGGTGACTGAAGCAACTCTTAAGAAAATGAATTCAGTCACTCACCAATAATGTACTTATTTTATGCCAACGGTGTGTCAGATGCTATGCTAGACACCAGTGGGGAACAGTCAGACATGGTCTTTCTCTGGCCTCGTGCCACTTATAGTCTGGTGGATCTATGGATCTATCCATGATAGATTTGTAGATAACTATAGGCCTAGAGACAGAAAGGCATGGTGCATAGTCCTGCTTTTGCCATTTACCAATTATATGACCTTAGGCATTTGACTCTGTGTTCAGAATAACACAGACTCTGTGTCAACGTGAATAAAAACCTCTTTTAACACGGTTTATAAGAGTTTCATAATAGTTACATGACACTACATAGAAAAGAGCTTTGAGAAGGTCAAGTCACTGTATATGCAGATACAGGTGGGGGTCATCAGCCCCTGCTCTGTTTAATAGGAATGGCTAACAGAGGGTTTCCACTAGTGTGTGGGTTCAGAGAATGCCATGTACTTCAGAGAATCCCCAAATATAATACTAGGACTAAATACTATTAATATTTCATGAATTCTAATGCTTTTAAATAATAAGAAAACCAGCTATTTTTGGTGCCTGGGGTTAATGTAGGCTACTTAGTCATCCCTAGCAAGCTGTAGATTTAATACATACTGGCATTATTTCAGCAAACAATGCTTCTGGATATTTACTCTCTAACTGGAAATTTATTACTACAAGAATGGATGTATATGATAATAGTAGCAGTCTAATACATACTTTTATTATGGAGTAGACATACACAAGTTTATCTGAACAGTAATTATAATAAAAGGTATCCTTGGTAAGAAGTAGGAGGTATCTTTAGTTTTTTACAGATTTAGGTAGATAAGGAGTTTTGAGCTGCGAGATTCCTTTTTAGTTCTAACCTTCTTTTGTTTTTATGGTCAGTCTTCCTGCATATCCCTGAAGGACCTTTCATGTAGATATTTTCTGTAGTAACCTAGACAAGACCCTTAGTCTTTCGGAACTTCAATGTAGTCATAAAATGTGGCCTTTGCTTTGCCATGCCTGCTTCACAGAGTTGAGACATTCAGACCAGACAAAGGATTGGAAAGGATGTGCTTCTATCTGTGATGGTTCTCATTAGTCCACAGGTGTAGTGGTCAGATAGTTCTGTCAAATGAATGCCTCAGAAGGGCTGTGTCTTGATTTGTAGTACAGCCTTGTTCAGGTTTCCTGATTCTTTCTCGTTAGGATTTTTTTTTAAGTTTGTTTTATTTTGAGAGAGAGAAAGAGTGGGGCAGGGGCAGAGAGAGGGAGGGAGAGACAGAATTCCAAGCAGGCTCAGTACCATTCATGCAGAGTTTGGCGTGGAGCTCAAACTCACGATCTGTGAGATCATGACCTGAGCCGAAATCAAGAGTCAGATGCTTAACCAACTGAGCCACCCAGGTGCCCCTGATTCTTTCTCATTAAAATTCAGTGCCTTCCACATCTTTTGGTCTCATTCTCATTAAATAGCTTTCCACTTTATGCGTGGTTAGCCATTCACCAATATTTATTGAGCTTTTGCTATGTGTTAGGCATTGTATGGGGTGCTGGGCATATAAAGGGGAGAGGACCAGACACTCTTGGCTGTTTGGTGGGGAAGGAGCCCAAGGCTACAGCATCAATTCTTGCCTGAATTTCCAGCCTGCTGGCCTTCCCTATGTATTTCAGACTTGCCAGTTGCCACAATTGTGTGAGCCAGTTGCTTAAAATCTCTTAATGTCTGTCTGTCTGTGTCTCTCCCTCTCCCTCTCTCTCTCTCTCTCTCTCTCTCTCTCTCTCTCTGTGTGTGTGTGTGTGTGTGTGTGTGTGTGTACGTACTTACACACATATATCCTATTGGTTCTGTTTCTCTGGAGAACCCAGACTGATACATTACTTAACAAATGCTGTCATCCTCGGTGCAGAAAGAGGAAGAACAAATGTAAACAAAATGCTTAGTGTGGTTTTTAGCCATGTTGAGTTTGAGGTGCCCGTGGAATCCACATGGAGATATCAGCAGGCAAATGTAGTCAGGTCAAGGAGAACTCACACAAGTGGTCTGGACTGCGGATAGAGAAGTTTGGAACCCCAGGAAACACGAACATTTAGGGGAGAGGCAGAGGAAGAGGAGCCGGTAAAGGAAACCAAGAAGGAGTAGATAGGAGGAAGAGCAGGAGAGAGTGGGGTTGTGGAAATCCGGGCAGGGGAGAATTTCACGGAGGGAGTTCAGCACTGTCCAGCATCTCAAGGTCAAGAGAAATGTTGGTATATGTCCTGGGAGGTGTCATCGAGGTGACTGTTTCAGTGTCGTCGTGCATTACAGTGGGTGGAACAGAGTCCATGGCGATGACATGAAGATGCATGTTTGCTGCTCCTGTTTCCTCAAGAAGCTCACTTATGCAGTGTGAGGACAAGAAGGGGCTGTGGGAAGGGATGATCTTTGGATGGGAGGGGCTGTAGCATGTTCAGAAGTGAAGAGACGGAGCTAGAAGACAGGAAGAAGGCAGAGGTGCAAGGGAGAGAAAGGTCACGTGCTCCCCGGGGTGTAAGGACCCGCACAAGGGATGGCCAGAGGTGTTGCCAGAGGCAGAATGCCTGTTTCACTTTGTATGGAAAGAGAAAAGGTATTGGGGATACAGGTAAGTTATAGATGGGAGGAGACTAGACGTTTTGCCCTCGTCAAAGCTTCTATTTTCTTTGTGAAATGAACCTTCGGCAGCAACTGATAGCTAGGGTGAGCTGGTGCAGTAAGGTCTCTGAGACAGGAGTGAAGGTATAACCTTATTGCTGCGGGGCTTGAAGTGGAGCCTGGTTATCACTCCCCATTGTCTGTTGAATGTAAGTTTTGCTCCGCAGTCTGATGTTTGTACAGTCTTCCACAGTCTCCCTTTAACTAGTTCTGCCAGGCTACCTATCTTTTCTGTTTCATTCCAGCACCCTTGAACTTGAACTTCAGCCAGGAGCGTCTGCTGTAGCGCTGGAGTGTGGCCTAGAGAGACTGGGCATTGTAGGGAGGATGCCATCAGACTCAGAGCCAGCAGTCCTGTGGTCCGATCTCGGCCCCTCCATTTACTAGCTATGGGCCTTGGACATAGCTTAACTTCTCTGGGTCTGTTTCTTCATTTGTAAACTGTTAATTATAACAACAATAATGAAGGATGGTGGTGATGGTTGTGTCAGAGGAGAAAACATACTTTAAAGTACTTTGAAGAGGATAAGTAGTATATAAATGGAGCTGGTGTCATGAGGCCATGAATAACCCTAGCTCCAGGCTTTTGTATAAATGCTCTTTACCACTAGGGCTCTCCACCTTCTCTCTGTCTAAATTCAGCCTGTATTATGTAGAGACATGCTAGCTCCTGTAACAGATGAACCCCGCCGAAATCTCAGTGGCTTAAAACAGTAGACATGTTCATGCCCATTTCAAATCCAGTCACCTGTGGGGGTGAAAGGGGCCCAGACTGATGGATGTGCTGCCGTCTTCAAACCGTTGTTGCCAAGATTGCTCTGGGTGTCCATGTCCTGCCAGCGGAGTGGGGGAAGAGAAAGTATGGATGACTGTCTGGGAGGCTTTTATGCACCAGGCTTAGGATGGGAGCTGGTGACCAAGGCCAAAAGAGAGATGGCTGAGGGAGGCATTTACTGGGTGGGAGGCAAATTTGGGGCATGTAGGTTTTCATGTGCGCAGAATGGTGGCAGGGGCTCTGAGAAGCATCGGGCTGGCCCTGTGCATCCCTACGACAGGACAGACAGGCCACTCCTGCCTTGGCAGACAGGGCATGGGAAGGCCAAGGGGCCTGGGGCTGGTTCCTGGTGAAGGCAAGCATTGCAATGGTGGGAGAGAAGCCCTCCGGCTCAGGGGAGACAGGTGGATGAGAACTGGGGTATTTACACACCTTCTAAAAGCTGGGGAGGCAGACACTGTTTACCTTTCCCAAGATGAGAACACTGATGAGATGTGGCCTTGACAAAAGCCACACAACAAATCAGCAGAGAAATGAGCTAGGACTTGAGTCTTCTGACATCAAAGCCCCTGGAGGGGGAGCCAGGAAGTACCCCACCCAGAGAGCTGGAAGAACTGGGCTCTGAGGTTGGTTGGAGGTGAACCCCTGGGCACAGGGTAGAGGAGGACCTCCATGGTGGCTGCACCTTTTATGAGTGACTCACCTTTTGGCTGCTTCAGTTGGAGGAGGCCAGGCAGGACAGGAGCATTCCAGGCAGAGGCAAAGACCCTGAGGTTGAACTGTGCTTAGAGGGTTTGGGTACTGAAAGGGGACTGGGTTGGTCACGGGAGCGGCAGGGGGAGGTGCATGAGAAGATGCTCGAGAGGGAGGCAGGGCCCAGATCACACAAGGGTGTAAGGCCATGGCAAGGAGCTAAGATTTTATTCAAAGGACAGTGGGAAACCATTGTACGTTTTGAGTGGAGGGTAAAGGGTGGTCCAGTTTATAGTTTAAAAAAGACAACTCTGAGGGGCGCCTGGGTGACTCAGTCAGTTAAGCAGTTGACTCTTGGTTTTGGTTCAGATCATGATCTCGCGGTCATGGGTTCGAGCCCCGCATCAGGCTCTGCAGTCATAGCATGGATCCTGCTTCAGATCTCTGTCTCCCTCTCTCTGCCCCTCCCCTGCTCATGCGTGTGTGCAGGCTCTCTCTCTCTCAGTCCCTCTCTCTCTCTCTCTCTCTCTCTCAAAAATAAAAACGTTAAAAAAAAAATGGACTACTCTGGCTGTTGTGGAGAATGAGTGGAGGGGAGGCCATGATATATATTGGACGCAGTGGGGGTGGGAAAAGGAGGAATTGAGTAGAAGTGGGTCTGGAGCTCCAGGCAGAGGTTCAGGCTGGTAAAGAAAATTGGACCCTGTATTTCCTGTTAGCTCACTCCCTGTTCTTAGCCAAACTTCCTGTGAGTAGCCTTATCCACAGTATCTACTTCCTCAGCCCTTTGCGCTCTGGCCTCTGTCACTGCTGCTTTCCTGAGATGTCTTGGGGAAAGGGTGCAGCCCTTTGTGGTTAGCCAAGTCTGAGTCTTTAGCTCTCGAAGGCTTGATTTGCATCCAGTAACACTGTGAGCTGTTCCTGCCTTGGAATGTTCTCACTTAGTCCCTTGTCTCTCTGGTTCCTCATCCTGTGGCCCCTTTGCTGTCTCCCAACTTCTCAGCCAGGCCCTGAAATGATAGTATTCCCCCAGCCTTCTGGCCTTGGTCCTCCTGGGTTCTCTCTGTGCCTCTTTGAACAAAAGAGTCCTCCCCACTTTCATCATGCCAATGTCTACTTGCCTTTCCAGCCTCATCTCAGCCGCCCTCTCCTCCAGGAAGCCTTCCCGACCCCTCAGGCTGGATTAGGTGCCCCTTCTCCTTTTTCATTTCTCCTGGAGCATGAAGTGGATATGATAGCACTTAGCACCCTGCTTACTTATTTGTCTCTCCAGTCTAATCGTGCTTGAAGGATAGGATTACAACGAAAGGCCCTGTGATCTAGGACAAAGATTGCTTTCTGTAGTTTAGGTGAAAGCCACACTTTGTAATGAAGGTATCTACACCTGATTGTATGTCCTTTAGTAGAGCAGTCATTTCTCACTTGGTCTGAGGACCGGGATTCTGGTATAATGTCTTCTGTGAACAGAAGGAATTACCTCAAAAGAATTAGTAATTGTCTCCATCTTCTGAAAGGAGAAGAAATCTGAGAATTTAAGAATATGAATTGGCTTCAGAAGAGCTTCCAAAGACCTGCCATGCCTGGTAATTTCGTTCTCCACACCCTTGTTCCCACTTCAAAAATGTGTTCTATGTGCCTCGTATTTTGTGATTCCACAGTTGTGGGTTCGCCGTTACAGTTGCCTCTGTGTTGATGAGCACTAAAGTTCTCCTGGACTGAATTGTGATAGCCTTTGAAGGCAGCAAACAGGGTGAACGAAAGACCAGCTTCTGCCTTTATACCCTGCCTCCTGCTAACCGGCTCACTGTGTGAGTGAAAAACTAGAGACAGCACAGTATCCTCTTAGGCATGCAAGTCACAACCCTGCACTTTCAGCAAGGTGGCCAAGGCCACTAAGCTCTCTTCTCCTTCAAATGTCTTCTTCTACCCCTTTTTTTAAAGTTTAAATTTTAGTTAACATACAGTGCAATATTGGTTTCAGGAGTAGAATTCAGTGATTCATCACTTACATTCAACACCCAGTGCTCATCACCAGTGCCCTTTTTAATGCCCATCATCCATCTAGCCCATCTCCTACCCACCTCCCTCCATCAGCCCTCAGTTTGTTCTCTATTAAGAGTCTCTTGTGGTTTATTTCTCTCTCTCCTCCCTTCCTCCTCTCCTCCTCTTCTCCTCTCCTCTCCTCTCCTCCTCACTTCCCATATGTTCATCTGTTTAATTTCTTAAATTCCACATGAGTGAAATCACATGGTATTTGTCTTTGATTGACTTACTTCACTTAGCATAATACATTCTAGCTCCATCCATGTAGTTGCAAAAGGCAAGATTTCATCCTTTTTGGTGACTAAGTAATATTCTTTGTATGTGTACACACACACACACACACACACACACCACACGTCATCTTTATCCATTTATCAGTTGATGGACATTTGGGCTCTCTCCATAGTTTGGCTTTTGTTGATAATGCTGCTGTAAACATTGGGATGCATGTACCCCTTCAAATCTATATTTTTGTGTCCTTTGGGTAAATACCTAACAGTGCAATTGCTGGATCATATGGTAGTTCTATTTTTAGTTTTTTGAGGAACCTCCATACTATTCTCCAGAGTGGCCGCACGAGTTTGTGTTCCCACCAACAGTGCAAGACGGTTCTCCTTTCTCCACATCCTTGCGAACACCTGTTGTTTCTTGTGTTGTTAATTTTAGCCATTCTGACAGGTGTGACATGGTATCCCATTGTGGTTTTGACTTGTATTTCCTTGATTATGAGTGATGTTGAGCATCTTTTCATGTGTCAGCCATCTGGATGTCTTCTTTGGAAAAGTGTCTATTCACGTCTTCTGCCCATTTTGTAACTGGATTGTTTTTTGGGTGTTGAGTTTGAGAAGTTCTTTATAGATTTTGGATACTAACGTTTTATCAGATATGTCATTTGCAAATATATTCTCCCATTCTGTAGGCTGTCTTTTAGTTTTGTTGATTGTTTCCTTCACTGTGCAGAAGCTTTTTATCTTGAAGTCCCAATAGTTGACGATTGCTTTTGTTTCCCTTGCCTCTGGTGACCTATCTAGTAAGAAGTTGCTCCCACTGAGGTCAGAGAGGTTGCTGCCTGTGTTCTTCTCTAGGACTTTGATGGTTTCCTGTCTCACATTTAGGTCTTTCATTCATTGTGAATTTATTTTTGTGTGTATGGTGTAAGAAAGTGGTCCAGTTTCATTCTTCTGCATGTTGCTGTCCAGTTTTCCCAACACCATTTGTTGGATAACAAATGGATATTCTTTCCTGCTTTGTCAAAGATAAGTTGACCATGTAGTTATGAGCCCATTTCTGGGTTTTCTGTTCTGTTCCATTGATTTGTGTGTCTTTTTGTGCCAGTACCATACTGTCTTGATGATTACAGCTTTGTAATACAGCTTGAAATCCAGAATCATGATGCCTCCAGTTTTGTTTCTCTTTTTCAGGATTGTTTGACTATTTGGGGTCTTCTGTGGTTCCAGACTTCTTCTACCCTTTTGAGTTCTTTCTGTCTTCTCTAGGTTCCAAACCCACTTTATCCTTTTTTTTTTTTTTTTTTTTTGCAGGTGGAACAAAGAAAATAAAATATTGAATCCCTTTTTCCCAGTGGCTTGAGTTTTAGAAACTTTCTTGCTTTTTTCAGTGTTCAGTGTTCTGAGCCTGACTGAGTAAAAATCAGAGACACCTTTTACTAAGTGCAACACTTAGTTTGATTACTCAAAATAATGCTACAGTTTGTCCTTGTGCCTTTTTGGTATAGTGTGGAGCTGATTATTTTTTGGGGAAAAAACACTGAGGTTGTTATTTGTTTTAACTATAGACATCTCTCAAATAAAATGAGACTGCCTGAGTATATAGAACAGTGGCCTGACTTTGAGCCCCCATCTTACTTTCTCAGGCGTTTCTTGTTATTAGGGTGAGCAGTGCTCACGCATGAGCCACTCTCTATTGATTCTGCTTACGTTTACTTCTGGTGTCCAAACAAGACATTAGGATTGCAGACTCTCAGATAGGAAGTGACATAGGGTTTTCCAGTATGCTCACTGGTGAGACACCAACTCCCCTTCTCATGTGGGGGGACCTCTCTGTTAGCCCAAGAACATTCTTCCTCACAGGAAGCTGTAATCTGTCTTGTGACCTTTGACCCATTTAATTTTCTTAGTTTCCCCCACCATATACAACGTATACCTCCCTTCAAGTACGTGAAGGCAGCTATCATCGCTTTCATCCCTCAGGCCCTTTGTTCTAGAGGATGGATAGCTGGTGTTTTCAGATGTTCCTTATTCTACATACTGCGATTCTCATAGATCATCCCAAGGTTTTGTTAACTTTTTCAGGTGGCTCAATCTCTTGTTAAATTTACTCTCAGCTGAAACCCGCCTCTGAGTGAGGTTCTAAAATGTCTATTTAATGGACTCCTTTTATCTCAGGGTCTTAAAAGTACTTTGTTATATTTGGTAATATTATAATATGTTTCTCCTTAAAGAAAACACAGGCTTTTAAGTCCTGGGGTGCTGGTGCAATGCCAGTAAGGCCATAGAGGTTGATTGCTAGCCACAGAAGAGGTAAGCAACTTCATTTGGGTCTGATAATAAAAGCTAGCGTTGACTGAGCCCTCATAGCATGACGGCCGCTGTGCCAAGGACTGTTATGCATATCATTTAGTTTAATACAGCAGTGCTGGTTAATAAAGATACCTCTAATACTGGATGCTGTTATTGACCTCATTTTGATGGTGAAGAAACTGAGACTTAGACAGGTTGAGACTTACCCAATTTTCACTTTTCAGTGTGATCCAGACCTTGAACTCTTAATACACGATTATACTGCTTCTTTAGCACCTTTTTGCTGGGTAAAGCTCTATGTACAATGCCCTTCTCTTGTGTTTCGTAGTTAGCTCTCTGATTTTCTTAAAGTGTAAATTTTGAGGGGTTCCTGGGTGGCTCAGCCAGTTAGGCATCCGGCTCTTGATTTCAGCTCAGGTCATGATCTCGCAGTTCGTGGGTTCGAGCCCCGCGTCAGTCTCCGTGCTGCCAGCACAGAGCCTGCTTGGGATTCCCTCTCTTCCTTTCTCTGCTCCTCCCCCGCTCATGTGAGTATGTGCTCTCTCTCTAAATAAATAAACTTTAAAAATATATAAATTTTGAGGGGTGCCTGGGTGGTTCAGTCGGTTAAGCATCCGACTTCGGCTCAGGTCATGATCTTGTGGTCTGTGAGTTTGAGCCCTGTGTCAGGCTCTGTGCTGACAGCTCAGAGCGTGGAGCCTGTTTCAGATTCTGTGTCTCCCTCTCTCTCTCACCCTCCCCCGTTCATGCTCTGTCTCTCTCTGTCTCAAAAATAAAAAAACATTAAAAATATATATATATATATTTTTTGAAAAGAAAGAATTAGATTGTTCTTTGCAACTCACCAGGGCACTAGAAGAGTGCCCTGCACGTGGTGGGTACTTACAGTAGAACTGAGGTCCTTCTAGGTCTCTAGATCCAATAAAAAGAGACTAAACCTCTAAGAGTTCTTTAGACTTAAGTTGTTCTCTGGTGCCCCTCCAGACCCCACATGACCATCTTAAGCCAATAAAATTCTAATGCCATCATGGTGGGCTGGGCTAAACTTTTGATTTGCCTTTGGGCAGCTTGTAGCATGGATCAAATGGGAGAGAGGGGTGGCGGTGGTAGTTAAAGTTAGACTGGCAGGCAGATAGCTGTACTCAGTCCTGGCTTTGCCGTACACACTCTCTAGGGACCTCAGTGTCCTCATTTCCTGGGAGTTGGGGGGGAGAGAGAAAGGCAGGAGGATGGGGGTGGGTGTTGGTTACTCCACACTCTTTCCCACTCTTTCAGAGGTTAAAATAGCTCTTTTGGTATTGGAGATTAAGTTTTTGTGCCCTGTTGCCCAACTCCGCACTTGAAACAGTGGCACAGTTGGAAGGATGGGTCTTTGGGAGGCTGCTCTTTCCCCCAGCCCCCAAGAGATTGGTGACTTGGATACCGTTATTAACTTGGGATAAAACTGGACTCATTAACTATGCTTGGACTGAGGAATTAAAATACGGGTCTGCTTTGGGGTGCCTGGGTGGCTTAGTTGGTTAAGCGTCCGACTTTGGCTTGGGTCATGATCTCTCAGTTCATGAGTTTGAGCCTTGCATCGGGCTCTGTGCTGACAGCTCAGAACCTGGAGCCTGCTTCGGATTCTGTGTCTCCCTCTCTCTGCCCCTCCCCTGCTCACACTGTCTGTCTGTCTGTCTGTCTCTCTCTCTCTCTCTCTCTCTCTCTCTCTCAAACTTAAGTAAACATTAAAAAAATTTTTTTAAATACGGATCTGCCTAGGACGTCTCCCCCAGTTCACAGGGCCCCAAGGGTTTAGGGACTGACAGTCTGTGGTCTATATGTATATAGTGGAAGGTGGGGAAAAAAGTACGAGGTAGGCATTTCTTGAGCATCACCATGTGCTAGGGACTTTCTCCTGGTACAATCACCTTTTGGGGTGAATAGTAGTATTTCTGTTATATATGTGGAAAATTTGAACCCAAATCTCTTGGCCCTAAGTCAGCCCAGTCCTGGTGATCTCTGTGGTGACAGATGGTAGCCAGATATCCCTCACATCTGATTCTGTCTGCAGCCACAGAAATCCACAGTTGATGGCATTGCTGGGAGAACAGGGAAGGACTGTAAAAGAAGGGCTGTATATTTTTTTTTCCTTCACATCTGTGAACTTGAAGAGACGGGGAAAGAGGAGGAAAAAAACCCAACTTGGCATGAATGATGTTAAGTGAGATCAAATAAGGTGAAAAGCAAAATAGAATCCAGAAATTTAGTTTTGCTTTTACCCAAAGTTCACGGGCGGCTGCTGTACAAAGTCCTTTTTACTTTTCACAAATGTTAAGCACTTTTCATAACATGAATCTCATTATCTTTTACTTTGTTTATGAACTTAAATAGCTTTATAAAAGACAAAGAACCAATTCAACACAAACTGTGTGTCACCTTTGTTATTTTATTTCTTGCTAATGTACAAATTATTACACTTAGGAGTTAAAATTATTTTAGCTCCTCATGCATTCATTGTGAAAGTATTTTTTGAATAGTCAACAGTGAAGTAGAAATTTTAAATAAAAAAGAATCCTAACACCCTAGAAAGTAAACTTTTAAAGTTTTTTTTCCTACTTTTGGTTGCATGCATGCATTAATTTTATATAGCTGGAAATGTACCAGTTTATATTGTGTTCTTGTCTTTATGAATGTGTTTCCATGTTGCTATCTAACCTTCATAATTAATAATTTATCACTTTACCTTAAGCATTCTCCTACTTGTTGAATATTATTACTTATTTACCTTGCTTCATGTCATGAAACAGATTGGCAGTTTTGTTGGACATTGAAGTGGTTTATTTATTATTTTTCTTTATAAACATTATTTATTTGCGTCTTTGTACACCAGTTGCCCATCCCTCCCTCGTTTGTTCTTTCTGGCAGAGGGAAAGGAATTGTTATTTTTTTAGGATAATTTCTTAGAAGTGAGATGAGCAACTCTGAAGGTATATCAAAGAACATAAATATGGTAGTTTTAGGGGTTATTGAGAGAAGCAAGATAACAATTAAAGTGAGTCATTAAGCAGGGTTGTCACTTAAAATGTTAATGTGGATTTTTATTAAATCCTAGTTTTTTATTTTATTTTATTTTTTTAATTTACATCCAAGTTAGTTAGCATATAGTGCAACAGTGATTTCAGGAATAGGTTCCTTAATGCCCCTTACCCGTTTAGCCCATCTCCCCTCCCACAACCCCTCAAGTAACCCTCTGTTTGTTCTCCATATTTAAGAGTCTCTTATATTTTGTACCCCTACCTGTTTTTATATTATTTTTGCTTCCCTTCCCTTGTGTTTATCTGTTCTGTGTCTTAAAGTCCTCATATGAATGCAGTCCTATGATATTTGTCTTTCTCTGACTAATTTCGCTTAGCATAATACCCTCTAGTTCCATCCACGTAGTTGCAAGTGGCAAGATTTCGTTCTTTTTGATTGCCGAGTAATACTCCACTTTATATGTATACCATATCTTCTTTATCCATTCATCTGTCAATGGAGATTTGGGCTCTTTCCATACTTTGGCTATTATTGATAGTGCTGCTATAAATGTTATTGAATCCTAGTTTTAAAAATTATTACTAAAAGAGAAATTAGACATTGACATTTACATACAAAGTTTAACTGAAACTCTTAAGTTGTGATTAAGCTTTAAAAAGTAATTTGTTTTTGGCTAAATTGAATGCAGTATAATTTGGAACAAATCTTGTATTTGGTTAATAGTATTGGTCCAAGTTATCCTGCATCCCTGAAATATTAGCATTGGCCTGGCAGTCCCCTGGGCTCTTCCCTGGAAGGTGATCATCCCCTTCCTAACCCATTCTGTTCAGCCCTGGGGAGCCTGGCCACTTCTGTGTGTCCACTCCTTTTTAACCTGGGGCCCTCTGGCCAGAAGGGCTTCTTTGTATGGTGCTGTTGTCCTTCCACTCGCCTTCCATGGACCGTAATTCTGCTTTCTGGAGCAACAGTCATGTTTATTCCCCTGGTCAGGAAACTTGAGAAAATCAGAGATCTGTTCTGGTTTTTGCTTTCTGCGTCCTTAGCTCTTGGCACAGCTCCTGGCACTTAGGAGGTGCTCAAAAACACATTTGTAGATTGAAATTATCTTGAGACAGTCTTTCAAATATATGAATACAACCATGATGTCCCAACTTAGTCACCTCATCTTCAGGTTTAATATCCTCCAGTCCAGCCGTTCCTCATGAAAGAATTTCCAGAGCCTTCTCCTTCTTAATCAGTTTCTCACCATTGTCTGTGGCTGCCGTTGGCTGTCAGTCATTCTGTTATAACATGTGGCCGGATTGGCACCCAATTCTCCATAAGTGGTCTGATTTGCAGTCATACATTCAAGTGGGCATTACTTTCCCCCCTCCTTAGCAAATCCCTAGTTGCTTATATCTTTTCATGTGATCTGCTGTTAAGCCTAGTTTCTTCTAAGAGGTGCTTGTACTGTTGAGTGTTTTCTTCTAGATTAGTGTCACTTGGGATTTGATGAGGGCTCTTCAATATCCTCATGTGAGTCCTCAGTAAAAATGAGGAACAAGGGTGGCCCACAAAAAGCTCTGTGGAAGCCTCCCTTCAAATTGACAGTAATCCCCTAATCCCATGTTTTTCAAACTGTGGTGTGCCTACAGATTATCTGGGAATTTGGTTAAAATGAAGATTCTGGTTCAGTAGGTCTATGTGCAATGTGAGATTCCAGTTTTCTAATCAGTTCCAAGGTGATGCTGATGCTGTGGGTCTATCCAGTCATGCTTGAGTAGGGAGGCACAGTTTTTAGAGTTGTTCATGAAAACAAATCCTTTGGTGTCTGGATAACCGTACCCGTCAGAGCCCCCAACAGATACTATCTGATGAGGTGCTTGACTCCATTCCCAGAGGTTCATTTCCTTCCACACTAAGTAAATGAGGAAAACAAGAGTGGTGCTATTTCTACCATCTTCCAAATGGTTGTGTATCTCTCCATGCATATTTAATTGGACCCTTTTGTCCAGCCCGGCAAGCTCTTATCCAACATATTTAGTATCTTTTCAGGTTTCTCGTTATGTGGACGTTTGATAATGTGACCAGCTATACTGAACACTTATTTTTTTATTATTAATCTAGCATACTTTTGTATACCAGAAAGTTACCCAAAGAGAAACTAAAGAGACAGTTTTTAAAAACATTGGTTAGAAAGTATAGTGTTACTGATAAAATTCTTTTATAAGAAATGCTATGGAGCATCCAATTTTTTTTTTTTTTTTTTTTTTTTACTCAGTTGGAATTTGGGGAAAATGGATGCATTGTTGAAATTACATTCCTCAACTGAAAGATACTCCTGCAGCTGCCAGCCTTTCAGTAATAGATTAGCAAGTGAGTTTTGTAGAACTCAGGTTGGGGAGGTCATGAGCATCTGATCCCACTTTTCTGCAAGCTTTCAATCTTTTAGCTTAGGAGACAGGTGCTTTTGTACAAAGCAGATAACACTATGTCCAGGACTTTTTTAGGGTGTTTTAAGGGATGATTATTATGTCAAAATTTGACGACAAAGGCATTTACACTTATTTTGTAGAGCTCAATGTGATCTGCTTAATAGAGTGTTGTCTCTGTATTAGGGATTCCCTACCTCTTGGTGAGATAGGCTCTTATTTCCTCAAAGCTGTAGGATTAATAGAACAAGTATTCTGCTAAAGGTCTTAAAAGAGAAGTTTTGCTTTGAATCATTCTGTAGGTTAAGCACCTTCTGAGCTCAAAGGTTGTGCTTAGAAATTGACTAGTGTTCTCTTTTTATGAGCAGGCCTTTCGGATGTAGTGTTCTTGAGGGGAGAGGATATCAGAGTCACTTTCAAAGTGCATTCCACCCAGTGCCCTAGTCATGGCAATTTATAGCTTGATTGTTGGAATTATCACAACCTGCATGTGTGCACACACATTCACAGAGTTATATAGTCCCTTAAATTTTGCTTGTGTAGACCTGTAGACCATCTTTTCCTTTTGTTTTGAATATAGTAGGTGTGGCCACACCCTGGAAAGTATTCTCCCCACTGAATATCAAAAAAACCCCTCCCCCTGCACTCTCAAAGCCCGTGAGCCCCAAATTCATCATTTGAGCATCTGAGGGACAGGTTGACATGTTGCTCTTGTAGTTTATGCATTAATTTCCTCCCTTTCCATGATGATGGTTTTCCATGGTCGACTAGATCTTTTGTTGTTCTTTCGGCTGCTCACGTGCAAGCTCAGTTGCAGTGATAATCATGCCTTCCCTTTAACAATTTTCTTCATTATAATAATTTTCAAAAATGTATTAATAAACCTCCATGAACCCATCACATAATCTTGACAATATCGACATCTTTATGATCTAGTTTCATTTACTTTCTACTCTTCTTTATCCTTCCTACCACCACACGTGGTCTTCTGCCCACCCCCCCCCCATCTTCTAGTCTTTTAAACCAAATTCCAGATATCGTATCATTTCATCTGTGATATTTCAGTTTGTAACCTAACAGATGAATATTTTTTGCCACCTTTTTGTTGAAGTAATATACATAGGGGGAAATGAGCATAAGTGTAGAGGCTCGTGACTTTTCACAAGCTGAATGGATCTGTATAACCAACACCAGATCAAGAAGCACAACATTTCCAGCACTAAGCAGTGGATTTTTCTGGGTGAATTTAATGTTAATCTCCAATTTGTTCTTTACTAAATATTCTGAACCTATGCTGGTGCATAATTGAAGCTTTTATGGTATGTCCACAATTTAACTAGGCAAATGTAATTAAGTTTTTATTCCAAATACTGTATATGAAACAGTTTGAGTCTGGCTCTGTCAAAACAAACCAAAAACCCAAGTATTGCTAGTCTCAATGAGTTGATCACTTAAGCACTGTTGATTAATATGTTTAGATAATTATGACTCCTAAATAGTAAAGACAGCATTTTCCAAATATGTCATGAAAGTTGAGTACTATAACTAGATGTTAAATTAGGAGAATCCCACTCAGAGGATTCTTATCTGATTGATAAGAAATTTTGACTCTGTTAGCATAGCCAAGTGGTTAAGAACAATACTCTGGGTTGAAATCCTTGCCTTGCCACTGTGTAGCCTGAGGCAGGTCCCTTTGCCTCTCTGTGTCTGATTGCTTATCAGTAACATGGAGATGAAACATCTGTTTCATAGGGTATTTGTGAGGATTAGAAGAAATAAGCGTGTAAGGTGCCAAGCACAGTACCTGGTACATAACCATTCAACAAAGCAAACTGTTTTTATCCTTTACTTCTTTTTAGATTTCACAGTCTTTTTAAAGGAAGGCTGTGGGGTTTTAGTAGCTTAATAACATTCAAAGTTGTGTCCACAGATTTATCAAATTTTCCAACAACCATAGCAGAACTTTGTCAAACATATGAGTACTTTTCTTTCAAATCAGTCATCTTGAAACCCTCTTATTCAAATGTTGCCTTTGCTCAAAATGTATTTAGACTTCTTATTACTAGTTGTTAGTCTACAGATGTCCTTTTTGCTGAAATTACAACTAGGATAGAGGTGAATATGTGCATAATGAAATTTTGTTATTTATTTGATTCAGCAAACTTTCATTGACCACCTAGTATTTGTCAGACATACTAGGCACCAGAAATATAGCAGTGAACAGGTGAGACAGGGTCATTGCCCTATGGCATTTGCAATTTAGGGGACAAAAAGCTTTCACCAGTACCCTGGATCATGTCAACAATGTGACAGTACTAAATAACATTGTTAAAACTGTGGGAAGGAAAATGCAAAATTTTGGATGTTTTGTAGATATATCCAGTACTTTTATTGGTACAACAAAATCTCATCCTTGATATATTACCTGAAAGAAGACAGATAACTTCATTAATAAAATGATATGTACTGAGGGACACTCTGATCTGTAACAGTGCAATGATGTAACCAGCCCTTTAAATTCAAATTTGAAATAAAACAAGGAGATCCTTTATTTCCTCTCTGTTTGACTGTGACTTTGGAGCCACTCAGTCATGAACTTTAAATCGGAAGCACAGTTACATTAAACAACACAACTGAAACTAAATTATTCACCAGTGGCCTGGTGATGATCAAAAATGGTTATACATTCAAGAACATTTGTTAGGTTCCATTTTTTAGCATATCTAAAAAATGAACATGCTAACTAATTGATTTCTTCTTAAAATTTTCCAAATATTTGTATCTATTCGATTTAACACCTTAATGTTAAATAATTACAAAGTACATATAGTTAAATAAACAAAATTATAGAGTCCCAAAATTCAAAGGGGCTTTAAAGATAGTTAAGGATAGTCACCCTTACAGTGCAAAAATGCCCTCAGCCTGTGCCCAACACCTCTGGTGATGGAGATGTTTAACTATAGACTAGGGGGTCAAGGGCATATAATATAAATGTAGCAACTTATCTGTTATAGGAGTGGTAGTTACCATATGGGGAACTTTTGGGCCCTCTCTGGAAGTACAGGTTGGTTGGTTGGCTGGTTGTTTTTTTCCAGGTAACATTCTGGCCAGCTGTACATTGTCTTTTGCAGTCTAGTTTCTGTCTGTGGACCTCCATTGTGTCACCTTTCCAGTAAACTTTGGCATTGGGGAGGGAAACATCCCAAGATCTTTTTAGTTTTCTAAGTTTGTAATTAATATTATAGCATAAAATTTTAACCATTTATTCATTTAACAAATATTTATCATCTATTGTGTGCCGGTCACTGTTCTAGGCAGAAGGGATGATAGCACTGGGTAAAACGTCACTACCATCATGGAGATTTCAGGTTCATGAGTGAGTGTCTCTAAAGTTGCAATCAAACATGAAATAAAGGAAATGGATCAGGTCTTGAAGGAGATGATGATTCTGGTTTGGGACATGGTGAGCTTGTGAGGCAGTGGGCCATCTAAGAGCAGATATCTGGTAGGCAGCCAGCTCTGTGGTTGAGAGAAAACTGGCTTTGAGAATTCTTGGCATGTAAGGTGGGACTTGAGGCTATTGGAACAGAGGAAGTCAGCAAGGGAAGCAAGTGGTCTGAAAGTGGGAGGTAGTCTAGGATGGCATGGTGCTTGGTGCCTTGTAAGTGCCACATAGAAGTTTTTGAATTCATTTATTTGATCAACAACTGTAATCCTTTTTAAGTAATTATGTAATAAGCATTACTTATTCAGTAATTGTAACATGAAGCAAGTACAGGTTTCTCATTACTTTGGAGAAACTCTTTTCTACTACAAAAATTTGGGAAGTGGAGGTTTTGTGTAATAACCTTTCCCTTTTTTTCTTTTTAAGAATTGTGTGAGTAGCACATAGCCAAACTTTTAATAGCCAAAAATATGCAAGTGTGAAGAGTAAAGTTTGCCCCTTTACCCCTCTCCTTACCCTTTTCCCACCTAAGACTTTTTGTCTATGGCTTTCCACATACTGTTCCTAGAGAAGCTTTGTTCTGAACAGAGTCTGTTTAGAGACTGAAGAATGTAATTCCTCATGTTTGTGTTTGATTCACAAAGACCATAGATAAGTTATATTAATTTTTCATGGTGGCCTCCCCAGGGGATGTTCTTGCCCTTGCCCTTAGTGGTGGGTAATCTTTTATAGGAAGTCCTTCAACTGCATAGTTAGTGGGTAGCTGAAGCTCCATTATGTACTTTGGGAAGTACAGCTGGACAGATGCAGGGTGAGGTGAGATCTCATTTCCAGGATACTAGAAAATCACACACACACACACACACACACACACACACACACACACACAGATGGGACATGTAAAGAGTTCTGAAATCTCTTTTATGGTGCACTGAATTTTGGGTGTTACTTATACCAGTCAAGAGTTGATCAAAATAATTCTCATGTGAAAAGTAGTCACAAGACATTGTACATTTTGTTAGGATTCTTGTTTCCTTAGTTTTACTGAATGTAATGGATCTAGGTTTCTAGAGTTGATGTTTGGCTGTCATTTATAGGTGGACCTCATTAAAAGCACTGAGAGCCTAATTGTGTCTAATGACTTCTGAGGCATTGATTGCGCAGTATGAAAAATGCATAACCATTTGTGCCTGAGGAAGATTGTTACTTGGTAGGGAAGAGGAGAGAGAAATTATGTGATTGCCCTTGGTGTTTGCAGCATATTATAGGATCTAGAATTTAAATGAAAAATTAGTCCAGAGCAAAAGCACTGCTTTCGTATTTGGTATTTTTTGACAACTTGCTGATCTCTGGTCTTCCCCATCTTGGTAAAATGGTACTTTCAAGAACTTAGTTGTTGAAGTCCTAAACCTGGAAGTCATCCTTGACAACTCTGTCCTGCACGTTCAGTCTACCAGAAGACCTGCGGATCCTACCTCCAACGTAGAAAACCCATCTCCAGGGGTGCCTGGTTGGCTCAGTTGGTTAAGCGTCCAGCTTTTGATTTTGGTCAGGTCATGAACCCATGGTTCATGGGTTCAAGCCCCCCCATTGGGCTCTGCACTGACAGTGCAGAGTCTGCTTGGGATTCTCTCTCTCTGCCTCTCTCTCTCCCGCTCACACACGCACTCTCTCTTTCAAAATAAATAAAATAAATATTCATACTTTTTAACCCAGGGAGTTAAAAATAATCTATCTCAAAGAAATAATCATAGGTTAAGACACTAATTTATATAGAGATATTCATCTCCACATTATAAAGTAAGTAAACAGTAAACCAAAATGAACATGTTCAAGTGCCTGACACTGAGCAATTGTTAAATTATGTACATCTATGAAGCTAACAAAATTCTATGAACAAAATGAAACTAACAAAAATAGACTTTAAAGACATAGGGAAAATGTTTATGTGGTTTTTAGGGATGCTAAGTGAAAAAAATATATACTCCAAAACAGATTTATCCAGAATATCAATTCTATAAGAAGGTATATGCAAAGGAAAGTAAAAATTAATAGTAATTGTTTTTATAACTTGGATTGTGTGAGGGTTTCCCCCTGTATTCATATACTCTTCTGTATTTTCTAGATTTTTACAGTAAGTATACTATAATCAGGAAAAAAATATTTTTTAAATCGCCAAGTTGTCTCACAGAGAAATAAGAATGGCCAGTGATCACATGAAAATATTTAACTTCAGTAGTAATAAAAAATGGGAATAATGCTCAGTGAGATGGAGAATGCCTATTCCGTATATTTAAGTGGGGGGAAAAAAGTAATATGTATACTGTGATCCCAGTTTGGTTAAAATTGTATGTATCAACATGTTGACAGTGCTTATCTCTGGATAGTTGATATTTTTTTAGATGACTTTTAATTTTCTTCTTTATGCTTATGATTTGGATTATGTGAGTTTTCTGCCCCTGTAGTCTTATCTATTTTGTATTTTCCAGTTTTCCTATATTAAATGCATGTTGCTCTTATAATCAGGAAATTTTTTCACACATTAAAAAATATCAAATTAGCCTTTCCATCCTCTAAAGCATACTTTCTGCTCTTAAAATATGCTTAAAATATTTAACTTGGATGTTAGAATGAGAGAAATTTGAGGGAACTCTTTATGTAATTCAGTATTTTTTAAAAATGTTCATTTATTTTGAGAGAGAAGGAGAGAAAAGCCCAAGCAGGCTCCACACTGTCAGCGTGGAGCCCAGCTCGGGGCTTGATCTAACAAATAGTGAGATCATGACCTGAGCTGAAATCAAGAGTCAGATGCTTAACTGACTGAGCCAACCAGGCGCCCCTATAATTCAGTCTTAAGAGCTAAATGTATACAATGATATAAATTTCTACATTACTTTAAAGAGATGTATCTTTGTTTTGTCTAAGGTATATTTGCATACCTCAAATTATCTCCTTATATGGTCGGCCACATAAGGGCAATATGATGGAAAACTGTCTTTTTGCCACTTTTTATGAAGACTTTTGAGCCTTTTTAAAACGTTTTTTTAAAATGTATATTTATTTTGAGAGAGAGAGCATGTGAGTGCATAAGCAAATGGGGGAAGGACAGAGAGAGAGAGAGGGAGAGAGGGAATCCCAGGCTCCACACTCAGTGCAAGTCCCACACAGGGCTCGATTCCATGAACAGTGAGATCATGACCTGAGTTGAAATCAAGAGTCAGATGCTTAACCAACTGAGCCACCCAGGCACCCCTGAGCCTTTTTATTTCTAAAAAATGAGATATCATTGACATACAGCACAATGTGCAGATTTTAAATGTATGGTCCAATAAGTTTTAACAAATATTTATACCCATGTGAATACCACCCCAGTCACTATGTAGATCTTTTTTATTAACTACAGAAAACTTCCCTCATGCTTCCTTCTTGTCAGTCTTCACCATTCAAAGGTAATCTTTATTCTGCTTTTTACCACCATAGATTAATTTCACTTTTTCCAGAACTCCATATGAACAAAATCATATAATATATTCTCTTTTATGTGTAGCTTCTTTTGCTTAACATGATTTTGAGATTCACCCATAGTATGCATATCAGCAACCGATTCTTTCTTTTTAATTGCTGAGTAGTATTCTGTTGTGTGAATAGCAAGGTTTGTTTCCCCATCCTCATGTATGGACATGTAAGATATGTCCAGGTCTGGGTTATTTTATTATTATTTTATTTTATTTTATTTTATTTATTTAAGTTTATTTATTTTGAGTGGGGGGACAGGGGCAGAGAGAGAAAGAGAGAGAGGGACAGGGGCAGAGAGAGAAAGAGAGAGAGGGACAGGGGCAGAGAGAGGGAGAGAGAGAGGGACAGGGCAGAGAGAGAGGGAGAGAAAGAATCCCAAGCAGGCTCCTCATGGTCAGTGCAGAGCCTGATACAGGGCTCGAACCCACGAACTGTGAGATCATGATCTGAGCCAAAATCAAGAGTCAGACATGCAACCAGCTGAGCCACCCACATGCCCCCCAGGCTTGGGCTATTTTAAAATCAGGAATGGTTAGCTTGTAGCTGTGTTATAAAGCCCAGTGTGCACCTGCTTCTCTTTTCCAATGTAGCAGTGTTGGAAGATCAGGCATTTGTCCTGCAGTTCAGGGCTTGTTTCTAGGAGCCTGTCACCAAGACCACCACAAAGAGAGCAGAGAATAAAACTGAAGCGGCTGGCCAAGTCCAGGGCAGATGCCTCAGGAGTTCAGTTCCTGGGCACAGAATGGCAGGCCTGAAGATGAACTGAAAGCTCCTTTCACAGAAAGAAAGAAGAAAGACAAAGCTCAGCAGCGAAAGAGCTCAGGGCGTCCAGTCAGGGACCAAGACAGCCACTACCACATTGAGACCAAATCACAGCAGCTGTGTCAGGTTCCTCAGAGTGCTGAGCGTTGACCACCCGGAGAGAGGGTTGGGGGGTCCTTCCTCACCCCAGCCGGCCCTGCGGCAAGTGTTGCCTGAGTGCCCATCTGGGCTCCCTTCTGCTGGGGCTTCTGGGGTAAGGAGCTCCAGCAGGACTTGAAGCACTGGCTGTGCAGCCTGTGACTGCTCTTCTGATACGAGTCAAGTGAAAAAAACCCATGACCTCTTGGAGATACACCATCTGATAACTGGAAGCAACACTTCCCCGCCCCCAGACTCAAGGTGCTTACCATACATGTGTTATTATCTATACAGTGTAAATTACTCAAGAACAGGAATTGTAAGTTCTAGATTTGAGAGGTCTAGGATGTGTATCTCTGTGACAGAACAGGACACAGCACCTCGTCACCTAGCCTCATTCCTTGTAGAGTTTGTTTCCCTCTGTGCCATCACCAACCAAGGGGAATGTGGCCTTTATCCCATCTCCTTGGGCACTGCCCCTTTATCCCATCTGTCTCCTGAATCTTGACACACAGTTCAGGTTAACTGAGTGTAAACAGAGCTGAGGAAATGGGGAGGAAGAAGTACTTACTCAGTTAGCTTGTTGAAAACACTCTTAGAGGAAGGGATACTGTGGGGGCCCTCATTAGGCAGTGGCAGGACCAAAGAAGAGGGTGCCCCCCACCTGTCATGTTATGGAAGAATTTATGGCAACACTCATCCCGTGAAGAGGGAGTTGACCATGGATATTACACTGACCAGCTTTGCTGGAAACTGCTGAAGGGATCCTTGGATGCTTGGCAGCAGACTCAGCCAGCACGGAGTTCACTCTCTGTACCCCCTAGGCAGCTTTCCCCCTCCCTGGACTGTTGCCTGTCTGCTACCTCACTGTGTCAGAATCTTATCTGATTATCTTTTTGCCCTCATTTCTTGTCCAGGTCTATTTTTTTCTTTGCCTCCTTTTTCCTTGACCTCTTCAACTTAAACTTTCTGGTTAAAAAACAAAACAAATATCAGACTTTCTAACTTTGCGTTAGCTAACATTCCCTGCCCAGGCACTGACCCTGAGCACCTGCCAAAAGATATTTTTATTGCCTTTGGTTTCATTATAGATGACAAAACACATGGAATTGAATGTCTTTTCCCCAGGATTGAGTTGCTAGTTGTTTATTTCAAAACCAGATAGTATTTTCTGATTGAAGTTATTTATAAGCAGTTTCTTTTTTTTTTTTTAATTTTTGTTTAGTGTTTGTTTATTCTTGACAGAGAGACACAGAGTGTGGGGGGGGGGGAGCAGAGAGAGAGAGGGAGACACAGAATCTGAAGTGGGCTCCGAGCTGTCAGCACAGAGCCTGACGTGGGGGTCGAACCCACGAACCGTGAGATCATGACCTGAGCCGAAGTTGGACGCTTAACCGACTGAGCCACCCAGGCGCCCCAGCAGTTTGATTCTTAAAACCCTTTTTGATATTACTGGATCAGTGTGGACTATTAGTCCCATGTGACACATGTGTTGAGAGGACATATAAATTAAAGCATTGATAAGTTGACACCAAACATGGGAACTGAAGCAATCTCTGCCCATCAGATAAATAATCTACTGGTTTTAAGGTGACTTTTACTTTTGGGGGATATATAATTTCCTTGAAATTACTGGTTTTAGGAAAAGCCACAGTTATTTTTCCTGGGTTACTATGTTATCTTCAGTTATAATTTTGATACAAGAGCAAAGAGCAGATTTTGTCTAGCCCGTTACCTTTTGTAACTTCAAACAATTATACTCTCTTAGACTTTAGCAAAGAAATTTTAGAGAAAAGACTTTTAAAGTCTTTCACCTCTCCCTACCAAGTATAGTTGACATTTTTAGGTCTAAATAACCAAGGATGTTTGAGCACATTCTTTAGCAAAGTAGTTAATATTTCATAATCAATTTTTTGGGATTTGAAGTATATGAAAGAAAATTTGTGATACCATTCTATGAAGTCTGTTAAACAACTTATTCTCATCGGTGAACATACAAGGTTCCTGTATCAATTCCTCTAGTAGGAACTGAGGATGATGAAAATTAATTTTAAATAAGGGAAATGAACATATTTGAGTTCTGACCTTTTCCGTAGACAAAAGCAAACAATAAGACCCTGAATAATTGACATTCCTTCTCTGGAATATGAATATTGGGTTCTCCGTGGCAAGTGTAAAAACTTCATATTTGTAAATTACTCTAGGGTGTTAGTAGATTATCATAGAGATAGAGACAACTAAAGGAAATCATTGCATTACCTTATCAAGGGCGTTTTAAGATAAGGTAAAATTATGTCTTTGAACGGAAAGATATCCCATCTTCATGAATTGGAAGACTTGATATTATAAAGGTGGCAATACTACGCAAAGTAATCTTCAGGTTCAGTGTAATCTCTACCAAAATCCTGGAGGCCTTTTTTGCAGAAATGAAAAAGTCGATCCTAAAATTCATATGGAATTGCAAGGGACTCTGAATAGTCAAAACAATCTTGCAAAAGAAAGATAAAGTTGGAAGAATCATACGTTCCAATTTTATTTATTTATTTATTTGTTTGTTTATTTTTATTTTAGAGCATGAGCAGGGAGAGAGGCAGAGGGACACAGAGAATCCCAAGTAGCCTCAATGCTTAGCATGGAGCCCAATGTGGAGCTCAGTCCCACGACTGAGATCCAGTCCCATGACTGGGATCATGACTTGAGCTGAAATCAAGAGTTGGACACTCAACTGACTGAGCCACCCAGGCTCTTCACCCTTTCCAATTTTAGAAAAGCTACAATCATCAAAAGTGTGGTACTGGCATAAGGCTAGACATATAGATCAATGGAATGGACCTGAAAATCCAGAAATAAACCCATATATCTATAGTTATTTGAGTTTTTTTTTTTTTAATTTTTTTTTTCAACGTTTATTTATTTTTGGGACAGAGAGAGACAGAGCATGAACGGGGGAGGGGCAGAGAGAGAGGGAGACACAGAATCGGAAACAGGCTCCAGGCTCTGAGCCATCAGCCCAGAGCCCGACGCGGGGCTCGAACTCACGGACCACGAGATCATGACCTGGCTGAAGTCGGACGCTTAACCGACTGCGCCACCCAGGCGCCCCTATAGTTATTTGAGTTTTGACAAGGGTGCAAAGACTATACAATGGTTGAAAGGACAATCTCTTCAGCAAAGGGTGCTGGGACAACTGGACATTGACATGCAAAATAATGAAGTTGGATCCCAACCTCACACTATATAATACAAGTAACTCAAAATGGCTCAAGGACCTAATTGTAAGAGCTAAAACTCTTAGAAGAAAACATAAGGGTAAATCTTCATGACCTTGGATTTGGTAATGGATTCTTAGGAATGACACCAAATGTATAAGCAGCAAAAGAAAAAAAAAAGAGCTAAATTGGACTCCCTCAAAATTTAAAGCTCTTTGCATCAAAGGACACTATTAAGAAAGTGGCAAGAAAATCTAGAGAATTGGATAGGACATTTGCTAATTTGATAAGGGCCCTAGTGCCCACAATGTATAAAAACTCTTACAACTCAACAACAAAAAGACAACCCAATTAAAATATGGGCAAGGGCTTGATTGGACATTTCTCCAAAAAAGATATAAGAATGGCTAGCACACTTCTGAAAAGATGTTCAACATGCATTAGTCATTAAGGAAATGCAAATAAAAAATCATAATGAGGTACTACTTCATGCCTACAAGGATGGCTATCATCAAAGCAAACAAACAGAAAAGAAGTGTTGGTGAGGATGTGGAAAAATTGGAACTCTCCTGCTTCACTGGTGAGAATGTAAAATGATGTAGCCACTGTGAACAACAGTTTGGCGATTCCTTAAAAGTTGAATATAGAATTACCATATGACCCAGCGATTCTACTTCTAGATATATACCGCAAATAATTGAAGATATACAGTCAAACGAATACTTGTACACAAGTGTTCATCGCAGCAATATTCACAGTAGGTAGAAGGTGAAAACAACTCAAATGTCCATCAATGGATGAATGAACAAAATGTGATCTATCCATACAATGGGATATTTTTCAGTCATAAAAGGAATGAAGTACTGATATTTGCTACAACATGGAAGAACCTCAAAACATCATGCTAAGTAAAAGAAGGCAGACACAAAAGGTCACATACCCAGAATAGGTAAATCCATAGAGACATAAGGCCTGTTAGTGGTTGGCCAGCCTGGAGCAGGGGGATGGTAGTGACTATTTAATGAGTACAAGGTTTCATATTGGGGTGACTAACAAGGTTTGGAACTAGGTAGAGGTGAAAGTTGCACGATATTGTGAATATACTAAATGTCACTGAATTGTACACTTTAAAATGGTTGATTTCATGTTATGTGAATTTTTAAAAATTATGTCATATAGTTTTTATGATCTCATAAATGTGGCTTTGCTGTCATAGTTACCTTGTGACTGTTGGAACCCATGGGCTTTGCAGCGTTTGTATGTTGGGAAAGTTCTTTCCAACTGTGGGCAGGAAAACTCAAAGATGGATGATCCCAAGTGGGTTTCTTTCTAAAATAACAATTGAGAAATATAATTTTGTTTTCAAATTTTTATTCATAGAAGGTGGTAAAACTACCTTGAATAGGCCCTGGGTTGTTTTAAAATGTGGTTTGTTAGTTAGTTTGTTTGTTAGTTTCTTCATTTAACTTAAAAAAACTATGTTTAAAATAACTGTATATTATTTGGTTTTTTGAAAATTAAGAGTAATTTTAAAGAATCTATGATATATATATATACACATATGTATGTGTGTATACATATATATACACACATACATATGTGTGTGTGTGTGTGTGTATATATATATATATATATATATATATATATATGCAATTGGAATTTTCTGATGGTTTGTTGTCCTGCACTGCTAGTGATTTTTGTGACAGTTTCTAAAATCATCACATGTGCTTTGTATTGTCAGCGGAATTGGTGTCAGATATAAGAAGGTTCTGTTTTCAGATCAGTCAAGGTGGGCTTGTGTGATAAAAATCTTAGTTGGTTTTTTTTTTTTTTTTCAAATCTTACACCTGTTTTGTTTTTGAAGGAAGGACTTTAGGTTAGATTTGGCAAAATATCTGGCATTGAAAAAGCTTCTCGCTCAGAGACGTAGAAATGCTATACCAGTGATCATAAAGCTTTTCTTTATGATGAAATTGATGCTTTTGTCTCATAGTTCTGCTTCTGGCCCTGTGTTATTTGTGGACCTGTTTCTCTAGCAGACATATTTATTCTAGTTGTGTTGCACACTCCTACCTGATTCCTTATAGGACTCAAAATATGCCATCCAGGCTTAGAGTTTGTAGACATGAAGCAAACAAAGCTAACTGGTCTGCAGTGGATTGAATCCACAGCTTTTGGCATCATCATCATCATCGTGTTCCAATAACTGAACTAGAGTGTAAGAGAATAAATGCCTTACTTTAGCAAAGGCTTTGCAATTTCAAAATTAGAGGGGATCTGGCAAAAGTGTAGCAAAGTGTCTGGAATAAATATTATAAGCTGAAGTTTTGCGTAAGTGTGAGTAGTCAGCTTAAAATAATTGCTTCTGACTTCCACAAAATTAGGAAGATCTCCGTTTTGTTATGTTCATTGGATAATGTTTTAAAATAAGGGGCTAGTTTTTAAGTTGTGGAGAATTCAAAGTTAAGTTTTTCAATAAATTATTAATTAGGAAAAATTTCCAACAAGAGCTAGCAGTACCAACTAGACATGGTACTGCTGAACCATGACAGCCACAGGAGAAAACAAGTTATGCAGATGAGGCTGCCACTTACTGGGGGTGTCTGTTTGCTCCAGGACCCTGCCTTTGAACAGCAGCTTAGTGCATTTCCTTGTACAGTTTACGTAAACTTTCTGTGCCTTAGTTTCCTCACCTTGGCAATTAGAATAATAGAATCGATCACATATGGGTGTTACCAAGAACGAATTAGTTAATGTAGTTAAAGCTCTTAGAACAGTGCCTGACACAGAGTAAAAGCTTGATGTGAACATTAGAGACCTAAGAATCACGGTGAAAGGTAGCTAGGAGCTACTTTGGTGAAGGGTGCTTTTATGTGTTTACATTCACAGATCCTTATAGTTCCCACCTTCTGTCATGTGCCTGTGCACCGTTCTATCTGAGGTTCTGAGGGCCTCTGGTATACTCACTTTAGGGCCATTTTATTGGTAATGGGCATGTCAACCAAGAGAATGCTTTGGGGGAAAAAAAAAAAAACAACGAACTCAAAAGCAGTGGTTTTTCAGCTGCTTCCTGAGAAATTTGAAGATTGCATGAAGCGTCTCTAGTGGTTTGTTGAAAACACATAGTTACTGTCTCATTCATTTGCTGAGAGATACTGTGTGCCCATCATTGGCCCTGGGCAGAGTGGGACAACATCGGTGTTAAGGGTCAGAGACACAGATGATGATAATATGGTTCCTTGGCCTGGAACTCACAGGGTAGACCATTTTTTGGTACCACTACAATCCATGCCAGGAAAACCCCAGGGCTTTGAATGGCAGAGCATCAGAAAAGAGCATATCCTTAATGGTGTGCATTCTTGAAGTTGTAAGGCCCACATCCGTTGATTTTTTCCTCTCTGTTAAGCCATCTCAAACTTAACCAGAAGAGGGACAGGGAAACTCATTGGTGGAAAGAGTGTTAAAATTACTGATTTTATGAATCACCTGAAATTACAGATTTTAGAAATCATCTTGTTCTGATCTATTATCAGAGAAAATTGAGTTTGCTTTATTTCCGTTTATATTTTTTTCATTTCTGCTAGAATTTTAATAGTTTTAAATTGCTAGTTTGTATTTTTACAACCACATTTTACTCTCCTTCCTCCCTGCCTCCGGCCCTGGTTTTTCTGTTTGTGTATAGTTTTAATGGAAATGAATTAGGAAAGGAGATTGATGAGATTGGGTTACTCAGCTTCCTAAAAGGTACTTTCTCTCTCCTCACAAAGTGATGAGATGCTGCTTTTTTTCACAGGGCTGAATTGCAGCTGCCCAAGCAACAAGTGGACCTTTAAAGATGCATACAGGGCTGCAAGAGATGAAGGGAGAAAGTGGAGAGACCAATGAAGGGAGGAAAAAGCATGTTTCCTGGGTAAATAGTATGCTTCTGAATTTTAACAAGTTTCTTGCCATACTTTGTAACTCCTAAGTCTTTAAAGCTATATTTAGTCTTTGTGTTATGGTTAAACATTCTTTATTTTCTCCTCCCTTGGTTTTTATTGCTGAGCTCTTTGATCAACTGATTTTTTTAATTAATCTAAAAATATTTATTGAATATATAATCTAGGTGAAATCCTAGATGCCTTGATAGGAACTTCTTCTACCTTAGGCTGATTATTGGATATAATAAAAGTTGAGCTGTGTATTGTGTCTCTCTGATGTGCAGGTTTAGTCTGAGGTCAGCTTTTAGTTTGAGTGCAAGACTTATACTTCTGCTTTATTAAATAACTGACTTGAAAAACTAGAACACTTGTTTGAATGCCACTTACCCAAACCATACTCTTAGGCTGCCCTCAGGAATAGGAAACACTTTTCAATGCTAAATATAATACTAAAGACAAAGCAGACGAGCAAACAATTAATGTAAGCCTTCATTTGCTGAAGTAGATGTGACCTACTTATGGTTTTGGGGTGTTTTTTTGTTTTTTTGGGTTTTTTTGGTCATTTACTTATCAAGTTGTGAACTCAATTTATTCTGTTACTAAGCCACTCACAAGCTTTAGACTTTGGCATTTTGTTGTTGTTGGCTGTTGTTGTTAAACTTATGAAATAAAGGAAATCTATTGTATTAGTCTTCATTATAAAGTTAAGAACTTCAGTGTGCTGAATAGAAGTTTTTGGAAAGAAAGGGGAGGAAATGGAGTCAGAGTCAGTGATGGTATATAATGCTGGAAGTTCTGTGTTCAGCGTCCTGACGTAGACAACTGCACAGCAACATCACTCCTCCGCAGGTTTGGGGCTACCCAGTCCATGGGAATGTTTCTACTGTTGGAGCTTCTGGAACTTCCTGCCTTATGGTGGACTGCAGCAGGACTACTGTTAGATATAGGACACATTCCAGCTTGCTCATTCTTTAAATTTGAGGTGTAGATTGAGTAAAACTACTTTGTGGCCTTGCATGTCAATCCTCTAAATTAAAAAAGAGCATAAGATAAGCTTTCTCACACGTGAACTTTTATGTACATTTTCTAATGCTCACCTTCACGCCAACTGTTCCAGTCATACTGGTCTCCTTGCTGTCTGCAATCAATCCAGAGTCAACCCAGAAATGTTCCTGCCTCAAATCTTGTCCTTTCAGATAGCTACATGACTCCTGCCCTCTTTCACCTTCAGGTGTCTGCTGTGGGGACAGAGTTAATAGGAAAGGCAAAGCCAAAATTGGACTCATGAGGAATTCTCTGTTATTTCAGTCTGTTTACCTACTACCTGGCAACACTGAGCCATCTTGCCTCGCTCCAGCCTAGCTCATTGTCCTGCTCCACTCGTACCTATCAAGTACGATGTTTTTGTTTACACTATACATCATGCTTTTTCTATGTTACCTTTAAGAGCTTTCAAAATTGATCTTTGACTTTTAAAGGCACATACCATTTGACCCAGCAATTGCATTTCTAGGAATTTATCTCACATTTAACCTCATGCAGGTATGCAGGTAGCCCTGTTCCCCTTCGGCCTCTGTTGAATCCTCATGCGTACTTCCTATCCCAACGGCACTTGCACCGAGACTCGTTAGCTCTTGCTACCATTATTTTGTTGTGGCTGTGTGTCATGTCCCCCTCTAATAACTTGGGCAACTGCCTGCTTCTTTGCCTAAACTGCAGTGGGCTGGAGACATTTGCACAGTAGCTGATTATATCCCCTTTCAGGTTTCTTCTTTTGAACTCCTGTTCCCTTACACCAATGTTCCCTTAAAGCAATATGGCTGGAACTCCTGTTCGCTTGCAAATATCACAAACTGTTACACTTTTTGTGTTGTGTTTTTTAGATATTTAGGTAATTAAGCATATAAGCATGTACTGGTGGTACTCTACTTGACAGCACACTAGAATCACCTCAGAAGCTTTATAAAATACCGATGCCTGGTCATCCCTCTGGAGATTCTGAGACAGTTTATCTGGGATGCGGTGTAGGCATTGGCATTTTGTATTTAATTTTTTGGTAATTTTTAAAAATTCCAGTATAATTAGCACACAGTGTCATACTAGTTTCAAGTGTACAATACAGTGATTCAACACATGTATGCATTACTCACTGCTCATCATGATAAGGGTACTTGTTTCCCTTCACCTGTTTCACCCATCCCCCACCCACATCCCCTCTGGTAACCATCTGTTCTTTATAGTTAAGAGTCTGGTTTTTTGCTTGTCTCTCTTTTTCTTTGTCCATTTGTTTTGTTTCTTAAATTGCATAGATAAGTGAAATCATATGGTATTGGTCTTTCTCTAGCTTATTTCACCTAGCATCATACTCTAGATTCATCCATGTTGTTGCAAATGGCAAGATTTCATTCTTTGTCTTAGCTGAGTAATATTTCTGTATGTGTGTGTGTGTGTGTGTGTGTTGCGCACGCATGCACGCATGTGTGTGTACATACTACATCTTCTTCATTCATCTATTGATGGAAACTTGGATTGCTTCCATAATTTGTTGCTTCAATAAATGTAAGGATGCATATATCTTTTCAAATTAGGGTTTTCTATTCTTTGGGTAAGTACCCAGTAGTGGAATTACTAGATCATGTGGTAATTCTATTTTTAATTATTTGAGGAATCCCCATACTGTTTTCCACAGTGGTTGCACCAGTTTGCATTCCCACCAACAGAGCACGGAGATTCCTTTTTTCTCCACATCCTCACCAATACTTGTTTCTTGGTTTTGATTGTAGCCATTCTGACAGGTGTGAAGTGATATCTCACTGTGGTTTTGATTTGCATTTCCCTGATGATGAGGGATGTTGAGCATCTTTCCATGTGTCTATTGGCCATCTGTATGTCTTTGGGAAAATGTCTGTTCATGTATTCTGCCAATTTTTAATTGAATTATTTGGTGTTTTTCGGTGTTCAGTTGTATCAGCTCTTTATATGTTTTGAATACTAACCCTTTATCAGATGTGTCATTTGCAAATATCTTCTCCCATTCAGTAGGTTGTCTTTTAGTTAATTGTTTCCTTTGCTGTGCAGAAGCTTTTTATTTTGATACAGTCTCAATTGTTTATTTTTGCTTTTGTTTCCCTTGCCTCAAGAGACATCTCTAGAAAAATGTTGCTATAGACAATGTCAGAGAAATTATTGCCAGTGCTCTCTTCTAGGATTTTTATGGCTTTGGGTCTCACATTTAGATATTTAATACATTTTGAGGTTAGTTTTTGTATGATGTAAGAAAGTGGTCCAGTTTCATTCTCGCATGTAGCTGTCTAGTTTTCCCAACACCATTTGTTGAAGAGACGTTTTCCCTGTTGTGTATTCTTGCCTCCTATGTCAAAGATTAATTGACCATATAATCATAGGTTTATTTCTGGGCTCTCTATTCTGTTCCATCAATCTATGTGTACCATACTATTTGATTACAACAGCTTTGTAGTATGTCTTGAAATCTGAGGTTACGATACCTCCAGTTTTTTTTGTTCTCTTTTTAAGATTGCTTTGGCTATTCGGGGTCTTTTGTGGTTCCATATAAATTTTGGGATTATTCTAGTTCTGTGAAAAATGTTATTGGTATTTTGATAGGGACTGCATTATTTAATGTACCTTGTTTTGCATAGTATGAAAATTTTAACAATATTTGTTCTCCCAATCCATTAGTGTAGAATATCTTTCCATTTGTTTGTGTCCTCTTCAATTTCTTTCATCCGTGTTTTATAGTTTTCAGAGTACAGGTCTCTCACCTCTTTGATTAGGTTTATTCCTAGGTATCTTACTGTTTTTGGTGTAATCGTAAATGAGATTGATTCCTTTATTTCTCTTTCTGCTGCTTCATTATTGGTGTATAGAAATGCAACAGATTTTTGTATATTGGTTTTATATCCTGTAACCTTACTGAATTCATTTATCAGGTCTAGTACTTGTTTGGTGGAGTCTTTAGGTAGGCATCAGCACTTTAAAAAACATCCTGGGAGGTTTCCCTGTGTGATCAAGTGTGAGGACCAGAAACACTATTGATTTTTCTATATTGGTGATGACTCTGGTCATTTTAAACTCATCATAACCATGTAAAGGATTCCTTTGGGTTTATGAATATAAATGGTGTCATATATAAAAACATTTTGCCTCTGGATTTACAGTATTTGTATTTCTTATTTGTTTTCATGTTACTTCATATTGGAAATAAGTTCTGACACTATATTAACAGTGATTAAATACGTCTTCATTTTTTGCCTATTTTTAATGATTACATGGCTCATTTCTTCTTTGAAGTATAATATTGGCATTTTTTAAATAGATATTCTAATAAGGGGAAGAAAGTACACCTTTATTATTCGTTTTAGAAGTTTTAAATTAGGAATAGGTATTGAATTTTAACGGCTGAATTTTTGGTATCTGTTAACATGACACGGTTTTAATTTAAGCTATTCTTAGATTATGTTTACTATTATTTTCTTTTAGATTTGAGCATAAATTCTAAGTAAGCTTTGTCTATAGTTTTCTCTCTTTTCTTTAGCCAGCTTTAGGACCAGGTTAGTACAATAAACTATATAATGTATATCTTGGCCTATTTTAGGCGTAATTTCTATATTATGAATTGTTTGTTTCTGGAGAGTTTGAAAGTACTCACTAATAAACCATCAGAGGCTAGTGGCTGTGTGGGAGTGTCATTTTTTTAAAGATGTTAGTCTAGTTAGGTATTCTATTTCTGCCAGTGTTAGAATTTTACATTTTTAATAGGAAATCCATTTATTTAATTTTATCCAAACTTATTAAGCACATGACACTCCCTTACAATTTTATTGCCTTTATGTCCTGTCATTTCCTTTTTTGAAAAAATTAAATTTATGTTTAGTCTGTTCACAGGAAATTTATTAGAAATACAAAACTTTATTAGGTTATTATTAATAATTATTAATTATTAGAAATGAGAAAACTTTTAACATATAAAAAGAGGCTGTGAAAAATCAGTTTCCACTCCTGCTCCTCAGGTGGGCAGTTCCCTCTCCTACGCAGCAACTCCTGCCTATTTCTTAAGGTTCCTTCCAAAGTATTTTGGGTTTTGCTTTCAAAATCTCTAACTCCTTTCTTTAAAAAAAAAAAAAAAATTTTAATGTTTATTTTTGAGAGAGAGAGAGACAGAGCACATGAGTGGGGGAGGGGCAGAGAGAGGGGGAGAGACAGAATCTGAAGCACGTGCCAGTCTCTGAGCTGTCAGCACAGTGCCCGATGTGGGGCCCAAACTCACGAGCCGTCAGATCATGACGAAGTCGGACACTTAAGTAACTAAGCCACCCAGGTGCCCCTCTAACTCCTTTCTTTAAAAAAAAAAAAAAAAAAAAAAAAAAAAGTTTCTCTAGGTTTTTTTTGTTGTTTGTGTCTCAATATTATTAGCTGGTGTGCTTAGTTTTTTTTTTTTTTTCTTAACAGTACTCAAAGCAATGTTTGTCTTATGTTTTTTTCATTGTCCATAGATACCTTGTGTAGTGATTTTGTTACATTTTCTAACTTGATTATTGTCATTTCAGAGCTTATCTCTTTCAAGCAGATTATTGTTGGGTTTTGTCTTCTGTTGAACCAATCTTGAAGATTCTATAACTTATGTGTAAATTTATCCTCTTTAATTCATGGTTGTTATTGCATTTGTCATATTTTCTATAAATGATTTGTTTCTTGATTTTTATATTAGTTGTCTCTTTTTTGTTATACCTTCTGTTTTGGAGAATGTTTTTTTTCTTTCCTTTTAACTTTTAAACATTTTAAAGGTGAACAATCTTTTGAGTTTTCTTAGTGCCAAAAATAACATTTGTTTCTATATTTATTTACTCTCATCAAAGCAAAGAGGAACTTTTCTTTCCTTCCATATAAGGAAACTTCGCTTCTCCCTGTTTTGGCTTCCTCTCTCCTTATCTACTCCCATTATTTTCCCCTTTCACATTTTACATTTGTTCTGTGAGGTGTACTAATCTTCAGAGCTTCAACCTGGTGCTCACAAGTATTTTGCTATTCTTGATTCGGTTAGTTAACAACCACCGAGGTCTCACTCTAAGCTGGACGGACGCTGAGGTTGGTGCAGGAGATGTAAAGATGAAAGCAGTTCTGACCCTGCCTTCAAGGTCCTCTGTCTGGTTGAGGAGGTGGCGTGCATGCAGACTAACAGTGGCAAAAGATGTGATGTGTCAGGTGTCTCGGAGACACGGAGGGAGGGAGAGAGTAAAGTTTGGTGAGTCAGCAAAGGCATCCTGGGAGCTGAGTTATATTGTACCAGTAGAGCTTTGCAAGATAGAGGATAAAACAAAAGGACAAAAGCCTGAAGATACCCAAGTTCATCACAGCCTAAAGGTACCCAAGTGGCTGGAGATGAGACTGAACAAAGGGATGTTTGTAAAGCACCTCGAATGCCTGTCCAACAAGTTCAGTTTGTCGTATCCTGTGGGCTGCATCACAATGGTTTTAAAGCAAGGGGGCACCATGCTCCAGTTTATATTTAGAAAGATAACTGTGGCTCTCAGGTGAAGCATGGCTGCAGGAAGTCGGTTAAGCAGCTATGGCAGTCATCCAGGTAAGAGATGTTGGGAACTCGAACAAGGTGGTAGCAGTGGTGATGGAAAAGAGAGAATGAGGTGTTTCGAAGCAGTGTCTAAAAGCGCTAGGGTCTGACTCAGGTGAGATTGGGAATTCGTGGTTGACTGAGAGGGGTTGGTTGGTTTTAGGGAAGGCGATGACCAACAGTGGAAATATTGGCCAACTTATGGAGTGGGGTAATGGATGCAGGGGGGCTGCAGAGACTTATTTGGAGAGACAAGAGTTCATTTTAGGACTTGTCGAATTGAGGAAACCCTGAAGAGATGTAGGGAAACATATCTAGGAGCAGTTAGAAGCATGGGTCAGAAAGTCAGGTGTGTTGTGAGGGCTGGAGATAAATGGGTGGGACACACTTGCTCTGAGGATGTCAGAGTCATGAGAATAGACATAAACCCAGAGGTAGAGCGTGTAGACAGAAAATAAAAGGGTTGGGATGGCCTCTGGGCAGAGACCAGTTCTTTATGTTCAGGAAATGGAGATGTCCTGGGCACTCTGATAACATGTCCCACACAGGGTGGTGAGAGCTTTTTCACATGGCTTATTTTATCTTCTCAATAGCCCTGTGTATGGAAATTATTACTACTCTACTTTGTGGGCCAGAAAACTAAGACTCCAAGGCATTGTTACTAATCTAGTTAGTGGGACTGCAAACCAGATCAAAATGCCAAATCGATGCTAGAAGAAGAAAGAGCCGTGTGGAAGAGATGATTTCCTATAAGGGGCAGTGGCCACCACAGGTCCAGTAGGATAAGAAGCCAAGCCACTGGTTTTCCCAGTTAGAAAACTGGTAGCGATCCCAGCCTGCCCAGTTCCCACAGTGTTCTTAAGTCAGCTCTCACTGGAGTGTGGAGAAGCTGAGGAAATGCAGGTGGCTATTGACTGCAGCTTTTGGAGACGGCTCAGTGGGAGAGGATTGACAGGATACCTGGTCTGCCGGGTGGCACCACTGTGTTTACAGATCAAGTGTTTTGAATTGCTCATCTTTTTTTTTTTTTTTTTTTTGAGGTCTTAATGTCTTACATTGCCTTGTTTCTAGGCTTCTGCTACCAAAAAAAAAAAAAAAAAAAAAATCAAAACTCTGCTGGATTTCTTTCACATAATCTGCTTGTTTAACTTGTTTTCTTGGAGTTCTTTTTTTTCTCTTCCCTTTTTTTTTTTTTAATTTTTTTTTTCAACGTTTTTTTTTTTTTTGGGACAGAGAGAGACAGAGCATGAACGGGGGAGGGGCAGAGAGAGAGGGAGACACAGAATCGGAAAGAGGCTCCAGGCTCCGAGCCATCAGCCCAGAGCCTGACGCGGGGCTCGAACTCACGGAGCGCAAGATCGTGACCTGGCTGAAGTCGGACGCTCAACCGACTGCGCCACCCAGGTGCCCCTCTCTTCCCTTTTACACATTGCTTTTAGATATTTCCAGGCTGTGTCTTAGTGACCCTCTTTGATTGCTAATTAGGTGAGACCCTGGGAATTCCTCCTTGTTTCTTTGAGGTCTTTCCATTCTGGAAGTGGTTTTCTTCTGTCATTTGAATCTTTTGTTCAATTCAACTTCATCCAGAATGCTAATTCATAGCCTGTGTGTGTCTTCTGGACAAGAATTTGTTCTTACACTCTGACAACAGGAGAGCCCAGTGCTGAGAGCACGTACTCTGGAACTAGGGCCTGCCTGGGTTCAAATCCTGACTCTGCTGTCTACTCACTAGCTGAGTGACCCTGGGAATTACTTAGCCTTTTTGTGCCTTAGTTTCTGCACCTGTGGTTGGAGGCGATAATAATACCAAGGGTTGTGGTGAGGACTAAATGAACTGCTGCATCGCGAGCGTGCAGAATACACAGTGTCCGGTGCGTGTCATGTGTTCTGCTGTTGTTATTGCTGTTGGTGTTGTCTCGGAGGAAATAGGAGAGATTACCTTTTCTTGATTATCATTCAGACCACGCAAATTCTAAGTGATACCTTTATAGACTATTAGAGCCTTACTTGAAAAACTAGGAATAAGTAAATTCTGGGAGCCAGGTAGCATTCCTCCAGATTTTAAAGTAATTCAGCAATGAACAACTTTGACTTAGGTCCAGATGCCACATCTGGATGCCCGTTGTGTGACCTCACCCTCCCTATGGCAGTGTTTCATTGCTCTCCCTAAAATACAGGCTGTAAAATTTTTATTTCTACCTTACTGAATAGTTATTTCAAAAAACTGTTAATTTTGCTTACCCCATCTGCAAATAATAGATGCTGGCCAACCAGCGCACAGAAGTTAAGTGATTTGCTTGAAGTCCATGATGGAGTTGGATTTCAGCCCATGGTCTGTGTGTGACTCCAGTGGTATTAAAAGAGGAGAAAAAGTTCACTGGGATGTATATACATCAAATTATCTACAATGCTGTCTTAGCTCAGGCTGCTGTAACAAAATACCACAGACTGGGTGGCTGACAAACAACAGAAATTTATTTCTCCCAGTTCTCGTAGGCAGAAGTTGAGATAAGGTACCAGCATGGTCAGGTTCTGATGAGAGCCCTCTTTTGAGTTACAGGTGGCCTTTTTCTTATTGTATCCTCCTATGGTGGGGAGGAGACAGAGCTCTCTGAGGTCCCTTCTGTGAGGGCATAATCTCATTCATGAGAGCTCCACTGTCATGAACTAATCACCTCCCAAGGCCCTGTCTCCTAATACCATTACATGGGGAGTTAGAATTTTAATGTGAATTTTGGGGTGGACACAAACATTTAGTCCATAACAAGTACCAATCCCTAAAGGTATGGTTATGAGCTCTCCACAGTGATTTTTTTTTAACAGCAAAGGTGTGCTATTTTTATAAGCAGAAGAAAAACATAATTCCTTGAACAAACAAAAGGGTAATATCTAAGTGTTTGCGTGATAGAAATAATAAGGTGAAATCATATCAACTGAACTCTTGTTTTTAAGGAAATTGAGTAGACTTATGAATGAGGGGGACAGTATTTTAAGAAATGATTGACAGAATTTGCATAGTCTCAGCTCTCAACATGTTTATTAACTATAAAGGAAAGAAAAGACAATAACTTTGTAGCAGAGAAAGCATCTTAACCAAGTGATCAAGGTGAACTATCAACAGTTAGAAGACATACTGATATAATGACCCCTATGATATGGTGTACTAAGGAGAATACATCATTTCTGTGTTATTTTTGTCAAAAATGCATAACCTCAGGAGAATGGGTTAACTAGGTGATAGGGATTAAGGAGTACACTTGTCATGATGAGGATAGAGCGTATTGAATTACTATATTGTACACCTGAAACTAATACAACACTGTATGTTAACTAACTGGAATTAAAACTTAAAAAAAAATGCATAACCTCAGTGTAGTCATGAGAAAACATCAGGCAAACCCAAATCAAGGGGCAGTCAGAAAAATAACTGATTAATACTCTTAAAAAGTGTCAAGGACACAAATGGCAAGGAAAGATCGAGGTTCTGTCACAGGCTACAGTAGACTAAGAAATAACTACATACAATAGGATTCTAGATAAGACAGAAAAAGGACATTGCCAGAGAAAAACTTGTGCAACTTGAAAAAGATTTTTGGTTTAGTTAATAATATTGTACCAGTGTTAATGTCCAGGTTCTGTTCAATGTGCTAGGCTTATGTAAGATGTTAACATTACAGGAAGCTGGGTCAGGGATATATGGAAACTCTGTTATTTTCGCAACTTTTCTGTAAGTCTAAAATTAGCTGAAACTAAAAAAATTGTTTAAAAAAGAAAATTTTGATAGGATTCATTACCAGAGTTTTCTGTTTTCTCCCTGTCTCATTTTCTTTTCAGTAAAAAGCCATCATAGGCTAGAGAAACAATTTGGTCCTGGGTAGACACTGGCTTAAGAATAGGAACAAAGCTTGGAGGTCAGTCCCCCTCTCTGAGTGGGTAAATGATAATGGTGATTTGCCACAGTGTTGCCTGTGGGCTCAGTTTTTGAATATGTTAAATTTCCTAGACCTTTCTAAAGCTGTGCTGATGGGAGATTTTTCTGAAAATTTTGTGAGGCCGAGCGGGCAGAAAATTAGTCGGTGCAAGATATTGCACTTAAGGAAAAACAGAAATCCAAACCAGAACTTACACAGAGTCATGGGTCCAAAGATATCAATTAGTACCCTGGCATTCTCTTAAGATATTGCCTCACTGCTGCTGAGGCCAAAATGGGCCTTGAAATCGGCGCACATCCATGCAGAGATGACCAAACCCAAGCAGTCCTCTGGAAGCATATGTAGATGAAAGTCTCTCCTTGGTCATTAGGAAGCAGCCAAGTTTTAAAGTCTTGTAAACAGAAAAATCATAAAAATTAGAGGTTTATAACATGTTCAAATGAAGAACGTTGCAAAGAGATAGCAGACTGGGAGTCTGCGTGAAGTCTAGGAGGATTTGGACTCTGTCAGAGTACAGACTGCTCTGTCCACAGGACGGAAGATGCCCCACCAGGCTGGGACTGACATTTTGGTTGCTGCAAAGTTGAGTTCACTATGTATGCAGCTCACTATATATATGTGTGTATATATATATGCAGGTTGAATATCAGGTTTGTACCTGATGAGTTATAGCCTGATGAGGGATTGTTTCCCAGATGCCCTGATGTAAGGAGAGGACAGCTCTGCACAAATGGCAGGAACAGTAAGGCTCCTGGAAAGCTATACCACTTCTAAAAATGAGGGGGGAAATCTCGTGTGTCTCCATTGAGTTTGGTTGGTATTAAACCAATTCTGGCCCACCCAATTAAGAATTTAATAATCTCACTGAACTAAAAAGACAAACAAACTTTGTATTTCTGTACTTCCGAGCTGAAGACTCGACTGTTTTCAGTCAGCAGATATTTTGTGAGCACCCGTTATGTGCCAGGCACTGTGTTAGGCCCTGAGAATAGAGCAGTGATCAAGACAGTCATGGTCCCTGCCCTCATGGAGCTCTGTTCCTCTGAGCTCTGAGACTGAACCAGCCAGCCCACTCACTCAAAGTTGCCTCTTCTAAAATGGTTTGATTTATACCAAGATAAAAGTTTGCCCACATGTAATCCTAGAATTTAAAAACCTCTTTATACATATTTTGTTATTTTAGTTTCCTTCCAACAGTACTTAAAAGGTGTGTTTTCATGTGTATTTCATATGTTTCATATACATAATTTTGAAGTAGTACTTGGTGCCTTTAATCATAAAACCTGTCCCCCTCCTGACCATTCCCCTCAGGCTCTGATGTTGAAGACACTTTGGGAAGGCTTAGTGGGCTTGCTCAGTGCTTCTGGCAATCAGACATATGTTTACCAAGGCAGAGTGAGCTTGGAGAGAGGCAGCGCAGCCAGCTGGCAGTGTCCAGAGGGAGCCACCTCTTCTCTGCTGCATAGACATTTCTTCCTTCCTGAATTTAATCTCTTGGGTCAGATTCTGAGTTAAGCCTCAAAGCGATGGACCAACTAGAGTGGTGCTAACTCACTTGATTCCACAAACTATTGGTAATCTCTTCCTTGGCCCTCCTTCCAGAGGCTCTGGGCTTTCTTTTTTTTTTTTTTTTAATTTTTTGTTTTCAACGTTTATTTATTTTTGGGACAGAGACAGACAGAGCATGAACGGGGGAGGGGCAAAGAGAGAGGGAGACACAGAATCGGAAGCAGGCTCCAGGCTCTGAGCCGTCAGCCCAGAGCCTGACGAGGGGCTCGAACTCACGGACCGTGATATCGTGACCTGGCTGAAGTCGGACGCTTAACCGACTGCGCCACCCAGGCGCCCCATCTGGGCTTTTTTAAGTAGAGATTTGTCCTCACGCCTTGAGTTGGTAAAATACTAACGGTTATGAATTTTTAGTTACTGTATTTGAGAAGTACAGTGCATAAATGATGAGCAGCATACCTTATTTGTCAGAAGAGTCAAGGATAAGCTATTGGTTGACAATTAATTTGGAAGACTCACCTCTACTAACCCAGTGGAGTATATAAATGGTTGGTCAGTTTTTTGAAGCACTTTTGCAGAACAAAGTCCACATTCATCAGCAGAGCTTTTCGCCATCTGATTCTGATTCCTCTCCAGCCACAAATCTTCCAACCCACCCTTACATAGCTTCTCTTATGCCCTGGTTGGCTGTGTACTGTGTACTTCTGCATTATGAGGTTTTCCCTGCCCTCAAGTCCCAGGTCATCCAGCCCCCTTCTCCCCCATCCCCTCCATAAATCCACCTTTGGTCTTCCTCTGGCATTGTTATCCGTTTTATTTTCTGGTGTCCCAGGCCCATTGTAGCACATCTCTTATGGCACACATCGGCCCCCATTCTGTGATGCTTCTGTTGACATGTCTTCCTCCTGTCCTGGATTGTCAATCAACTCCATGAGGTGTCAGGGACTTGTGCATTCATCCACATGTTCTCTGTGTGTATCCAGCATAGTGATTGAGTACTCATACTGTTCTAGCTACTGTCTAAGCACTTTATATATATTACCATGTTTAATTGTCACACTAACCATATGTGTGCCACATACTTGCTCATTATTAAGCTTTCCCTGCCCTTTTCTGCCTTCAAGTCCCAGATCATCCAGTTCCTACCACCCTCTCCTCACCCCCACGTAGCTGTCTTTGGTCTTCTTCTGGCACTATAATGAGAGAGAGATATTGTCATCCTTTTTTATTTATTTAACAGATGAGGAAACTGAGGCACAGAAAGGTTAAAAATTCTGCCCAAAGCTACAAAGTGGTGGAGTTGGGATTTGACTCCAGGTGGTCAGTTAGGAGTCATGGCTTCTAACCACTGCTTGGTATGCTCCAAGCCCATACTCTTTGCTGTATGCTATACTGGCATAATAACAGCTAGCATGTATCAAACACCAGCTGCGGCAGGAACTGGGCTAATGTTGAATGTTTATTATCTTACTTAATCCTCACAGAACTCCCATGATTCAGAGGGCTTAGGGCTGAGACACTTGTAGGCAGTACTACACTGGGTGCCTCGTAAGTGTTTTCAACTAGATGAACAATCGGATGAATAACAGTAGGGACAGAATTTGGGCAGAGAACTAATGTGTATTGAGTGCCTTACATTTTTTCCTGTAGGAAGGTTTTTCCCAGTATTTTATTATGAAAAATTTCAAATGTTCTGCAAAGTGGAAGAATTCCACAGTGAGCAACCATACACCCACCACCAGGTTTTGACCATTAACATTTTACTCTATCCTGTCCATTTATTTAGCCATCTATCCATATTTTTTAATGTATTTTCCCTCAGTGCTTCAGCATACATATCAGTAAGTAGAGGTCATTATTTATAAGCTTACGTTTTTTTTTTCTTTTGAGGTAAGATTTGTACATTTCATTGCAGTTAAATTTTAACTGTACTTGTGCTGAGTTTTGACAGAGGCATACACCTATGCAGCTCAAACTCCTACCAAGATATTATCATTACCCAGAAAGTCATGTCCTGTCCCTTCCTAGTCACTGCCCACCCCTAATTCCCAGAGGAGTGTATACTATTTTTATATTGTATATTTACATGCTTTTTTTTTGTTCCAAAAGAGTTTAAGGTGACTCATTCAGATCCATAAAATTCAGCAAGAAATAGGTGGAAAAAAAGAAACTAAGGAATATTAAGGTGCTCTCCTGGCTCCAGTGTGATATGCCAGGCATTTTTATAAGTAATATATTACTTAATCCTCGCAGGGGTATGCATAATTATTTCATTTTATAGATGGAGATGCTGCAAACTTGTGTAGCTAATAAGTAATAGGGACTCTTTGACTCTGAAGTCCATGCTTTTTCCACTGTAGCTCAAATAAAGCAAGACAACAGGTAAAATAAAAGCTTCTCTTAAAAGCAAATACGATCTCCAATAATATGTGCTCAAGTATTTGTAAAACTGTGTTACCTTTTCATGTTGGTGGATGGCGAGGTGGGGTCATTAAAATAGTCCTGCAGTATTTGCAAAGAGCCTTAAGGTCTAGGTTGGCTTTGAGTCCTGTATGGCCCTAAAGATGGGATTCCATGTACTCAGTAGGAGAAAAAAAGCAGCTTTTCCAGAATCGGTGATAAAAATAGGAAGTCTTGGGGCATCTGGCTGGCCCAGTCAGTAGAACATATGACTCTGGGTGCCTGAGTGGCTCAGTCAGTTAAACTTCTGACTTTTGGTTTTGGCTCAGGTCATGATCTGACAGTTTCGTGAGTTCAAGTCCTGCATTGGGCTGTGTGCTGGTGGTGAGGAGCCTGCTTGGGATTCTCTCTTCCTCTTTCTTCCTCTACCCCACATGCACTGTCAAAGTCTCTCAAAGGAAAAAAAAAAAAAGAATATATGACTCTTGATCTTGGGGTTGTGAGTTCAACCCCCACATTGGGTGTAGAGCCTACTTAAAAAAAAAAAAAGGAAGTCTTAAAATGGTCCCATTGATTATTAAATAGAGCCATACAACAAAGAATATTTTTGATTATTAAATGGTCCCATTGATTATTAAATAGAGCCATACCAACAAAGAAGCAAGCATCTTACACACGAGTCTTGGTCAGAGCTTTCAACTTTGACTTTAATAGGGCTCATTTGTTGTGTTACAAAAGAGTAAAGGTAATATTTGGTAAAAGAATTATAAATATCTAACAGGAGGGCCTTAGAAATATTTATCTCTGCTACTTTCTGCATTCTATGTTGAATCTCCTTTATAATAACAGATTGGATATAGAAGTAAAGGGTCAGGAAGAATTGAAGATTACTTTGAGGGTTTCTTACTTGAAATGTCAGAAAAAGGATCAGGCCTTTTGTGGTAGGAAGGTTATCACAGGGCTCCTGAATAAAGTTAGGGAATGGCTTTGAAAAAGAAAGGAAAATGAGGGTGTTAACTTGGTATCAACTTGGCAGTGTAAAATAGAAGAATTTCCTCTTCTGGGCTGTTCTATAATTTTCATTTGATTCCTTTTTTTATAACTTCTGTTTTCTTTGATGAATTTCTGTTTGTTAATTTGTTTCAGAAAAATTTGTAATTGCTTATTGAAACATTTTTATGATGGCTGCTTAAAAATCCTTTGCAAGCTGGGGCGCCTGGGTGGCGCAGTCGGTTAAGCGTCCGACTTCAGCCAGGTCACGATCTCGCGGTCCGTGAGTTCGAGCCCCGCGTCGGGCTCTGGGCTGATGGCTCAGAGCCTGGAGCCTGTTTCCAATTCTGTGTCTCCCTCTCTCTCTGCCCCTCCCCCGTTCATGCTCTGTCTCCCTCTGTCCCAAAAAAATAACGTTGAAAAAAAAATTAAAAAAAAAAAAATCCTTTGCAAGCTAATTCCAACATCAGATTCATCTTGGTATTGGTGTCATTTGGTTATGTTTTCTCGTTCAAGTTGTGATTTTCCTGGTTCTTGGTATAATGGGTGATTTTTCAGTTCTCTTCTGGACATTTTGTCTGTTACATTAGGAGACTCTGGGTCCTATTTAATCATTTCTTTTACCAGGCAGTCAACTAGTTAGGTTTAGCACACAGGTTGGGATCATTTCTTTTACCAGGCAGTCAACTAGTTAGGTTTAGCACACAGGTTGGGATCTACTTTTGTGGGCTATGGTTCTCTTGACAGTTTCTTTTCTGAGCCTTTGTTTTTACTATTTGGGTTTCCTTAGTTTATCTGACACAGCTGGGGCTCACACTGGTCCTTGCTGGTGCTATCTCATGGAGGGAAGGAGTTTCCTCAGGCCTTGCTGTCTGGTGATGCCTTTAGGTGGGGGTTGGGAGTCTCCATCCTGCTGGGTGAAGAGTACTTCCTGGGGCCCTGTAGGGAGGGAGAGTGGTTCCCCACACTGCTTTGTCAGTGGGCTCCTGATCCATCTTTGTTGGTGCTGCCAGCTGGCCTGGTATCACCAGCAGAACTCCCATTCTATTACAGGGAAGGATGAGCCCACCTTTGCCTTCTGTTGCTAGGTTGGGGCATGGGAAACATTGGATCTTGGGGGGTGTTGAGAGAGCGGAGGGGTGGGCAGCTGTCATAAGATGTTCTACTGCTGTGTTGTTCCTCCAGTCCTGGGGCCACTAACCTGTTTGTCTTCCTTTTTCCACCTTTCAGACTTCCCCTTGGGTTGCCTCTTGTGTTATTTCCAGTGTCTGTAGTTGTACTCAGCAAGGAGGTTGAGAGAGAAGCCATTTATACCATGTTGCCTTAACTGTGACGGTGTTCTATTCAACTATTTGTCTTTTTGGATTATTCAGGGTTTTTTAAATATTTTTATTATTTTTGAGACAGAGAGAGACAGGGCATGAGCAGGGGAGGGGCAGAGAGAGAGGGGCACACAGAATCTGAAGCAAGCTCCAGGCTCTGAGCTGTCAGCACAGAGCCCGATGCGGGGCTCGAACTCACGAACCATGAGATCATGACCTGGGCCGAAGTCGGACACTTAACCAACTGAGCCACCCAGGCGCCCCTATTCAGTTGTTTTAAGTGAGTTCTGTAGACATCATGATGGAGCGGGTGGCTTCCAACCGTCTGGAGATCTGAAAGGCTTCCTTACTGCATAGACCTGCGGGCCTGCCCAGCACTGATGGTTCCTCAGCTGTCTTCCGCTTGCTTGGCTGCTGCTGTCAGTTCTTCACGTCTGCTCCAAAAGCAGGCATTTCTTATTGATGGTGTTCTTATGCTCACTGAATAATGCAGTAGTATGTCACATCTGTAGCGTGATTAAAACAGATAAACTGCTGCCTTTGTATAGCCTTTTCTTAGCCTATCATTTTGGTCAATTTTCTTTCTCTTTTGGCAAAGGTTTTGTATTAAATTCAGCCATGCGAATTATATCTAATTATGATTTAACTATGAGATATTTAATTTTTATGTGAACATTTTTTGTTTCAGAGCTGCAAAACAATAGCCAATTTTTTTTTATAGATTAGTGTGAAAAAAAATTTTGACATTTTCCACTTGTGCATGAGGAATTTGAGGTCATCTCAGTTCTTCCACAGTAAATGTGCCTTAAAAAAAATCAGAGTGGGAAATCCTTTATGTTAGAAGCCACGGGTCCCTTTGTATAGTTTACCATAATAGTTTTGCTCAAATAATTTCAGGTTAAAATTGCATACTATTTATTCCCACCCATTTCCTTTATTGGCTGTGACACACAGGAATTACGCCCATTGCTTGACTAACCTTTCTGACCTTTTGTTACTTGGCTATAAATTGACTTGGGTCTTTTGCAAAAACACTGTCAGGGGGGAAAAATCTTTTTGTTAGAACCCAGCCAATTCCTGCTTCAGTGCAGAACAGTTTGTTCTCCTGAAGAAATGAGCCAGTTCAGTGAACAGAAAAACATAGCCATAAACTGGCATCGCCAGAAACTGCAAAAGCAATTGCCCACGATCGTTCCACAGAGCAGGGAACTTTTATAAAAGTGCGACACTTTGGGGAGAAAAATACGGTTTTGCGTTCCATGGGCTCTAGGTAAACGTAACAGACTTTTTAGAATTGTAACCACATTGAAAGGGCCTTCTTTTTCTGGGCTCTGGCAGTCACCAGCACTCGAACATTTTAGATGGGAATGTTGGATTCTCCCTTTGCCTGCTCCCTGAGTCTCAGACTGCCCTTGGAGCACGTATGCCCTGCATTTGAGTTGATCTGTCCCACTAGGTGTGGGTCAAAAGCTTCTTCTGTTCAACAGCACAGACATTTCTTGAGTGACAGCTCTGTGCAACACACAGAGTCCCAGGCCCATCCCCCAAACAAGACATTTATGGTGGGCTAGCGAATTCCACGAAAATGTGAGAAGTAACTACAGCCTGGCAGCTGCAGGGACAGAAAAACTGTACAAGACACAAAGTCAGTACCTGGCCTGCTTCACTTCATTGGAGTGGTATTTGCAGGCTGTGTGGGAATTTGCCCCACAGAAGGAGAGGAGAAGGATGTAGTGGGCAGTGAGAGGGGTGCGGGAAGTTGACGAGGCGGTGTGGGTGTCCACGCACCGTGAGTAGGATTGCTTGGGTGCGGAGTCTGAGGTGGGGAAGGAGTGGTGGTCAGTGCAGCTGGAGAGGGACAGGGACCAGACAGCGTGGGTCTCTGATGCCACGTGAAGCACTCTGGAGTTTATACTAGGCCATGGGGGCTGTGTCAGGGCTTGGAGCAGGGCTGGCCCCAGGAGCTGGAGTGGGAAGATGTCGGTCCGCAAGGCAGCATGAGTGCAGGAAGGGCGGGTTGGACCAGACTGAGAACGGACCTGGACCCCAGGCTGAGTGGAGGGACCCTGTCCTGTGGGGCATCAGTGCTGATGCCACGCCCCGTGTTTTGGAAAGGCAAATGTTGTGATGCAGGAGCCCACACAGGGAGACGTGTGTGGGCAGGCGGCATACATCACTGAAGTCCCCACAGCAGTCTGCACACAAGAGGAGAGGGACTGTGCTTAGAAATCTCGCAGAGGGGCCACGGCCACCTCAGTGACCTGGGAGGGCAGGGAGTGAGGAAGGAGGCAGGAACCCTGAGACGTCTGCTTAACTCTTGAAACGCCTGGCAAGGACACCGTCACATATGCTGCCTCGTCTCATTTTCCTAGTGAGCCTTGTGCTGTAGGCACCGATACATCCCATTTTATAAAAGAGAAAACTGAGGTTTAAGAGGTTAGATACTTCACCTCAGACGCAAGTGACCTGCACTAGAATGTTGCCGAGTCAGGGTTGGAACTCCAGTTTATCTGACTCTAACAGTAAAGACATGTCACCTCTGCTCTAACTGAGCACCCACCTCCCTGCCCTACCCTGCCCCCACCCGGCCCTCGTGCCAGCCGTCTCACAATGCCTGCATCCTCTCTGCAAGAGCTGTGCCTACAAATAGACTTAGACTTTAGTATTGACAGTGATACAATTCATATTTTGAAAGCCTATTTTTCTTTTTTTCCTTAACCTGTCAATCCATGAAAATATCAGATACATGATTTTATTTCTTAAAATCTCACCATTTGGAAGAATCGGTATGGAAGAGGTCCCAACCAAATAGGCAAAAAGTATAAATGACTCAATATTCTACAAGGAATAATGCAAGCTGGTGCAGCCACTCTGGAAAACAGTATGGAGGTTCCGCAAAAAACTAAAAATAGAACTGCCCTATGACCCAGCAATTGCACTACTAGGCATTTATCCAAGGGATACAGGTGTGCTGTTTCAAAGGGACACATGCACCCCCATGTTATAGCAGCACTATCAACAATAGCCAAAGTATGGAAAGAGCCCAAATGTCCATCGATGGATGAATGGATAAAGAAGATGTGGTGTACACACACACACACACACACACACACACACACACACACACACACACAATGGAGTATTACTCAGCAATCAAAAAGAATGAAATCTTGCCATTTGCAACTACATGGATGGAACTAGAGTATATTATGCTGAATGAAATTCGAGAAAGACAAAAATCATATGACTTCACTCATGTGAGGACTTTAAGAGACAAAGCAGATGAACATAAGGGAAGGGAAACAAAAAGAATATAAAAACAGGGAGGGGGGACAAAGCAGAAGAGACTCATAAATATGGAGAACAAACTGAGGGTTATGGGAGGGGTTGTGTGGGAGGGGGGATGGGCTAAATGGGTAAGGGGCACTAAGGAATCTACTCCTGAAATCATTGTTGCACTATAGGCTAACTAATTTGGATGTAAATTTAAAAAAATAAAAAATAAAACAAGTTAAAAAAATATGTGATAAAAAAAAGAAATGTAATTTTATAATGTTCAAGTGAGTATGTGTATATAACAACTCACATTAGAATAATAAACTATGGCTTTCAGTGATTAGAGAAACTTTTAGGACTAACATGAAGTTAATTTGGTAATTTTTAGTAAATGAATGCTTTTAAAGGTTGCAGAAAACATTTTTCAGGTAAGTGTACTATAGCTGATGGAGAGGTTTACTAAATAAAAACCATCTTCAGTAAAGTCCCAGGATGAATGAATGATTCTATGAAATATTGATTCTGTAGTCACGAGGTCTTGGATCCCAGGGTTAGGACCTAGGAGGCAGATGGGAAAGAACCAAAAGCAAACAGCCTACTCTGTATCAAAAATGAGCACTGGGTGTTGTATGGAAACCAATTTGTCAATAAATTTCAGAAAAAAAAAAAAACAAACAAAAAAACTAATAAACATTTAAAAAAAAAAGTTAAAAAAAAAATATATAGTCTTGGTTAATGGATCAGCCCCTATTTAGTTACCAAAGGGAAATACTTTCCCATTTGGGACTGGAGCCTTGAGGTTCTAGCATCGAAGGCTATAATTATGGAATGTTGCAAGCTGTCTCTTTAGCATCTCATTTCACCCTTTTTTTTTTCTTTTGCTTCTCAAAGTGGAACCAAAAATAGTGTTTTTGTGATAGAAAAATGCTCAAAATGTGGGAAAAGTATCTAAGTCTTAAGCTAAGTCTGTATTATGATTTTGTGGTATCACTAGCAAAAGAAAATTTGCCGGATTAATATCTAATGTGACTGAGCTGCGGAACTGTAGTATGCTCCCTCGCCAAAACAGAGATTATATATAGCACAGGAAAAGCCAGCCCTTCTTTCCTCAAGTGGCTACGCAGCAGAGTGTAGCTGTGGCTGGAGAAGCACTTATGTAAGTGGGTGTGCTCATTAGCTGGGCTGTAAATTCACAGCACTGGGCCGCGCGGGTTCTTTGTCTGCCTGGCCTTAGCTCTTGCCTGCTTCCTCCGTGGGGTCTGGGGCCTGTGCCTGGCACAGAAGGAAATGCTGGAGACACAGAACCCAAAACACAGCCCCTGACAGTCTAGTGTAGTGGAGCAGACAGAGGAGCGGGCGGCCACTGCTCACGCAAAGCAAGAGGCTGTGGGCCCCGGAGCCGAGAGGAGGAGAATCGAGGCCCCCCCGCCCCCAGCAGCCATGCCTGCGGCCTCTGCTCAAGCGGGCTGCCCTCAGTCTGTGAGCAAAGACAGGTCACTTGCCTTCCTGCACCTCACTTTCCTCCACCAAGAAAAGATTATAACACCCACCTGGTCCGCAGGTGTTACACGATGCTGTGAAAATTAAATGTGGTAGCTTTACCCATGCAATGTGCCTTCCCTAGAATTGGCACAACGTGGGCTTTTGTGAATGTTCCATTCTCTGCCCCTTTCCTTCCCTAAGATCCCCAGACCAGTTCCACTTTGTTTTCTCTATACTGACAAACATGGTCCCCCTTGGTGAACTCTGTCAGTATCTCAACCTGGAACCTCAGAATTCTCTCCTCTTCACCGCCCCCCCCCCCCCCCCCCCCCCCCGCCAACCTTTCCTCCCAGTCTCCCATGAGTGAGTCTCCCAGTTGCTCTGGCCTTGTCTGGGCAGCGGCAGCCCCAGGGGGAGAGTGCAGGGCAGAGGGGAGACATTGCAGTCATGGCTGCGTCACACTCCAGCGTTTCTTCTCATCTGGGTCCCCTCAAATCTTCTCCTGGTGGGTCTTCCTCTCTTGCTTCAGGTTACTGAAAGGAGAGAAGGGAGTGAGGATTTGCTCATGCCAAGTTGCCTACATCTAGAATCCTTTCCTCCTGCAGACATTCTCCTCCCAGCCAGAGTCCTGCTGGGCATTCTTCGAAGGCACCCCACTGTGGGACCACATCTGGCTCCCATTTGTCCTAATGTTGTCGGAGTCCATACCTGGAGGAGTTGATGAGTGGACACTGGGGAGATCTGCTCCCTTTCTTGTGTGGTTCATGGCTCCCCTTCCTTCTCCAGCCCCCATGCCCAGGCAGGTCCTTCATCTAAGGCAGTGGTTCTCAGCAGGGCACAATTGGCAATGTCTGTAGACCTTTTTGATGGACACAACAAGGAGGTGGGTGGGAGGTGCTGTAGACACCTAGTGGGTAAAGGTCAGAACATTGCTAAATATCCTACGATACCCAGGACAGCCCCCACCCCCACCCCAACAAAGAATTACCTGGTCTAAAATGTCAATACCAGGTTTGAGAAACCCTGATCTAAGAGATTTTCCACATATGTTTCTTTCCTTGTGCTTGTCTGCCTCTGTGTCTGTGCTTGGGGGCTTGTGTTAACCTCAGAAGCTCTTGCTCCCCAGTAGATGGCCGGCCTTACCTCTCTGAAGTTTTTGTTAATGCCCACCCCAGTCAGAGTTGGTGCTCACCCTCAGGTTTCCAGACTCTGTGTGTCCATTCGTGGCAACACTTACCATCCTTTGCCTTCTGATAATCCCCTTCAATGTGGCCCTTTTTTCTCTTTTGAGAGTAGAGTAAGAGCTTGGCTATAACGAGGATGACCATCCAGGGGTGCCTGGTGCTTAGTCAGTTAAGCGTCCAACTTCAGGTCAGGTCATGTTCTCACAGTTCGTGAATTCGAGTCCCGCGTTGGGGTCTGGGCTGACAGCTCAGTGCCTGGAGCCTATTTCGGACTTGTGTCTCCCTCTTTCTCTGCCCCTCCCCCCATGTGCGCACTCTCTCTCTCTCTCACTCTCTGTCTCCAAAAATGAATAAATGTTAAAAAAAAAATTTTAAAAATGGGGATGACCATCCAAACTCCAGTTTCTAGAGTAATAATATTACAAGGCCCCAAATCTTTTTCGCTAGGAGAGTCCGTGATACAACATGGAATGAACACTGGAATTGGCATTAGGAGATCCAGTCTGATAACTAACTATAACATTCCAGCACTGTGGCCCTAGAAGTAACTTCCCTGAGCTTCAGCTTCCACTAGGTAAGGTGGAGATAACGTCCATTTCCTGGGTTTGTTTGAGGCTGTGAGGAGATGTTAGCACAGAGCCTGGTACACAGTAGTCAGTCAAATGTGGGTTGAACCTGAAAAACGAATCCGATATGACCCCGAAAACGGATTTATTTCCCGTTGCCTTGATAGCAGCAGTCTTAATTCCAGGCGGCACCTCACCATTACACCCATCAGAATGAGGAGAAACCCTACTGACACCGGGCTGGTAGCACATCCTGTTCATTGTAGAAGTACCAGAGTGTTGAAATTTTCGCCTATTCCCACTGACTCACTGGCTTCTGGCTCCCCACTGTTTTATAAGGAGATATTTCTCTTTTGAGATTTCTGGGGCCCTGGAACCATACCCTGAAGGTTGGGAGGTCACCCTGACCTGAGGTGAGGAGAAGTCAGCTGCTTTGTAAGGAGGCTGCTGAGGCATGAGAAGGACACTGCATCCATTCACTCCCACGACTTTTCTGGTACATGAAGACCAGCACAGAGGAAGTAGTCTTACATTTTGTTCAGACATTATATCACATTTGCCTTTTTTTCCACACTGCTAAGTGTTTAGTGATAAGTAGATCCCATGTGCAAAGGCAATTTTCATGTATTCCTAGCGCTAGGGTTATAAAAACCATATCAGTATCCAAACAGTGGAAATACCGTCTAACATTACCAGAGAATTTCAAACTTACTCCTTTTATATATGGCCTTATCTCTAGAACAGAGAATAAGGCTGTGCATATCAAAGGAAGAACTGATCCCACCCTTGGCAATAGCTATAAAACGTCCTCAGAAATGTCATCGGCCGTCCATTTTTATCAGTGGCTAAATAATCAAGAGATACTGCATGAGTAGGTCATGAGTCAGAGGCCAGGGGATAGATGGTGTGTGATCAGCTGGACGTCAGCATCGGTAGGGCTCACACAACTAACAGCAGCTTATGATGGTTCATCATCACACCACATGCCGCCTTTGGTTTCCTCCAAATCCTGGGGAACTTAACTCTACTTCCCGGGACTGAGCTTTTCACTTTAACATACTCTCTAGTACTATTCGCTCTTGCAGGATGTTCGTGTCTGTTTTCTTGCCAACCAGATGTGAGGTGGGTTAAGAGCGTAGCTTTGAGATCAGGAAGACCCGGATTTGAATCCCAGCCTTGCCTGTTGCTCGTGTGACCTGAGTGAAGTTACTTAGCTATTTAACTTTGGTTTCTCAACTTGGAAAATCGATTGATGATACTTAGCTCATAGGATTGTTGTGAGGACTAAATTAAATGGGGAAGTAAATGTGAAGCACTTGGCACAGTGCCTGACATAGAGTAATTTTTTTCGGTCAGTGTTGGTGGTGGTAGGGGTTCTCCTTAAGCACAGAGACATTGTGGCTGTGAATTCTCCCGTTTCTACTGCATTTCTTAGCACAGAGCTGACCATCTCATAGCACTCAAATATTTTTATTTGAAATGGTGACAGGGACACACATCTGCATACAACACATGCTCAAGAGGATAATTTGACAATGGCAATAACTTTAAAAAAAACCTCTAGAGGTCATGTTTTAAAAGTGTTTTAGCTCATTTCTAGAAATTTGATACATAAGAAGGAATCTAAGATAAGTCAGTCCCTACTCTTTGCAGTAATTTAGATCATTTGAAGGGAAGACATCTAGACCATTTCATCTCAATCCTTTGCTGAAATAACTTCACTTGGTTATGATTTACTGCCATGTCCTCTGTCTTCTGGAGGGTCAGTGTAAAGAGTGGCTGTTTGTGTTTTACCAAATTTAGCCTGCGTCCTCGCCATTACCCATTTCTCCTTACATCGAGTTCTGAGATATCTTTCTCCTTGAGTTTACCTCCAAGACACTTTGTGTAAGAGTGAATGTCCATCTTCATTCAATAATGAAGTGTCACTCAAAACGCATTTCCCTGTTTGCCCTTGATAACTAGAGATCTCCAAGTTGAATATAGTACCTGGTGAGAAGTGGAGAACATTGTAACTGTCCCCGCCGCCCCCCTGCCCCATCTCTTCCACTTCCCCACTCCCTTCCCTAGCAAACAGACAATATTTATTTTTGTCTTCCAGTAGAGAGGGATCCCTCTCACTCTCAGCTCCAGGGGTGGATCTTGATTGTGTAAACCCAGTCAGGTAACCCCTCGCATGTTGCCACAGTGATTAACCCAGTGGCAGTCAGTGCCAAGGTTCAGTGCTAGGCATGTGACCCAGTTCAGGCCATCGGAATGTTTGCTGAGGATTTGGGAAGAAGGTTCCTCGGTGTTTTGAGAGTCCTCTCTGTGTCCTTCTGTGTCCTTCATGAAGCCTGGGACTGCTATAGCCATCTTGCCTTGATTAGGGAAGGTACTCCTAGGATACAGCTAACAGAGTAGAGAGAAAGAAAACAGGCCTTGCTTTTATTGTAGAGCAAAGGAATCAAACCCAACCTGTGGGTTCTTCATGACCTGTGTTAGTAAACCCCCTTTATAATATAGGTCATTTGCATTGGATTACTTGTACCTTAGAATCCAAATGGTGCTTGGTAGATAAATTTCTTTCTATTTTATATATATATTAGTGATTCTAATCTATGGACCATGACTCTTACCTTGGAGGAGAGGGGAACAGGTTAGAGTGCTCCATTTTGGCAAAGCATGAGTTGCTTATGTATTTCTGCAAATTAAGGAAGTTTCTTGCCCATATATTAATATTTTCAAATTTATCTGAAGATTTTGATTAGTGAAATAAAAATTTAGGTAAAAGTACTGAATGTATAAGTTTCTATCATGTGTTTTCACATTGAATAGGTGTTAAAGTGTCATGTAAACTTCCGTAAAAATTTTTTGTGGTAGAGAAGGCATTGCTTAAGTGTTTCCTTTTTCCCTCCCACCCTCCCTCCTTCCCTTCCTTTCTCTAATTCTTTCTCTGAATCCTTTATCATCCTTTATCTCCTTCTGTTTAGTCTTGTTATCCCAACATTTGTTAGAAATAGCTGAGATATAAATTCTAATTAATTAATTTAGATGTCTACATTAAGATTCAGTTCAGCTTTCCAGATCCTGCACCTGTGAGCTATACAGACATGTGAACAAATACTGGGTATTTGAGTGCTTTTATAGCAAGAGAAGTGAACTGAAGTTCAATCTCCTGAAACACATTGGGTATTGGATGGGAATACTTGTAATTATACCCCCTTTTTATTGCTAGTAAAGCAGGACACTGCAGGTGAACTCCTGTCACTCGTGTGTTTAATAGATGCCTGCTATGTACACATCAACACTGCTGAAGGTGAGCGGTCCCGCGCAGACCCCTTACCTCAGATCTTGTTCTTTGGAAAGACTGTACACCAGATACTATATGAACCAGAGCTATTTTTATAGAGGAATATATCAGTGGATTGTTCTGGAACCTCTTAGAACTACTGTGTCAGAAGATCAGACTGGAACCTTGCATTTTATAAATGTCAATCACTGCTATTATGAAATATGCTCTTTGCTATTTCTCAGATGCTCTTTTCTTTACCTTTTCTATTTTGCCAGATTCTTGACCAGTAATTCTTAGCTTTTTTTTTTTTGAGCCATTTACAGTGGTTTCTTGTCATAGAACCAAAATTTTGACACCCCTTCCAGCCTTGCACACACGCACATACACACACACACATAAAATTTGTTGCAAGTAGAGCATTGCAGCAATTCATAACTATAACTCTCTCATGGAAAAGAGGCTGTTGTTGGCCCTGCATAGGTGTAAGTGAGCTAGCTGAATCCCATTCGCGTCTTTACTGGTGAATAAAGTAAAGCTGAATGCAGGGGAGATCCCTGAGACTTATCATAAGGACAACCCTGAATTGTTTCCTAATTTGTTCAAAACAAAACAAAACTTACCAAGTCTGGTATTACATGTCAGCAGTGACATAAGCTTGCTGAGCTCCCCAGTATTTGCCTGGCCCCTGTGTGCTGCTTCTAGAAGACCAGGCTGAGGCCGCCAGCTGGCTGTGGAGCCCTTATTCTAAGACTGTGCTGCCACTTTCTTGTGACACTGGAGTCAGAAGCAAAAGGGGCTTGCTGCCAGTAACCTGAAGGGCTGTCTTCAAGCACTGACCTATTTTTACCCTGTAACCGGTTCGGGTTTCTCTTTTCCCTCACAGTACTCACTCATTCTTTTGAGTACTCAAGAAGCCAGCTCCCTGGTACTTCTTTGGCTTCGTTGTTTTTCAGTTTGACATAGGTCATTCTTAACTGGGGACAGGAATATCTGCCCCCTTTCCCCAGTTGGAGGATGGGGGTTGATTGATGAGGATAAAACAAAAGGGACAGGAAAACATGAACCAGGTGAGGATGGGTAGCTGATGAGGAAGAACAGAACAAGGTGAAGCAGGTAGAGGAAGGTATTTGGGATTCTAGGTCCTGGACTCTGCTCTTTACATCCTAATCATGCATATGGACTAATTAGTCTACTCCTCAAACTGTGCTTCGGCTCCATACACCTGAGCGATAGAGGCATAGTGATACGGAGATACAGCCCTCGCCTCTGCCCACAGTCTTGTGGGGGAGGAAGCTCGTTACACAGTGATGGCGCATCATCACCAGGGCTGCAAGGGAGAGGCGTGCCAGCAAGGCTGCTGACTTGTCGGGCAGGAGCTTCCCAGCCAGGCCAGCCCCTCGCCTCCCGTCCTCTCTGCTCCAGTGTGTTTGCACCTCCATTGGACCAGTGCCCAGTCCGTGTCATGCTTGTGTGCTTGTTGCCACTTGGGTATGTGCTTGTTCAGGTGCATTGCTCATGTCTCCTCAAGGAGACCTGTGGGGCAGAAGGGAATGCGTGATGCATGGCCCCATTCTTCCAGTGGTGACATGGCTGGGGGCCATAGGTTTTTTAGTTGTTGTTGTTCTTGTTGTTTTTAAGGCCCTAAGGCCTTTCTACCTAGAATGCTACATGCTCCTCTCCTGCCTGGACAATGCATTCCCACCCTTTAAGATCTGCTCCCACAGGGTGTTAAGTTTTACTCTGTCCTGGGGAACATCCAGATAGTTCTTCTCTTGTGTTTCCACTGCCTTTTTCCTGTTCTCTGTTAGCACTTATAGCTTTGAGCATCAGCTTTACACCTGTATCTGTCTGTCTCCCCCACTGGGCTGTGAATCTTGGACACAGGCCTGTGTCTTGTTCACGTAGGATATACCAGCTGCCTAGTAGTGATGAGTCACATGCGTGAAGTGTCTGTGCCATATAAATGAAGTTCCTACCCAGCACCAAGATGACTGAAGATATGGAGAGGACCTCAAAACATTCTTGAGTGATTTCCAGCCTTTTTGGGTTCGTAGAATATCTTTTGTACTTAAAAATAAAGGAAGGGATATGGAGAACATTTTGGACAATATAGCCTAGGAGAATGTAAAAAGTGGCCTGTTGTCATTCATGAGACAAAGAGACATTGATAAGGAAGGGTCATGTACACTGTGACACCTCAGGGGCACCTGTTGGAAGAGTGTTCCCCAAGTTCTGTATTTAAGGTCCTCTTTGGCGCAGGGCAAAATTCAAATGATCTGGTAGAAAGCATTGCCATGCTTCAACGTGAAATGTTTGTGTGCCAGCTGATTTAGAGATAGCCATGTTTAACATCTACAGAAGTTCAGGTTGACTGTGTAAGAGCCTTCTTGGTTCCCAAGTCAGAAGTGCCATTGTAAGTGCTGGATAAAGATGGAGGTAGTGATTAAATGAACACTAGGACTCGCCTGGTACGAGCTTCTCTTGATTCTTTCTTGGTTTGGACCTTATATTTTGAGAAATACTGATAAATGTCAAGAATCTTCCTCAACTGAAAGCTATGTACACCAGAGGGTGCTGTGTTTCAATTTTCATATCTTTTCTTTCTTTTCCATTCCTAAGATTGTATGTTACGGGATTCGTTTGAAGATTAACCAGCTGAGGATTTGCCCTCAACAAAAGACTGTCGAAGGCCTAAACACACCCTACCCATTTACTGCTTTCTCAGCGTAATTAAAGGCATTTGGAAGTAGCTTACACCACAGACATTCCCGTCCTCTTGCTATATACTGCTAGTTCTTAGTTGTTAAGTTCTTTCTTTAAAACTAGACAACTTTTCTTATGCTGCAGCTTAAGTCCATTTCCAGTATTCTTTTTTTGGTGGAAATGGAGACCATCTGGTCACCATCGTCTATGTAATAACAATGATTGAAGATGGTTATTAAGTCACCCTTCGGCCTTTTCTCTTGTCTAGGCAAAATTGTCTCTGTTCCTGTGGCCATTCCCCATAAATCTCATTTCCAACCCTTTAATCATTTTGGTGGCTTTCTGTGGAAACTACATCAAAGGCTCAGTTTCAGTGACTCTATTCTGGTGGGATCTGGGCTGTCAGCTAATGAATTCAGAATGTGGTTGTTTTAACCATCCAGTTTCTGTAGCCAGTCCCTACATTTCCAAGCCATTCAGGATCTGCTAACCATTAGGAGGATGGTTTACTACCTCTTAATCGTGACACACTTTATAAATATGATTAACGTGCTGATTTGACTTAAAACACAAATTTTGGCTTGTGAATAATTATAGCTTTTTTTTCCCCCTCCAAGCCTGGTTTGTTGCATTTAAGATACTTTTCTGAGCTGATTATTAAGTGGATATGTTAGCTTTTTGGAGGATAGTCTGAATTTTGTTGTGTTTCCTTCATTTATTTATTCGCTCAATATCTGTGAGTGCCTACTGAGTGTCAGGATCTGTGCTAGGGATTGAGGACCCAAAGATGAAGAAGACGTCTTCCTTAAGTTCAAGGAGAGCTCACAATCTAGAAGGAAAATCAAACACATATTTTTTTTTAAGAGACAATATAAAGTATAAAGTGCTATAAAAGGTGGCAAATCAGTAGAAATTTAGAAAAGCTTCACTGAAAGGGCATCTGGATGGCTTAGTTGGTTGACCATCTGACTCTTGGTTTCAGCTCAGGGCACAATCTCACAGTTTGTGAGTTCAAGCCCCACATGGAGCTCTGCACTGACAGCATGGAGCCTGCTTGGGATTTTCTCTCCCTCTCTCTGCCCCTCCCCTCCTTGTGCTCTTGCTCTCTCTTTCTCAAAAGTAAATAAACAAACCTAAAAAATTTTTAAAAAGAAAAACTTCATTGAAGATGTCATATTTGAACTGGGTCTGAGCGTGAATTAGTCTTCAGGGATAATGGAGGTAGAGAAGGCTCTAGTGAGGGGACTCGAGTACATGTGAAGGCAAGGAGGTGTGTCATGGTGCAGCGAACCTTGGGTTGGCCAGACATGAACTTGAGTGGCTGAAGAGGCAGGCAGATGCCAGACTGAAAACTGCCCACAAGCCAACGGGTATCCAACAGAAATATAAGGTACACTTCATATGTCATTTTAAAACTCTCAGAGCAACATTTTAGAAGTAAAAATAAGAAACGAGCTATCAAGCCTTGGAAAGATATGGAGGAATCTTAAACGCATATTACCAAGTAAAAAGACAGTTTTTCAAAAAGGCGAATACTGTGTGATTCCAACTATATGACATTCTGAAAAAGGAGAAACTATAGAGACAGTAAAAGGTTAGTGGTTGCCAGGGATTAGAGAGAGGGAGGGATAGAGCACAGAGGGTTTTTAGGACAATAAGACTATGCTGTAAGATACTATAATGGTAGATACATGTCATTAGAAATTTATCCAAGCACATAGAATGTATAGCATCAGGGATGGATTGTAATGCAAACTATGGACTCTGGATGATAATGATGTGTCCATGCAGGTTCATCAGTTGTAACCAATGTACCACTCTGGTGGGGGATGTTGTTAATGGGAGAGGCTAAGTATATGTGAGAGTAGGGGTGATTTGGGAAGTCTCTATACCTTCTGCTCAATCTTGCTGTGCAACTAAAACTTCTCTCTAAAAAAAATCTTTTAAAGACAAAAAGTCGGGGCGCCTGGGTGGCTTGGTCAGTTAAGCGTCCGACTTCAGGACTTCGGCTCAGGTCATGATCTCACGTCCCATGAGTTCGAGCCCCGCGTCGGGCTCTGTGCTGACCGCTCAGAGCCTGCAGCCTGTTTCAGATTCTGTGTCTCCCTCTGTCTCTGCCCCTCCCCTGTTCACGCTCTGTCTCTCTCTGTCTCAAAAATAAATAAACGTTGAAAAAAAAATTAAAAAAAAAAGATAAAAAGTCAAATTAACTTTAATATATTTTTATTTAACTCAGTCTATCAAAAATGTTAATATTTTAACATGTAATTAATATAAAGGTTACTAATGAGATACTTTACATCACTTTCTTCTGTACTCAGTCTTTGAAATTTAGTCATTATCCGATACACAGCATCTTAATTTGCACTAGCCACATTTCGAGTACTTAATAGGCATATATAGCTAGTGGCTGCTATATTGGACAGAGCGGGTTGTGAAGACTGAAACCTGAGCTTGCCTGATTAAAAAGCCTCGATTCTCAACCACACTGCTCTCCTGCTCCATAAGCGCTGTAATGATAAATACAAGAGGAAGGGAGCTTGCAGACTATCATTTAATCCCACGGTTTCACCTGGTGCCCTCCACACTGCCGGTGGCCCCAGTTCAGAGCATCGAGAGCAGCGCTGGTCAATAGAAATATAATGGAAGCCATATTTGTGATTTAAAATGTTTTAGGGGGGCGCCTGGGTGGCTCAGTCAGTTGAGCGTCCAACTCTTGATTTCAGCTCAGGTCACAGTTCCCGGGGTATGGGTTCAAGCCCTGTATTGGGCTCCACGCTGGGCTTGGGGCCTGCTTGAGATTCTCTCTCTCCCTCCACCCCTCTTCCCTGCTTGCTCACTCTTAAAAAAACAAAAACAAAAACAAAACAGTTGAACATAGAGCTACCATATGATCCAGCAGTTCCACTTTTGGGCATATGCCCCAAAATATTGAAAGCAAGGACTTAAAGAGCTATTTGTGTATCTCATGTTCATGGCAGTGTTACTCACGATAGCCAAAAGATAGAAGCAACTCAGATGTCTATTGATGGATGAATGGATAAATAAAATATGGTGTATAGATATATACAAGGGAATGTTATTCAGCCTTTTAAAGGAATTCTGACATATGGATGAACCTTGAAGACCTTATGCTAAGTAAAATAAGTCAGTAACAAAAGGACACATACTGTCCTTGTATACATACATCACTTCCATGAAGTACCTAGAGTAGTCAAATTCATAGAGACACAGAGCGGGCTTCTAGGGGCTGGGAGGAGGGGATGAGGAGTCAGTGTTTAATGGGTACAGAATTTCTGTTTTGCAAGATGAAAAGAGTTCTGGAGATGGATGGTAGTGATGGTTACACAACAGTGGGAATGTACTTAATGCTACCATGCAGTGAACGATCATTAAGATGGTAAATTTCACATTATGTATATTGTACCATAATATATTTTTTAAATCCCCCTCCTTCCAAAAAAAAGATGTAATAACTTCTGAGACCATCTATGAACATTTAGAATGGGAAAAGACATGAAGGAGACATGAGAGTGAAGGCACTAAGAAAAATAAGCTACCAAAAACTATAAGCATACTGATTCAAAAAGGTAATTTAAGGGTGATTTAAAAGCTACTAGATAGCATTTGTTCTGTCACTACTTTAAATAAAGAACTCTGTTCTATTTTGCATTCATTTTCATATTAAGTCTTCAAATCCCGTGTGTATTATTACCCTTATGATACATCTCAATTTGGACAAGCCACAACTGAAGCGCTGAGTAACCACATGTGGCTCATGGCTACAGTATCAAACAGCGTATGTGTAGAATCTTCTGACCCTGGCAGAAACTCTTTAAACCAAACAAACAGATTTGTTTTTAAGGATGTTGACTCTGCTGGCAGTGTTAGAAGTGGACAGAAGGGGAGAAAGAACTAAGGGCTAGAAGCTTGAAGGGTTGCTTTGGACTCCAAGCCAGAGCAGACAGGGGACTGAATTACAGTAAAGCACACAAGGATGTGCCAGTAGCCCTTGTGTGTGGTGCACTTGCTTGGTGTCAGGCATAGTATCGCACCCCTTGCGCTTCCACTTTATTCTTGCAGCAGCTCTGAGAGATTGAGTCTAACACCTCCACTTACAGAAGAGGAAATGCAAACACCGAAGACACAAGCACCTTGCTCAGGTTACCAGTAAAAGCTCATAGGTAGCAGAATCGGGACATAAACCTGGCCCGTCTGGCTCCAGATATTATGCCCTTAACCATTGGACTATGTCTCTCAAGGATGTAGACAGAAAGTCCAATGTGAAACATTTATAGGCTTCTAGGATTTGACAACAGCCAGATAAGGGGAAGGTGGGCGAGGGCTGCATAAAGGATGCAGGAGTGATTTGGAGATCAGACCTGTTGCTTGGAAATCTGGATGAATGGTGGGAAGTGAGATGAAGATCTAGGCAGTAGAACATGATGGCTGAGTCTTTTGCTTATTTTGTTCTGTTTCTTTTGAGGTGTGAATGCCAGGTAAGGAGAGGCAGAAACTAAGTGTGTAGCTTTTAAAGAACTACAGGGAGCAGTGGCAGTTGGAAGTGATGGATTTGGAGCTTGACAGATAGTTTAGAGCTGGCAAGGACAATTTGGATGTCACTATGTCACTTGGGGACAGGAGATTGCAAGGTCCTGGGCAGGGGGAGTTTGTTGCCTTGTGAAGAGCTTGTAGAGGCGTGGGTCTTAACCTCCTTTGGGTCCTGAATGACTTTGAGACTGGCTGAGAAGTTGGAAAGAGCCACTTGACCAATGACCTCGGTGCAAGTAGTTTGGACAGACTGGGAGGAGGCAGTGGAGCCTGCAGGGTGCCAAAGACCGACTGAGCAAGGAAGCTGAATAAGCTGGATGGTGGAGGCTGGCTCTGTGGGGGAGGGGGAGGTGGGAGGATGGGAGAGAGCCAGTTAAAGGGCCGACTTCTATTCTTATGAGACTTAAGTGGCATTTTAACTAAAGTCAGATGAATTTTATCGTCCAAGATTGTCATAGAAACACCACCACCAAACCAATATGTAATATTAAACCTGCCCTAACAAACAGATAAACAAATACAACTTTTACCAAGTTTATGATGGCTGACACATCACATCAGGAGAAGTTCTTAGAAACTTTTGATTTAGGCACTGGAAATCTCATGGAAAAAACATAAATATGCTTACTAGTTTGCATGTCCCCAAACACTCTCCTGAGCATGGTAGTGGTGAGTGTGTGTGTGTGCACTCGTGTACCACGGGAAGAGAGTTGAAATGGGAATGGGGGACGCGTGTACATTATTCCCAGTTTGATGATGGTTGTGGATATTTGATGATGGTTGTTGGTATTTTATATTTGTACAGTCATGGTCACTCTTGTTTTCATGATTTGTCATTGACTTTACTGTTTTATAGACTAGAGGAGGCTCAGGTGCTGAGACCTATTGCTCGTCCTTACCCCTGGGGGACCTTGGCACCTTAAGGTTGCTCGAGACGGATCCAAGAGCCCCCATGAGGCCCCAAATGCATCTTCCATCTAGCTTTCAACACCTGTGTCCTGATACCCCTCAGGACAACAACATGAAAGTGAGTGTAGGGGCACCTGGGTGGCGCAGTCGGTTAAGCGTCCGACTTCAGCCAGGTCACGATCTCGCGGTCTGTGAGTTCGAGCCCCGCGTCGGGCTCTGGGCTGATGGCTCGGAGCCTGGAGCCTGTTTCCGATTCTGTGTCTCCCTCTCTCTCTGCCCCTCCCCCATTCATGCTCTGTCTCTCTCTGTCCCAAAAATAAATAAACATTGAAGAAAAAAAAAAAATTAAAAAAAAAAAAAAAAAAAAAGAAAGTGAGTGTGACCCTGAAGAGTTACAGGAAAATGTGGAACTTGTTGATCAAATCCAGTTGTCCCTTATGGTTAGACACCCTAAGATAAGGGGTGGATTTGCCTAGAACTACTCTGGTTCTAAGTCACAAGACTGATAAACCCAGTGAATATTATTTAATCGTGCCTGTCAAGGGAAACTGACAACTTCCTTCTGAAATACTAACAGCATTCAAAACATTACTTATAGAGTGAACGTATTAAAACTGTCCTGGACCACCTGGGGTAGCACCACAGTCCCACAGTATTCTGGGGACCGGGCCTCAGGCTCCTGCAACTCCGTTCTGCTCAGGCCTGGAGGGCTGCCCTACTCTGGATAAGGGATCTGGAGATTTTCCAACAGAGAGGGTGAACGAAAATTTTAATTAGCTTTCCTCCCTTCTTGATAAGGAAATAGATTTGAAATTTGACTTGTCAAATTAAAAATAGAGAAACCCGGGGGACATCAGAAAGGACAGGGGAATGAGCTAAAGAGGGAGATGATTTGGTGACAAAAGCTGCCGGGTGGAGGCAAATGGGACTGCTATGACTGGGGCCGTGCTGCTGGCATCATTGGATTATGGAGAGCTTTAGAAATAGTGATATATGGGGGCGCCCGGGTGGCTCAGTTGGTTGAGCGTCTGACTTGATTTTGGCTCAGGTCATGACCCCGGGTTGTGGGATCAGGGCTCAAGTGGGGCTGTCTGCTGAGTGTGGAGCCTGCTTGAGATTCTCTCTTTCTCCCTCCTTCCCTGCCTATCTACCACTCGTGCATGCTCTATCTCATAGTAAATAAACTTTAAAAAAACAGTGATACATATATATCCAAGAGAATTGAAAGCAGGGTCTCAAAGATATTTGTACACCCATGTTCATAGCATTATTCACAACAGCCAAAAGGTAGAAGCCACCTAAATGTCCATTGACAGATGAATGGATACAGAAAATGTGGTCTCTGTATACGGTGGAATATTATTCAGCCTTAAAAAGGAAGGAAATCATGTTGCCTGGGACAACATAGATGATAAACCTCAGTGACGTTGTTACAAGTGAAATAAGCCAGTCACAGAAACACAAATACCACGTAGTTCCACCTATATAGGAGATATTAAAGTAGTCAGACTGTTAGAAAGTGGAATGGTGGTTGCCAGGGCCTGGGGGGAGGGGGGAAAGGAAGTTGTTCGGTGGAAACAGAGTTTCAATTTTGCAAGAGGAAAAGGACTCTGAAGACGTGTTGCAGGGCAGTGTGCATATAGTTGGACTACTGTGCAGTACACTTAAAAATGGTTGAGATGGTAAATTTTATGTGTTTTTTTTTTTTTTACCGTAATTAAAAACACAAGCAGGATAAATCAACGGATGTATCTTTTGCTGTTACACTAGATTATCATCCTCCCGTGGCTAGCCTGTGCGTGGTAGTTAGAGCAGCACGGATTGCTGCAGTGACTGTGACTTACCGCGTGCTTACTGTGTACCAGGAGGCATGCTGTATCCTTTTGTAACCCTATCAGTTCACTGAGCGGCGTGCCAGCTCTGCGAGGTAGGCATCGTTATCTGCACTTACCACTGGGGAGTCCGATCATGAGAGAGGAAGTTGTTTGCCCAGGAATACACGGGTCGTAATGAAAGGGTTTGGGGACAGACCCAGCCCTGTCTGATACTAGATTTGTAGCCCCATTCTCAGCTTCCGCTTATTCATCCGTTCATTCACTGAAAATCCTTACTATGTGCCAGGCCCTGTGTCCGCCACTGAGGATACCGTGGCCATAGGCCCTGATGTTACAGAGCTTAGAGCCTAGCTGGGGTGAGAGACAGTAAGCAGGAAAAGGTGTAAATGCAGATGCAGTGACCAGTTTTGGTAAATGTTATGAAAGAGACAGGGTGCTGCGTGGAGGACTGGTCAGCATGGAAGTTGGGGCCTGACGCAGACATGTTCCCAGAAGAGCTCACGAGGGCTGTGATTCTCAGGAAGAGAGGTGTGCCGCCACCACCACCGCCAGGGGAGTCTGCAGGGGCCTCGCTGATCCAGATAACATGATTGAAATAAAGGACAAGAAACAAAAACATTCCCTCAAGACAAGAAGGTAGAATTCGAAGAGGCAAAGGGAAAGAAAGCCCAGAGCTCCTCCGTCAGGATTATAGACGAGTGTCTGAAAATGTGCAGCCCAGTGGCCTGTGATGAAAGAATCCCAGTCCTGCCAAATTCCAGTAGTGTTCTCTTGTTCCACTGGGCCACGTCACCCCTCTGGGCCTCAAATTCCTCATGTGCATGGGGAGAAAAAGAAAGTAAAACATCCACCTAGATAGGTTTCTGGTAGTATTAGTAGTGATAGTATAATCATTACAGCACTGCTCCTGTGTAATTGTCTTCTGATGGGGCTGCATCTCGAGTGCTTAGTTCTAATTGCCACATTTTGAGAGTGACCTGGACAGATTAGGTGTATCCAAAGAGCAGGTCACTACAGAAAGTGTGGAATGAGTTTGGGATGCTTACCCTGCAGAGGTGAGTGCTGACAGGGGAAATGGTCATCTCCAGTGTGCACAGGCTGTTATGTGGACAGAGTGGTTGACTGAAGAGTGAACAATGAAGGGTGTTCACTTGTTCTGTGTCCATTCAAAAGGCAGATCTGAAACCTGGGAATCAGGCCTGACTAAGAAAGGAACTTTGCAATAAATGGTTATAAGCGATAATGAGCTCCTGGACCATGGGGCTACTCTAACTAGAGACTGGATAACAGGTTGCTGTAGGAGTCTTTAATTGGGAAGGATGGTGGTCTGCATATATGTCTGATTCCTTTGTCTTAGATGTTTCTAAGTTATTTTAGAACAGTGGCTTTAAGCTGGCAGCAGATGGAGTATATTTAGATGTTGTGTTATATTTAGTTGTAGATGAAGTGGCCAATGTACACCATTACAGAAGTTCAACCAAAAGCCCATCTGTATTTATTAGAAATTTGAAATGTAAATGAGCGCCGCATGGCATTGACCTTCATCACAGGTTCTTGTCCTCTGCCCCAACCCCATTAGCCACTCACCTTTTCACTTGTTGCTATCGGTATCAGCCCACACACTTTGGAAAATGTGCTAACATTTTTTCCATTTATATATTAATTCAAATTCTAATTGTTTTGAATACGTGGTACATTGACATTGTTGAGAATTTTAAAGGGTTCACTGGGAAAAGCTTCCCTGACTCCCTATTCCCCTGTCCAGAGGCAACCATGGTTACTAGCTTCTCATGTATTTGTCTAGAGATATTTTAAGTGTATACATACCTAAGCACATGTGTTTTTTTCTTTCTGCACTTTGCTTTTTTAAAAAGCATCCAACTCTTGATTTTGGCTCAGATCATCATCTCACAGTTCGTAGGATCGAGCCACATGTTGGGCTCTGTGCTGGGCATGGAGCCTGCTTAAGATTTTCTCTCTCTCCCTCCCTCCCTCCTCTGCTTGTACACATATACACACTCCCTCTCTCCCTCCCTCTCTCTTGCTCTAAAAAACTTTTTAAATTAAAATTAAAAACCTGTATCAAGATGTCTTGAAGATTAATCCATAGTAGTATAAAAAGTGCTCCCTCATTCCTTTTCACAGGTGCATATTATCCTACTGGCCGTGTTGTGGACAAGGAGGCTATCTCCAGTCCCGTGTTATTACAGCATGGACAGTGGATTACCTTGCATGTCCACTATCGCACACGTGTACAAGTATATCTGCAGGCCATGTTCCTTGAGGCCGACTTGCTGACTCAAAGGGAATAAGCATTTGTAATTTTGTTAGCTATTGTTATATAGTTCTCAATAGAGGTTTTACCAGTTTTCTCTCTTGCAAGCAGTGTGAGTGCCTTACTTCCTCAAACCCTTGCCAAATCGGTATATTGTCAGACATTCTGAGCTTTTCCAAAGTAAGCGAAAGAAAGAATCTGAGTGCTTTCAATTAGCATTTCTCTTACTGGAAGTGAAATCAGTATCCTTTCTCCTGCGTACAGTCTTGCTGGGCTTTGTAGTGAGGCCATTGAAGAAAGTCATCGGTGCAGACTGAGCCTGGAAGGAGGGGGAGGAGCATCATGTCCACAGGACAGAGCCTGAGAGTTCTCTTTTAAATGAATGTTCGTGAGAGGTTCAAGCAGGCTCAGTCTCCTGCAAGCTAGTTAGTCCATAAACTCTCTCACCCACATTGGAAAAATTCAATTAAAACAAAACAAATGTAATTCAGAAGTAAAACCACATCCAGAACAAACCATTTATATTGCTTTTTAAAATTTTTAGTCTTAAATTTAATAAAGTGATTTACTTTTGTATTTGAAACAAAATTTAGGATGCAAGTAACATAATATGTTTAAGTTTGCAAGGAGCTGCCCCGTGCTTCCCAGCGTGCAGGCTCTGACTGGTTGACTCTCAGGGTATCCTTTGATCCCTCAAGGTTTGCTCCCAGCCTCCTCTTGTCCCCAACTCCTCATCCCCCACCCTGCCCACCCTCTGTCCGCCTTCCCTCGGCTTTTGCGGTGAGCAGGTTTTGGCAAAGACCACAGTCTTTTCACTCGGAGCATTGGCATTGCACAGCCTCACTGCTCAGTAGCGGCCTGACCGTTAGTTCTCTAAAATGCTTCTGACCAAACTGGCCCCATCCAGTTTTTCACCTGGAAAGGAACCTTCCAGTCTTAACAGCACAGGTTTGCTTTTGAGTTTTGCAGTAAGCTTCCCAGGTTCAAACCTATCTTGGTTGATGGCAGGGCCATCCTTCAAGTCCCTCAGATCAGAAACCCAGGAGGTCTCCCTGATTGCTATGGATACAGTGTCCACACACTCCATCCAGTCCTTCAGGAAATCTTGTCGGCTCTACTTTGAAAACGTATTTAGAATCCAGCCACGTCTCTGCCTCCATCTGCACCATCCTGGTCCATGCTCCTGTCATCTGCTGCCCGGATAACCTCCTGACAGGTTTCCCGCTTCTCCACTTGTTTCTCCTGTCTGTTCTCCACGCAGCCAGCAGAGGCGACCTGGAGCCACAAGTTGGATCGGGTCAGCCCTTTCTGTTCCAAGCGCTCCCCGTGGCTCTGCCCACCTCAGGGAAACCAGGTCGTCATGGCATGTGGCTCTGCACAGTAGGCCTCCTCACCTCTCTGACCCTGTCTTCTCCCACCCTCTCGACTCCTCCTACCCATCTGTCCTGGCCTCCATGCTGGCCTTTGAACCAGCCGGGCACATTGTCACTTCAGGGTCCATGCCAGCTTGTGTGCTCTTCCCACACATCCAGATGGCTCCCTGCCTCACCTCCAGGTCTCTGCTCCCGTGTCATGTTCTCAGGCCATTCCAGACACCACGTTTCACACTGCAGCCTCATCCTTCCCCACCCAGTGTGGACTCCTTCTCCCTTCCCTGCTTTATTTCTCTCCATTGCACTTACAATTTGATTGATTTATTTGCTTTATGGTCTGTCTTCCAAACTAGAATGTAAACTCCAGGAAGGTAGAGATCTTTATTTATTTATTTTTTAGATCTTGCTCATACTAAAGCATCTAGAACAGTGCCTGGCACAGGGTAGGTGCTTAGCAAACAGTTGTTAAATGAACTCTCTCTCTTTTCTTTACCAAACTTGTTCCTCAGAGTCTGTCAAACCTAAACTAAAATAAACAAGTGTACTTTGGTACTGGTACTGGTGATGTGAATTAAATCCAGGAGCACTCATCCCTATTTTTTGAGGAATCTCACAGTGTAAATACTCAGGCATCATTTGGGTAACAACATGGGGAGAAATCAAGTATGACACAAGAAGTGCCATTAAGGAGAATGCTAAATCCATTCAGACTGTATCTGGAGGATTCAGTTTCGATTCAGGCGCCGCTCCTAAGAGGGCTGTAGACAAATAAGAACACATTCAGAGAAAAGCAGTGGGGAGGCGCAGATGGTCCAACCCGTGACACAGAGTGCAGGAACAAGAATGGGGAAAAGACTCCTAGGGAATAGGATTCCTTTTTTGAAATGTTGAGAAGGTGTTCTGTGGAAGATTACTAGGTCCACAGAGAAGATCTGTAGACCTGGTATCATTTCCTTACTCCCCTCCCCCCCATCCCAAGCACTTCTAGCTCTTGTGCAACCTGAACGTTAGGAGAGAGGCCTCCCTAAAGAAAAAAAGTATAAAGAATATAAGTATAAATTTATAAAAAATAATAGATACAGGCCACTGAAGATGCCTGTGCAGTGAGGGTCTCCAAAGCATCAGCTTCATTTATTTCATGATAAATCCACCCCAGTCAGATTGCATATGCCAGCAAAACTGAGCTCCTTATAATTCTCCGAACACACCATGTTTTCTCTTCCTTCGGTGGCTTCACATAGAGTGTTCCCTGTCTAGAACACTCTTCTCAACAGTATCTACTCATCCTTTAACTTCTAATTCAAAGGTTACCTGTTCTGTGAGGCCTTAGCCGAGTCCTCCGGATAACTTAGGTGGTATGGCTTTTCCCACACCCTCACTGAATCCCATGCGTGCCTCCACTATGGTACCTGGCTTCTTGTTTGACTTTGGTTGATTTGTCAGGCTTCCCTTATACTGTGTATTGGTCAGGATGGGCTGGATTATGCCATAGTAACAAGCAAGTCCAAAAACCTCAGTGGCTTAAAACAGCAAAGGTTATTTCTTGCTCACACTGTGTGTATACATTGTGGGTCAGCTTTTGTTCTCACTTTATGCTAACAGAGTAGGCACAATCTGGAACACTGCCAGTTGTGGGCCAGAGAATAAATAGTGAAGCAGAACATGTACTTTCTCTTAAAGCTTTCTCCTAGAGATGGCATACTTGTCTACATTCCATTGGTTATAACTAATTGCAGGTGGTCAGGGAAATCCAACGTGACCCGTAGGCGAGGAAGCTCCAGAATATTGGCCAGTAGCCTCACAGCCTCAACAATTAGCTTCTTGAGAACAGGGGTGGCACAATTCTAAAAATCTTTATATACCCAGTATCTAGCACATGGTACTTAGCACATAGTAAGTCTTCAACTGTTTTGAGTGAAAAATGTAGAGAGCGAAACCTAAAAGAAGGTAATTGCTTTCCGTTTACTGCAAGGAACCATTTCCAACATCTTTTCAACCTCAATAGGTGCTGACCTTCCTGTCTCTGGAAGTATTCAAGCATAGGCTTTCCTAACTGGTTAGTGATATTTTCAACATAATTCATGCAAAGATGAGTGATTAGAGACTGATGTGGTCTCTAAAATCCCTTTAATTCTGGGTACTCTGTATTTATATCCTAATCACCTTTCTGAGCTTGAGAAGGAATAAATTTGTGTTCACGGAAAAGGTGATAACATCTGACTGGAGCAGGCTATTCTGTTGGTGACTTGAGAGAAACAAGAATGAGTTGAGGGGAATAAACAAGTAGAGGGCTCTGGCCCCAAGCCCTCCACTGAAGGGTGATTACTAAATGCACAAAGTATCGTGTCCCTTACAACCCAGAGCGTAAAAGGAGGCCAGCACTGGACTTGGCGTTGCTTTGACACTTGAGGATTCGGCTTAGAAACAGGCTTGAACTCTTTGTGATTCCTTTCTTTGTTTCAGCAAAACCTGATAATTGTAGCCAGCAGATCTGCTGGCCTGCCAAGGTTCTGCCCACACACATTCCTGAGGATGGACGGTTCCCTTGTGTTCTCTTTGTTATAGATTCCTGATGACTGACTTGGTCTAGTCACTTGGCCCCGCTGTAACAGAACTCTGTAGTCATACATAGGAGTAAATAACGTGCCCCCTCTTCTGACAGTGTAAAATGTTATACATATTAAGGATCATGGTAGCCCTGTCAAATCCTAATTAAAAAAAAGACAACACTGGAATAATTCAGCTTCTAAAACCTTTGAGCCCTTGGTAAGTAGGCTCAAAATAATAGAATTCATAATGTAAATAATGTAAAAATAATTAAAGGTAGTGGGTTTATTATTTAGTTGGTATTCAGAGTGAATATGGTCTAAAAAACAACATGGGATTTAGTCAGAATATCAGGCTCGTCCGCAGGTCTGCTGTGTGACTTTGTCACGTCACCTCAATGCGAAGATGGGGGAAGGGACAATAACCACCGGCGACTTGGAAGGCTAGGGGGATGGATCAAAAGAAATGAAAGTACTTTGCAGGCTATGAAGCACTTTGAGTGATAACATGGAAGTAAATCCAGTTTCCTAGTTGGTCATGGAAATTTCTCGGCCTTTCTTTCTAGCATAGCGGTGGCGCCATCGGTGCAAATTGATCCTCTTGTGTGTGGTGTTATCTTAGACTGCAGAAGTCTCTTCAGATGGAACCTATTGATTCAATTCGGAGCTTCTGGCAGTGGTTCACAGCACCAGCCACTGATCCCCACTGCTGGGATCACTTGACTCATGCTGAACAGTGATCCTGAAAGGTATCCACACGTTCGATCACTTATAGCCCTGACTGAATTCATATGAGAACCTGCCGGGTTTTTTGTTTTGTTTTGTTCGCACATCTGGCTCCAATACAACTTGTTGACACGCTTTGGGTGCTTAAGGGGTTCACTGATTTTTTTCAGCTACTGTGTGCAACTCCATGCAAATATGTGATATTTAGGATGTTTGTAAGTAGGGCTCTTTTTAAGTATCAAAATTCTGTAAGTGGGGCTCTTTTTAAGTATCAAAATTCTGCAAGGATTCTGCCTCCATTTGTGCCCTTATGGATTTCAGGGTGTCAAGCGTTCTTTGAAGTGGTCAGATTCGTTGATGGATTAAGAACCGTGAGTGGTCACCATCCCTCCACCTCCCTAGTCCAGGCCACAGCAGTTATCTTGTATTGTTCCAGGCAAATGACCTCCACAAGTCAGGCTTAGCAAGTAAATGACAAGATAGTGATACCACTTAGGGGCTCCATGTTGACAAAGCCTGGGCACCCCTCCTGCGCAGATGGTTCATGTCACATCGAACCTCCCTGCTCTGTGTGAGCGACTTACAACCAACCCATATGCTGGCCTCTCCATTGCAGGGTGTACTGCTCACTGGCACTATTAATTTTACCTATTTTAATATCTACTGATATTTTTTAATTAAAAGCAATACATTGGGCACCTGGTGGCTCAGTCGGTTGAGTGACTTTAGCTCAGGTCATGATCTCGCGGTTCGTGAGTTTGAGCCCCACATCAGGCTCACTGCTGTCAGCCTGTCAGCATGAAGCCTGCTTGGGATCCTCTGTTCCCCTCTCGCCCACCCCCGCCGCCACTTGCACTCTCTCAAAAATAAATAAATATTTAAAAAGCAACACATGACTGTAACAAATTCAAACAATATAGAAAGCACAAAGTTACAAAAAGAAGGTAAATGTTCCTGTCTGTCCTAATAAAATCACTCACTATTCAATGGATCAGTATTTATTCTTTGTTCTTTTAAATTTTGTTTCTATTCAAGCAAATATAAGTCTACAAAGATTGTTCTTTAAAAAATGAAACATATTTTGCAGCACATTATGTATTATTATTTAAATACGTCTTAGAGATGTATTCACATCGGTACCCATAGGTCTTAACCTTTTTAAATGGCTGTGTTTCATTTCCTAGTGCTAGCTCTATTGTGTGTTTCATCACCACCCGACTAATGGACGTTGTTGCTACTACGAAATGATGCAGTGGATAACCTGATTGGGATCTTTGCGATCATGTGCGTGTATTTTTGTACTTCATCAGATTATGTGGGCTTTTCAGAGTGAAATGGCTAGATAAAAGGAAAGGGCGTTTCAAGTTTTGATGGCTATTGCTAAATTGACCTCCATAAAAATTTCACCAATTTATACTCTCCTATTGCATGAATATGACACAGTCTGTTTTTCTGATTTTTGTCAATCTGTGAAGAAGGAGGAAGAGCCTCATTTAAAAAAATTTTTTTTTTAATGTTATTTTTGAGAGAGAGAGAGAGAGAGAGAGCGAGAGAGAGAGCGAGCACGAGAGGCTGAGGGGCAGAGGGAGAGGAAGACGCAGAATCCAAAGCAGCCTCCAGGCTCTGAGCTGTCAGCACAGAGCCCAGTGCAGGTCCAAACTTAGCAACCATGAGAACATGACCTGAGCCAAAGTCAGATGCTCAATGGAAGGAGCCACTTAGGTGCCCCGAGCCTCATTTTTAATTTAATTTTCATTTCCCTAATTACCAGTGAGGTTGAGCATCTTTTCTAGTTAATAGCTTGTGGTAATTTGCTTGTTCATTTCCTTGCCCCCTTTCTAGTATTTTTGTCATATACATTGTAAACATTATCGTCATCTTATAAATTTCCTCCCAGTGTGTCACTTATGTCTAAGCCTTATTAATGGTTTCCTTTAGTAGTCAAAATTTATCATATTTATGAAGTCAAATCAATCAACCTTTTCTTTTGCAGTTGCTAGGTTTTAAGTCTTGCACAGAAAAAATTTTCAGCACAACTTAAAAAGATTTTCACTGTATTTTTTCTAATATGTTTGTGATTTTGTTTGTTGTATTTCTATGTTAAATTCACCTGGAAATTATTTTTCTTTAAAATATTGGTGAGGATTGAACTTAGTTGCTCTAATACTTATTAATTTGCCTCACTTTCCCAACTGATTTAAAAATAGCACTGTTTTCATACTCTGAAAATTCCATATATGCAAAGTGTATCTAGATGATCTGTTCATCCATTTATCATTTCTTATGCTGATAATACACTATTCTAATTACTCAAGCTTTAAATGTTTTTTTAATGTTTATTTTTGAGAGAGAGAGCGAGGGAGGGGCAGAGAGAGAGCGAGAGAGAGAAGAGAGAGAATCCCAGGCAGGCCCTGAAGTCAGTGCAGAGTCCAAGGTAGGTCTCGATCTCACGAACCAGGAGATCATGACCAGAGCCAAAATTAAGAGTTGGATGCTTAACCACCCAGGCACCCCTCAAGTTTTAAATATGTTTTGATGTTGGGCACCTGGGTGGCTTAGTCGGTTGAGCAGCCAGCTTTGGCTCAGGTCATGATCTTGCGGTGTGAGCCGCACACCGGCCTCTGTGCTGTCAGAGCCTGCTTTGGATTCTGTGTCTCCATCTCTCTCTCCCTCCCTCCCCCCCCCCCTCTCTCTCTGCCCCTCCCCTGCTTGTGCGTGCTCTGAAAAATAAACATTAAAAAAATATGTTTTGATGTCTTGTAAAGCAAGTTCATCTAAATAGTTTTGTTTTAAAACTTAAAGCCGTTTTTTGCTTTTTGCCTTCCAGAGGAATTTCAGATTTAGCTTGTCAAATTCTATAAAGAATCCTGATGGCAATTCCTCAAACATTTTTTTAATAAAAACTTTCAGACATGCAGAAAAATTGAACTAATTTTATAGTGAACACCCACATCCTCATCACCTAGACTTTACCGTCCCCATTTTACAGTACTTGCATTACCTGCTGGCATTTTGATTGTGATTGCGATTGTACTGGATTTAGAGATTAATCTAGAGAAGACTGACATCTACATAGTTCTGAATCTTTGCCTCCAGGAATATACTATGACTCTCCACTTATTTAGGTCTTCTTTTTTGTTCTTGTTAGAGTTTTGCAGTTTTTGCCATATAGATATTGCCTGTGTTTTTACAAAGGTTTACTCTGAGATCTTTTCCAGTTTTGGTTGTTAATGTGAATGGGCTCTCCACCACCCCCTCCCATTTCCTTCTCTAATGGATTATTTTTGGCATAGGGGAAATGTAATGATTTGTGTGTATTGCTAATGTATCTCATCATTTTTTTTTTAATTTTTTTTTCAACGTTTATTTATTTTTGGGACAGAGAGAGACAGAGCATGAACGGGGGAGGGGCAGAGAGAGAGGGAGACACAGAATCGGAAACAGGCTCCAGGCTCTGAGCCATCAGCCCAGAGCCTGACGCGGGGCTCGAACTCACACACCGCGAGATCGTGACCTGGCTGAAGTCGGACGCTTAACCGACTGCACCACCCAGGCGCCCCTCTCATCATTTTTTTAAGCTTATTTATGTTTTGAGAGGGATAGCATAAGCAGAGGAGGGGCAGAGAGAGAGAATCCCAAGCAGGCTCTGCACTATCAGCACAGAGCCCAATGTGGGGCTCGATCTCATGACCATGAGATCATGACCTGAGCCGAAATCAAGAGTTGGACGCTTAATCGACTGAGCCACCTAGGAGCCCCTATCTCATCCTCTTACCCAGTCCTCTTATTAGTTATAACAGTTTTTCAGGAGATTTTCTTATTCATGTGCAAATAACACCAGTTTGTCTCATCTTATTGTCTAGGATCCCATTACAATGTTAAATAATGATAGTGGGAATTCTTATCTTGTTCCTGAGTTGAGTGTTTCACTACTAGGTGTAATGTTTGTTGTGGTTTCTGGTAGAAATCCTTTATCTTCAGGACGTTTCCCTCTTTTTTCCTTCATTTCCTAAATCTTTTAAAAAATGAGAGTTTAGACCGAAACAAGAGTAGAGACCATTTGGACCTGTGAGACACATACAGAACCCTCCACTCAACAACAGCAGAATGTGCATGCACCTTCTTTTCAAGTGCACCTGGAACATTCTCTGGGATGGATCATATATTAGGACATAAAACAAAGCCCTAACAAATTTTAAAAGATTGAAATTATACCAAGTGCCTTTTCCAACCACATTTCTTTGTGGTTGGAAATGAGATGAAATGAAATGAAACAAATCACTAGCAAAAAGAAAACTGGAAAATCCACAAATATGTGGAAACTAAACAACACACTCTTGAACAACCAATGGGTCAAAGAAATCACAAGGGGAACTGGAAAATATCTTGAAACAAATGAAAACACAAACATAACATACCAAAACTTATGGATGCAGCAAAAGCAGTACTAAGAGGGTCATTTATAGTGGTAAATGTTTACATTAAAAAAAAGGAAGATCTCAAATCAACAACTCACTCTGTACCTCCAGGAACTAGGAAGAGAACAAACTAATCCCAAAGTTAGCAGAAGGAAGAGAACAATAAAGATTAAAGCAAAAATAAAATACAGAATAGAAAAACAATAGAAGCCAGTGAAACAGAGTTGGTTTTTTGAAAAGATCAACAAACTTTGGCACACCCTTAAAACAAATTGGCACGCCCTTAGCCAGACTAAGAAAAAAGAGAGGAGACCCAATGACAAAAATCAGAGATGAAAGAGAAGACAGTACAACTGATGCCACAAAAATTAAAAGGATCACAGGAGACTATTAGGAACAATTATATGCCAACACATTGGGTAAAGAAAGAAAGAAAGAAAGAATGGATACATTCCTGGAAACACACAACCTACCAAGACTAGATGATGAGGAACCATTAAAGATCCGGTCAGACTTCTAAGTAGTAAGGAGACTTGAATAAGTAATCAAAAAGCTCTCCACAAAGAAAAGCCCAGGACCAGACAGCTTCACTGGAGATTTCTACCAAACATTTAAAAAAATGACACCAAACCTTCTCAAACTCTTCCAAAAATTGAAAAGAAGGGAACACTTCCAAACTCATTTTATGAGGTAAGCATTACCCTGATACTGAAACAAAGATATAACAAAAAAGCTACTGACCATATTTCTGATTACTGTTGATACAAAAGTGCTTAACAAAATACTAGTAAATCAAATTCAATAGCACATTAAAAGGATTATATACCATAACCAAGTGGGCTTATTCCTGGAACCCAAGGAATGTACTACATATGAAAATCAATGTAATATACCACATTAACAGACTGAGGGACCAAAACCATAGGATTATCTCAATTGATGCAGAAAGAGCACTTGATAAGATTAGACATCTTTCATGGTAACACTCCAAAAACTAGGAATGGAAGGTAATTACCTCGACATAATAAAGGCCATATATGAAAAGTCCACAGCTAACATTATGCTTAATGGTAAAAAACTGAAAGCTTTTCCTTTAAGATCAGGAGCAAGTCAAGGATGCCCACTCACACCACTTCTATTTCAACATACTACCGGAAATCTTAGCAGAGCAATTAGTCAAGAAAAATAAAGGCATCCAACTTGGGAAGGAAGAAGTCAAATTATCTCTCTTCACAGATGATATGATCATATATGTAGAAAATCCTTAAGCTTCCACAAAAATAACTGTCATAACAAAAGAATTCAGCAAAGTTGCAGGACATAAAGTCAACACACAAAAATCGGTTGTGTTTCTATATACTAGAAGTGAAAAATCTAAATAGGAAAACAGACTCATTTACAGTCGCCTCAAAAGAACAAAATAACTAGAGAGCCCAAAGACTCATACACCAAACACTACAAAACAGTATCAAAAGAGACTAAAGAAGACCCAAGTAAAAAGAAAGACATCTTATGTTCATGGATTAAAAGACTTAATGTTGCTAAAATGTTCTTACTACTCAAACCAATCTACAGATTCAATGCAATTTTTATTAAAATCCTAATGGCATTTTTTTTTTGCAGAAATGGGAAAAATCCTGAAATTCATATGGAATTTCAAAGGAACCTGAATAGCCAAAACAGTCTTGAGAAAGGAAAGCAAAGCTGGAGGCCTAACAAATCCTAATTTCAAAATATATTACAAAGCTACAGTAAGAAAAATTGTATGGTACTGGCATAAAGATGGACATAGACCAATGGAACAGAGTAATAGCCCAGAAATAAACTCTTGCATATGTAGTTAAATGATTTCCAACAGGTGTGCCAAGGCTGCTGCACAATGGAGAAAGGATAGTCCCTTCAACAAATGGTGCAGGAAAAACTGGATCTCCACATGCAAAAGAATGAAGTTGGACCGTTACCTCACACCATATACAAAAATTAACTCAAAATAGATGAAAGACCTAAACATAAAAGCTGAAACTATAAAACTTCAAGAAGAAAATATAGGGGTGAGGGCTTCATGACATTGGTTTGGTAATGATTTCTTGGATATGACATGGAAAGCACAAGCAATAAAAGCGAAAATAGACAATGACTATAGACAAATAGACAAATTTGACTATCAGATTTGACTATATCAAACTTAAAAATTTCTATACCTCAAAGGAAACAATCTAACAGACTGAAAAGGTGACCTATGGAATAGGAGGAAATACTTGCAAACTATGTTATCTGATAAGGATTAGTGTCTAGAATATATAAAGAAATCCTATAACACAACAAATAACCTGATTGAAAAATGAACCAAGAACTTGAATAGACTTTTCTCCAAAGAAACTGTACAAATGACCAACAAGTATATGAAAAGATGTTCAGCATCACTAATCATTAGGGAAATTCAAATCAAACCAAATGAGGTATCACCTCATACATGTTAGGGTGGTCACCATTAAAACAAACAAAGAAACAGAAAATAACAAGTGTTGGTGAGGATGTGGAGAAATTCATTGTTGGTGGGAATGTAAAATGGTGTAGCTGCTATGGAAAATATTATGAAGGTTCTTAGAAAATCAGAAATAGAATTACCATATGTCCAGCAAGCCTACTTCGGGGTATATATGCAAAAGTATCAAAAGCAGGGGTTCAGAGAGATATTTGTACACCCTTGTTCACAACAGCATTATTCACAATAGGCCAAACATGGAAGCATCCTAAATATTCTTCAAAAGATGAATGGATAAAATTTGGCATATATGTACAATGGAATGCTATTCATTCTTAAAAAGGAAGGAAATCCTGTCACATGGTATAACACGAATTAACTTTGAGGACATTATCCCAAGTGAAAGAAGCCGGTCACACAAAGACAAATACTGCATGTTTCTACTTTTATGAGGTATCTAAATTTGCTGGACTCACAGAAGCAGAAAGTAGAATGATGGTTTCCAGGGGTTAGGGAGGGGGAAAAAGGGATCCATTGTTGTTCAGTGGGTATACAGTTTCAGTTTTGCAAGATGAAGAGGGTTCTGGAGATAGGATACACGAGAATGTGCATATAGTTTACTGTGCTGGACACTTCAAAGTAGTTGAGATGGTAAATTTTATAGTGTGTGGTTTTTACCACAATAAAAAATTGAGAGAGCCTGGGTGGCTCAGTCAGTTGAGTGTCTGACTCTTTTTTTTTTTTCTTATTAATTTTTTTTTCAATGTTTATTATTTATTTTTGGGACAGAGAGAGACAGAGCATGAACAGGGAAGGGGCAGAGAGAGAGGGAGACACAGAATCGGAAACAGGCTCCAGGCTCTGAGCCATCAGCCCAGAGCCTGACGCGGGGCTCGAACTCATGGACCGCGAGATCGTGACCTGGCTGAAGTCGGACGCTTAACCGACTGCGCCACCCAAGCGCCCCGAGTGTCTGACTCTTGATTTTGGCTCAGGTCAGGATCCCAGGGTTGTGGGATTGAACCCATATCGGGCTCCGTGCTGAGTGTGGAGCCTGCTTAGGATTCATTCATTTATTCATTCATTCTCTCTCTCTCTCTCTCTTAAAAAAAAAAATTGAGAGTATAATCTTATTAAATGCTGTTTTGGTTCTTCTCCTTTAATTAATTAATGAAATTAATTTTTTAAAGAAATTTCCTAATATTTAAGACACTTTGAAATCTTGGCATAAACCACAGCTTCATTTATGACAGATTATGAGCCAATTTCCTTAATATGTGGAGGACTCTCTATAATGCTAAGCAAAATAAGTCTGTCAGAGAAAGACAAATATCCTATGATTTCACTCATATGTGGAATTTAAGAAATGGAAAAAAAAAAAAAAAAACCAGACAAACCAAAAAATGGACTCTTCCCTAGAGAGAGCAAACTGATGGTTACCAGAGGGCAGGTGGATGGCGGGATGGGGGAAACTGTTGAAGGGGATTAAGAGTACACTTGTCGGTCATGATGAGCACTGAGTACTATATGGGATTGTTGAATCACTATGTTGTACCCCTGAAACTAATACAGCACACTATATGTTAACTATCCTGGAATAAAAAAATATATATGGAGGACTCTCAAAATCCCCTAGAACAATGGACAAAAAAGAATTTGTTACAAAATGTCAATGATATGTGAGAAGATTTTCAGCCATGCCTGTAAAGAAATGCAAGTTAAAACAATCGTGACCAGTTTTTTGTGTGTCAAATTAGCAAAGACCAATAGTAACTATATGCAGTGATAGTGAGGGCACTCTAGTTCTCTGGTGGCGAGAGTGAAAATCAGTATCTATTTGGAGGACAACTTTGTATTTTACTAACAATATTTTACTAGTATGAAATTCTTATAAGAAAGTCAGAATTTCACAAATTCTCAAAAGCACAAAAATATATGCAGGGACAGTTTTTGAGCCATTGCCTATAATAGCTTAAAAACTAGAGAAATGTGCAAATGTCTGTTAACAGCTGGATTGGTTAAGTAAATTATGATGCACCCATAATTAGAACGTCATTTCAAAGAGCGAGCTGAGGGGTGCGTGGGTGGCTCAGTTAAGCATCTGACTCTTGGTTTTGGCTCGGGTCATGATCTCACTGTTCGTGGGTTCGAGCCCCACGTCGGGCTCTGTGCTGACAGTGCGGCGCCTGCTTGGGATTCTGTCTCTCTCCCTCTCTGTCTCTCTGCCCTTCCCCCACTCTTGCTGTCTCTGTCCCTCTCAAAATAAATACACGCACGATCTCGCGGTCCGTGAGTTCGAGCCCCGCGTCAGGCTCTGGGCTGATGGCTCAGAGCCTGGAGCCTGTTTCCGATTCTGTGTCTCCCTCTCTCTCTGCCCCTCCCCCATTCATGCTCTGTCTCTCTCTGTCCCAAAAATAAATAAACGTTCAAAAATAAATAAATAAATAAATACAATCAAAATAAATACACGTAAAAAAAAATAAAAGCGTGATATAAACTGTGGACTCTGCCACTCTTCCCATTGTCACGGAAGACACTGAGGAGCAGAATGGGGTGTAAAATACAACTCCATATTTTGTTGTTTAAAAAGTGGTTATAATAATCTATGCCTAGAAAACATACTTGAAAAATGGACACCAGATTGTTAACACCAGCTGTCTTTGGGGTGAATAGGGACGAATTTTACTTCAGTTCATTGTTTCTGAGAGAGAGAAGTTTCTACATAAAGAGCATAATTCGAAGGAGGAAGTAAAAAGGGTAAATCTCTATTACAAAAAGAGAAGGCTACCTGCAAGTTTTTGTTTTGGATAAAGTTGAGATGTACATAGCGTCTGTTATACCACAGGACCGCCTTTGCAGTCTGTTCCAGGGCAGTTTTTAAGAGAATGCCAAGTTGGAAGAGTGGGTATCACTGTTACAGTCGTAGGAGACAGCCCAGTCCTTGGTGTGTCAGATGACCTCCGGGGCCCATCCACCGAGAACCCCAACGTCTACACAGTTTCCATACAGACACGCAAAAAAGGGGAGGGGCTTGGGGAGCCCTGCCCCGTCATGCAGTCTCAATAACGCATACTGTGCCCCCCGAAATAGGAAGATGATTACTGTAAAATATTCGACTATACCCATATCTGTCGAACCAGCCTCATTATAGAAGTCACGTTCTTCCCCTGTGTGGTCCTCTGTTTGATCTTTCAAAACCACGAGCAGTATGCCACAATCTCTCTGTGAAGTTCTGTTTCTGTAACTCTGCCAGCTGCTCCCATGGTTCCTGTTCTTACTGATAAGTCGTGGGCTGTGTGTTTAGGAGGGCAGCCAGACTTGGAAGGAGTCTGCTGAGAGTTGCCTTTCGAAATGTTGAGTCCTCCTGTTGAGCTCATTGTGCTTCTAGTTCCTTCCTCAGAATTAAAACAAACAAAAAAAAAAGTTCTTATCTATAATGTAAAGTTAAACACTTTAAGAATTTGATCTATAAACATTTTTTTCAAGCCCCACATGGATATTTTGTAGTATTGAAATGTAGCGATTAATAACTGCAACTTTGCTAATTTAGTGAATTGAGCGGCTCTGAATTCCCAAAGACAGACTTTTCTTTTTTTTTTTTTTTTTTTTAATTTTTTTTTTTTCAACGTTTATTTATTTTTGGGACAGAGAGAGACAGAGTATGAACCGGGGAGGGGCAGAGAGAGAGGGAGACACAGAATCGGAAACAGGCTTCCAGGCTCTGAGCCATCAGCCCAGAGCCTGACGCGGGGCTCGAACTCCCGGACCGCGAGATCGTGACCTGGCTGAGGTCGGACGTTTAACCGACTGCGCCACCCAGGCGCCCCAAGACAGACTTTTCAAAAAGTTATATGCTTGGGGTTCCTGGGTGACTCAGTGGGTTAAGCATCCAACTCTCGATTTCAGCTCAGGTCATGATCTCACAGTACGTGAGTTCAAGCCCTGCATCGGGCTACATGCTGACAGCACAGAGCCTGCTTGGGATCCTCTCTTTCCCTCTCTCTCTGCCCCTCCTCCAGTCATGTTTCCTCCTCACCCCTCTCTCTACCTCTTCCTCCCCCTGCCCCTCCCCTGCTCACTTCTTCTCTCTCTCTCTCTCTCTCAAAATAAATAAACATTAAACAGTTTTTTTTAAGTTAGATGCTTTTCTTATTAAAAAAAAATTACAAGATGAATTTTCAAGACAGAGTATAGAAAAGATTCTACAAAGAATGATGAGCATGCAGTTGTCACCTGGACCTTGTCTGTGGCTCTTTGGCAGCTTAAAACCTTGCATTTATATCCGCCAGTGTCACTCAGGGCTTGAGTTAGGAGTTCCACGTGGTAATTAGAGCCTCGTTTGTCAGAGCTGGTCCATGAATGTCTTGTGGATGAATGGTTTTTTAGATAATTGGGGCTTTACCCTTTAAGTACCTCTCTTATTGGATGCCCTGTTAAAAATGCATGACAAGTAAGCAAACCCAGCTTACCTAAAGGTAAGGTAATGTTGCTAAAAACAGCCCACGGTAAGCATCCACTTGGTGAGCATATGGGTGTTCACTGTAAAATTCCTTCAGCTTGGTTGCATGTTTAAAATTTTTCCTAATAAATACTGAGGGGAAAACAGCATTTTTGAAAGTCCTGCACACACCTTATTCCAACAATGTTGTGGTTACTCAATGTGTGTGTGTGGAATGGTTAAGGCTGCCGGCTCTGGAGCCAGACTGCCAGGTTCCTGGGCTGTCTCTGCTGCTTCCCAGCTGTGTGCCCTTCAGGCAGTTACTGTCTTCTCTGAGCCTTGCCTTTCTTGTCTGTAAAATGGGAATGACAGTAGTTCCTGCTCCAGGGTTTGTTGTGGGAATGGACTGAGAAGATGTGTATATACGTGCCTCCCGCAGTACCGAACACCCTACACTTTGGCAAGTATGGCCACTCTACCCCCACTACCGTTACATTGCAGGTACCTTCAGCGTTGACCCCTGGCCCACTCAGAATCGTTACTGTTCTCCTTGGTCATTGACTTGAATGACAGTTTGGGGCTACTTTGAGACTTAATTTTCAATGCCATGGGTATTTTCCCCCCAATCAAATCATCTTTATGTTGTCTACCTCCCAGCCTAAATTGCCAGGAACGTAATTTAACTCTTCCTCAGTGAAGCCCAGCCCCATCCCAAACCTCAGTGATGGCAGTGTCTCGGGTGCCTGCGCCCTGTAGACAGAGCTGTGCGCTTTCCTGCCCCTGAATTCTGCTGGCTGCCACCTTCAGGTGAGCACATGGTCTCTTCGTTTGCCCCCGGGGCTGCTGTTCGCTGGTGGCTGTGCATTCTCTTCCCTCCCTCCCTCCTCTCCAGCCTTATGTTCACGACCTCTGCTGTTCATCTTTACCCAGGACAGAAAAGAGGACCGAGGTAAATCAGGAAGTGTCACGGATAAATGACGTCACCTGTATAGGGACCTCATAAGTGGGAATGATGCCCTTTTTCTACAGAACTGAGTGCTAGAGCTTTCTGTCCTCCACCTCTCTTGGGTTTGATGTCCTTCTCGTGGTTTTCAGCATATTCACGTTTTTTTGCAATCATCACAACTGTCTCAGAACGTTTCATGTTCTTAGAACATTTCATCACCCCAAAAGAAACCTCGTATGCATTAGCAGTCACTCCTCATTCTCCCCTCAGCCCTTGGCAACCACCACTCTACATTCTGTCACTTTGGATTTACCTCTTCGGGGCATTTCCTACAAATGTGGTCATATAATGTGGCATTTTGGAGCTGCCTACTTGCAGTTACCATGTTTCTGTCTGTGTTTAGGCATTTTAACGGTGCTTCGTTCCTTTTTACAGCATAATAATAAGCCAGTTACGTAGATATACCAAATGTTGTTTATTCATCCATCTGTTGGTGCACATTGAGATTGTTTCCACCTTTTGGCTATTGCGATGGTGATGCCATGAGTGTTTGTGTGCGAGTGTTTGTGTGAACATATTCTTACTTCTGTGTATATACCTAGCACTGGAATTACTGGGTTTTCTGGTAACTCGGTATTTAACTTGAAGTTGAAGAACTGCCAACTAATCTACCAAGTGGCTGTGCCATCTTATGTCCTGCCAGCAAAGTACGAAGGCTCTGACTTCCCCCCATCTCCACCTGTACGTGTTATTTGTCACTGTGATTGTAGCTATCCCAGTGGGGAAGTGGTATCTCCTTGTGGTTTTGGTTTTTCACTTCCCTGAAGACTAATGATGTTGAGCACTTTTTAATGCTTATTGGCCATTTGTAGATCTTCTTTGGAGGAAGGTCTGTTCAAATCCTTTACCAATTTTTAATTGGGTTGTCTTTTTATTGTTGAGTTGTAAGAGTTCTTCGTATATGCCGGATACAAGCCCCTTATCAGATGGAGGACTTGCAAATAAATTCTCCCCTTCTGTGAGTTGTCTTTTTGACTATCTTGCTGGCAGCCTTTGAAGCACAACCGTTTTTAATTTTGACGGAGTCCAATTCACCTGGTTTTTCTTATGTAACTTGCACTTTCAGATATTCTATTTGATGTCCCCAGTGACTTCTCTGGAAATCTGATTTGCTCACTGTGTACAGAATTGCATTATGCTTAGTTTTCCTGATTTGGAATTGTAAAGCACTTGCTTTAAAATGTTTGCCAGTAATAGAGGATGTTAGAAATGTTGATACTTGTGGAGGTGATAAACCCATTTCTGTGCCTTTAGCCTCAGGATGATAGAAAAAATACATCCTATCTATGCCCAGAGGTCATTTCACTGTCAGTGACAGTGGGACACTGGAAGCCAGTTTAGTAGCAGGGAGGGTGATTAAGTTCATAGTGGGACCTTATTAGGCAACTATTGAATAATATCATTAGGAAGCTTAATGAAAATGTTTATGATGTAATCTTCAATTTAAAAAAAATGAAACACAGGGGACCTGGGTGGCTTAGTCAGTTGAGTGTCTGACTCTTGATTTTGGCTCAGGTCATGGTCTTGTGGTTTGTGGGTTTGAGCCCTGCGTCGGGCTCTGTGCTGACAGCGTGGAGCCTGCTTGGGATTCTCTCTCACCATCTCTCTCTTCCCTTCCCCCACTGGTGCTGTCTCTGTCTCTCAAAATAAATAAATAAACTTAAAAAAAAAAAAAACGAAACACAAGTATGTGCCTTGTATGACTAAAATATGTGTTAAGACATTTGGACTAGGTTGAAGGGTATACAAAATTACAGGTAGTTTTAGTTTCATCTATTTTATTTAATACTGATATTTTATCTTAAATATCAATTTTAAGGTATTTTACCTAACAATTAAAAATTCAGTTTAAAAAAAGTGTGCATGATATTTCAAATCAGTGGGACAAATGGTGACAAGTAGTTAGGTCTGGTGTGCTTATTCTTATCCCACCCAACTTTTTTTTTAACAGGAATTATTTTTTATCGTCATGATCATCAGGGTTAGACTTACAGAAAAATAGTTTGCTATGAGTATTTAAGAACTTGAGTAGAGATATTTTGTCTCTTTACATTTTCATATTAAATCCAAATACTGACGATAAGGTGATTTTGGAATTAGAATTACTATTTATTTTAGTCATTACCAGTATTGCAGTTTGCTATGTTAATAATAGGGGTCCCAGAAACACTTTTCTCATGGCATCTCATGAAAGAATTATAATGATTTTATATGTAAATAAACCAATCACTCCAACATTTGAAACAAATTTCATTGAAAAAAATTCTTTTTATTCGGATTCTGTGTCTCCCTCTCTCTTCCCCTTCCCCGCTCATGTTCTGTTTCTCAAAAGTGAATAAACGTTAAAAAAAAAAAAAGTTAAAGAATTTTGGGGCACCTGGGTGGCTCAGTCGGTTGAGCATCCGACTTCTGCTCAGGTCGTGATCCCATAGTCTGTGAGTTTGAGCCCCGCGTCAGGCTCTGTGCTGACAGCTCAGAGCCTGGAGCCTGCTTCTGATTCTGTGTCTCCCTCTCTCTCTCTGCCCCTCCCCGGCTTATGCTCTGTCTCTCTCTCTCTCTCTCTCTGTCAAAAATAAAAATAAACATTAAAAAAAATAAGTTTATTTAGGGAGAGAGAGAGAGAGAGAGAGAACGCGCGCGCGCAGGGGAGAGGCAGGGAGAGGGGGGGAGAGAGAATCCCAAGCAGGTTCTTCAGTCAGCCTGAAGCTCGATGTGGGTCTTAAACTCAGGAACCGAACCTCGAGATCATGACCTGAGCCGAAACCAAGAGTCGGACGCTTAATCGACTGAGCCACTCAGGCGCCCTTGAAACAAATTTCAAATGATCAAAGATGTTAAAGTGTTTTGTTTGTTTCTTTTAAGGAACAATAAAGGCACCAAAGGAAATATAAAGGGAAGTAAGCACGATGCTAGGTCACGTGTATTATGCACACCCAAGGTGATGCCACAGTCTAAACTCCTGCACCGCAAAGTGGGTCCGTGGCTCCCCTGGCCCTCCGAGCTTTGGCTTCGGTCCGGGGTACAGCCAGTAACTAGGAGGTGTTCTCCCTTCCGTGGCCTGGACCGGGTGTGATAGGGCAGCAGACAGGGAAAGGCCGCAAAGGGAGGCCCGGCTCCTGTGGCAGCCAGCAGCCCCGCACCCACTTCGCACACTGAGGCTGACTTGGCCTCTGGGCCCGGCTTGGGGGAGGCAGAGGCGGTGTCTTGTTGTCATATGTGGGAAGGCTATGAAAAGAAAAACCCTTGTTGGCCCAAACATTTAAACAAGAGTTACACTAGGATGTTTTGTTCTCACTCTGACATGGTCAGAATTAATTTGGGCGTCCAAAACAGGATTATTTTGTTGTTGTTGTTTGGCTTTTGAATCTGAGTAACTTAATACAAGAACACAGAGGGAAATACAAAACAAAATGCATGGCTTAAGTCTGTCAGGGCATGGAACATCCCCTGGAACACCCCCAGGGCATTCTTCGGGGCATGATTTTGTTAGTGTTTGGGGGGCTTCACATTCAAGCTGCTGGTGACCTTCTTTGTGAAAAGGCCCCAGTGATCGGAGGCAAGCAGCTGAGTGTGTGTGGGCATCTGAGAAGTGCGTGGCCAGAGCCTGAGAGATCGTAATCACCGTTTTCTCTTCCTCCTTAGGTTTAATAGGAAAAACTTGCCTTCTGCAAACAACTGAAAAAACTGCCCTCAGAAACCGTTTCTTTGGCCCTCATGGAGCAGCTGGAACTTCCACAGTGAGGCCCTGGACAGGACAAGCTCTCTCTCCTGCCACCCGCCCCCCCCCCCCCCCGACCCCGATCAGCCAGAGCGGTGGTCGCCATGGCCAGCAAGAGGAAATCCACCACCCCGTGTATGATCCCGGTGAAGGCGGTGGTGCTGCAGGAGGCCGGTGTGGAGGCCCAGCCGGCTGAGGCCTTGCCTGAGGGGCCCCAGCAAGAGCCGCCCCCTGAAGTGCCTGCCGGGGGCAGTGGGGAGGTGACCCAGACGCCCAGCAGTACCGACGGCACCACACTGGCCAATGGGCACCGGAGCACTTTAGACGGCTATTCCTATTCCTGCAGATACTGTGACTTCAGATCCCAGGACATAACCCAATTTGTGGGGCACATGAACTCAGAGCACACAGACTTTAACAAGGACCCAACTTTTGTATGCACTGAATGCAGTTTTCTGGCAAAAACTCCTGAGGGGCTTTCTCTGCACAATGCCAAGTGTCACTCGGGGGAAGCCAGCTTTGTGTGGAATGTGGCCAAGCCAGACAATCATGTAGTCGTGGAGCAGAGTGTCCCCGAGAGCACCTGCACTCCCGACGTCTCGAGTGAGCCCAACACTGAAGGGACCGACGGACAGGCTGAAATCATTATTACCAAAACCCCAATCATGAAGATAATGAAAGGCAAAGCTGAAGCCAAAAAAATTCATACGCTCAAGGAGAACATCCCCAGTCAGCCTGTCGGTGACGCGGCCTTACCAAACCCATCGGCAGGGGAGACCGAGGCGAAGGAGGGGGACCACTCCTTTGTCGACGGGGCGGTCCCGGTCGGTCAGCCAGCCGCCGGCTCGGCAAAAGCGCCACACGTGGTCAACGGGCCCCCGATGGGAGCGGTGCCAGTCCTGCCGGCCGGCCTCGCCCAGTTCCTCCCCCTGCAGCAGCCACCCCCGGGCGTGCCCAGCACCACCACCAGCCGCCGCCCACATCCAAGTCCCTCCCCAAGGTGATGATCCCCCTGAGCAGCATCCCCACCTACAACGCGGCCATGGACTCCAACAGCTTTCTGAAGAACTCGTTCCACAAGTTCCCCTACCCGACCAAAGCCGAGCTCTGCTATCTGACTGTGGTCACGAAGTATCCGGAGGAACAGCTCAAGATCTGGTTCACGGCCCAAAGGCTGAAGCAGGGCATCAGCTGGTCCCCTGAGGAGATCGAGGACGCCCGGAAGAAGATGTTCAATACGGTCATTCAGTCTGTGCCCCAGCCCACGATCACTGTCCTCAACACGCCCCTGGTTGCCAACGCCGGCGGCGTCCAACACCTCATCCAAGCCGCCCTCCCAGGCCACGTGGTGGGGCAGCCAGAGGGCACGGCAGGTGGCCTGCTGGTCACTCAGCCGCTGATGGCCAACGGGCTGCAGGCGCCTGGTTCGTCCCTGCCGCCGGCAGTCACGTCCGTCCCCAAGCCGCCCGCCGTGGCGCCCATCAACACGGTATGCTCCAACACGACGTCGGCTGTGAAGGTGGTGAACGCAGCTCAGTCGCTGCTCACGGCGTGCCCCAGCATCACCTCCCAGGCCTTCCTCGACGCCAGCATCTACAAAAACAAGAAGTCTCATGAGCAGCTGTCGGCTCTGAAAGGAAGCTTCTGTCGGAACCAGTTCCCGGGCCAGAGCGAGGTGGAGCATCTGACCAAAGTGACGGGCCTCAGCACCAGAGAGGTGCGCAAGTGGTTCAGTGACCGCAGGTACCACTGCCGGAACCTGAAGGGCTCCAGGCCCGTGCTGCCCGGCGACCATGGCCCCGTCGTCCTCGACCCTGGGCCAGACATGCCCTTCGCCCCAGCGGCCAAGGCCCCGGAGGGGCCCTGCGTCCCACCGGCGGCCACCCTGGCCGCCCCTCCTTCAGCCAGACGGCAGGCCTGGCATCAGACCCCCGACTTCACGCCGACCAGGTACAAGGAGCGAGCCCCCGAGCAGCTCCGAGCCCTGGAGAGCAGTTTTGCACAAAACCCCCTTCCTCCCGATGAGGAGCTGGACCGCCTGCGGACTGAAACCAAGATGACTCGGAGGGAGATCGACAGCTGGTTCTCGGAGAGACGCAAGAAAGTGAGCGCCGAGGACACCAAGAGGGCCGATGAGGACGCCGCTCCAGAGGAGGCGGCGGCGGCTGCGGAGGATGACGTGGGAGAAGAGGAGCTGGCTGGCGACCTGAGGGTCCCTGGCGGAGACGGCTCCCCAGAAGGGGCCGGTGGCCACGCGCTGGCCGAGCGCAAGGTCAGCCCCATCAAGATCAACCTCAAGAACCTGCGAGTCACCGAAGCCAACGGCAAGGGCGAGCTCCCGGGGCTGGGCGCCTGCGAGCCCGGGGACGGCGGGCCCGGCGAGCCGGCCGAGCAGCCCCCCGGCAAGGCGAGCTGCAAGAAGACGGCCCAGCAGCGGCACCTGCTGCGGCAGCTCTTCGTGCAGACGCGGTGGCCCAGCAACCAGGACTACGACTCCATCATGGCGCAGACCGGCCTGCCGCGGCCCGAGGTGGTGCGCTGGTTCGGGGACAGCAGGTACGCCCTGAAGAACGGCCAGCTCAAGTGGTACGAGGACTACAAGCGGGGCAACTTCCCCCCGGGGCTGCTGGCGGTCGCCCCTGGCAGCCGGGAGCTGCTGCAGGACTACTACCTGAGGCACCAGACGCTGTTCGAGCGGGACCTGCAGAGCCTGTGCGACAAGACCCAGATGAGCTCCCAGCAGGTCAAGCAGTGGTTCGCTGAGAAGATGGGCGAGGAGACCCGGGCCGTGGCGGACACCGGCGGCGAGGACCAGGGCGCCGGTGAGCCCGCGGCGGCTCACAGAGGGACTGGTGACGGGTACTCGGAGGTGTCGGAGAACAGTGAGTCGTGGGAGCCCGGAGCCCCCGAGGCCAGCTTGGAGCCCTCTGACGCGCCGAGTCCCCAGGCTGCCCTGGAGCTGGGTAAGGAGGCCCCTGGGAGTGCGGGGCCGTCCTCCGTGGGGAGGGTAGGAGGTCCCCGATGGATGGCCCTGGGGTGCCTGCCATCTCTGAGGCTGCCCCACAGCAGGAGCGATCGGCACAGGATGTGACTCTGACACAGGGTGGAGAGTTGTGTTTTTATTTTGTTTCACGTTTCTCCAAACCTGTGCAGGGGGCGGGAACACAGTGAACCTATGAGGGTGCCAGCTTTTCTAGCCATTTCTTAGCAATCGGAGAACAGGTCAAAGCGCCATCTGAGTCCGGCAGACCCACCACCCCTGCATAGGAGAGAGCAGTGGAGCTATTGAGGACATTCAACTCATCTTGGCGGGCAGAAGGAAAGAGGGGCTTTAATTGTCCTCAGATACGTGAAGCACTTTTTTTTAAATGATGAAAGTCCTATAAATTTGTATTTCTGATTTGTTGTTCTTTCTGATTTGAAGTAATAGAAAGTCATCTTCCTTCTTGTGGAATAAAAAGCCTGCATTTTGTTCCTCAGTTTCTCTGGATCATATTTCTGGGATTATTAGAACTTAAAAGAAAACTTGAGATGATTTTATTGAAGGTAGTTTTATAGCCACAGATAAGTCACATTGTCAGTATTGGATCCTGACCCGAGTTCCCAGCCTGTCCTTTCCCTCCCCACCTTTGGGTATTTGTCTCCGTAGAGGCCTCCCTCATCACAGGATGGCCAGGAGCGATCAAACTTAGCTCTTCACAGGAGGCTGTGGGAACTGAGGAAGTATCTGGATTCTCAGATTCTCCGATTTGGGGACATTTAGAAGTTGGTTCCAGGACCTGATATTTCCAGACTTGACCTTGTTTTCTTCTGGGCCCCCATGAGTCACTGAGGTCCTCATAGGGAGTGATGGGCCCCAGGGAACAGGAGTGGCTTCACAGGGCTGGTTGCCTCAGGCACCTTCTCCAGCCCTGGGCCTGCCCCTCGGGAATGCCCACCCTCGCTTGCTGGCAACTAGAATAAACTGATTTCATTTTTTGTTTTAAATTAAAATTTCCCTTAAGTGTATTCTTGGTTAGCTGGAAATAGGGTGGTGGTTACACAGCCCTGTGAATATATTTAAAGCCATTTAATTGTACGTTCAAAAATAGTTAAAATGGTTAAGTTTTAGGTTATGTATATTTTATCACAACTTAAAAAAAAAAAATGGCTAGCCTGGAATTGGGATGAATGGGTTTGAGTCACAGTCCCTTAGGCTGGAGAATGGAGGAGTGGCTGGCAGGAAGGCATTGCTCATGGCATTAAGAGGTCCCTGGAGCCAGCAGTAGCACCTTGGCACGGCAAGGATCAGGCTGCTTTGGGGGCTATACGAGCGGCAGCTGATGTGGAGGTGACAGGCATGTGTTTTCTCCTCAGAAACGGACTGAATTTGAACTGATTACACTGAAGGACTGGCCAGTCTGGGATGCCGCCTGCCACGTGAAGGGGCTCCACCCGACTCTCCGCTGCCACATGCTGTTCCCACGCCCGCCGCTGGGCACACACGAGAGCTTCTGGAGGCCTCGCTGCCAGCCCGGAGCCCACTGCTACCTTGGGCCCGCCACCACCAAGCGAGCCAGCCAGCGGGGATCGCAGAGTCCTCGTCAGTTCTTCCTCCCACAATGTAGGACCTTTCCTTTGCCTTCCAGTGGATAAAATAGTTCAGATTTCATATTCATAGACACAAATCAAGTTTTTAACATATAAATCTGCCTATACACATTTAATAAAACGTCAGATTGTAAACACTTTAATTACATAGAAACTTTGGTTAGCAAGCAGTACATTGCCGTCTACGTCATCTCTAAACATGCCCCGTGTCTCTTCTCTAGAGATCCCTGGGGCCGCGCGTCCCCTCGGCAGTGGGCCGGGGGCACCGCACACTCAGAGGCGTACCTGTTCGCTCCTCCACGAAGGCAGGGCTTTTGAAGAGGTCTCTGCTGTCACGCCGGGCTCGCGTCGCCCTGCGGGATGATAATCTGTGCAGAAGCGCCGGTCCCTGCGGTTTGTACGTGATGGCGCGTGCTCGTCCCGCGCGAAAGTCCTTACAGCCCTTCTCCTTTTTCATGGGCGTCGGAAGCATGGACCAGAACTTTTCGGTTCTCAGATCACCTTAGACAAAAGTTTGTTGTCAAGCCTGATGTACTGACCTATGTGCCCACATTTTGTTTTTGTTTTTGTTTTTGTTTTTAATCTAGATGTGTTGAGAGTGAGAGGGAAATTGAGAAAAAGGGGGCTTAAAGTGGAAGTGCGCAGCCCCGGCAGGTGGCTTTGGCCGCTGTGGTTTTCAGAGCCCTTGACCCTCACTCGCTTCAAGGCTGCCTTTGGTTGGGAAGGAAGACCTGCACTCAGCCAGTAGTCCGAGTGAGAGCTGACAGGATCTGGGACTCCGGAGTTCTCAGAGCTGGGGTGGGCTTGCACGCAGGGGTTCCTGGCAGGACGCCCAGAGTACTCGCGGCCCTCACGCCAAGGGCCTGGCTGGGTGCTGGACATCACTGGACGGGTGCTTGTGAGGATTTTTCAAGTTCTGCATTTCTGTCCCCAAAACTTGGAAACAAAATCTTGGTCTACTTTAGCCTAATCCTCCCATCCGTTTTTTTTTTTGTTTTGAGAAAATCACAGGAAAAGGTGCTTTTGCAACACTGGGGAACTTGCTTACAGAGCTGTACTACATGGTAAATCCTTCTCTCCCCAAGACGGGCTGCTCTGACAGCAGCGGGTGGAGGGTGGGGCGGGCAGAAGGCCCATCACGTGTACTTCTCACCTTCTGGGGACCACCCGCTTCCCAAAGCACCGTGACCTCATGAGCACGCTCCTCCTGGGCCCAGGCTGGGTGAGTGGCAGGGCCTTTGGGCAAGAAACCCTGGTGGTGGGCTAGGCGTCGTCCTTCTCCCCAACCCCACGCGGGAACTGAACTGCGTGGGGCAGTGCTGGCTTGGCTCCAAGGAGTGAAGGTGGTGGTGGTGCCTTCTGCCTTCCAGGAGAGGGGCTGTCTTTGCCAACCCCAAGCCCTTGAGCCCCTGTTCTTCTAAAGTGTCTTCTCTTCTCCCGGGCCCTGTAGGGACCACCTCTTAGTTGTTAACAAGTGAGTACTTGGCAAGTTTTGCACCCCATGTTTGTGTCCTTTCCATCTGAGTGTGAAGCTCTTTAGCCCCAAGGGCCTGTTTCCAGAATTGCCAAGAGTGGTGAGTGATTTTTCCTTCAGAGAACAGACACCTGGGATTTTTCCTTTAGTGTTTATGTACATGCAGATTAATTTATATATACACATAGATACAGGACAAATACTCACTTTGATACTTTACTCAGAAGATGTACATCTGAGGTGTGCACCTGAGGAATCTAGTGGCGTGTGGGTGCCGGGGACAGTAGCCTGTGTTGAAGGCAGTGCTGGGATCCCAGGTGCGGCTGGGGTGGCCCAGCCGGAAACCATCAGTGTCTGAGACACCACCCTGCGGGCCCCACTCCAAGTCCTGCACATACTGGCCAGAGGGTTGTGTCTTTAGAGAGGGTTTTCTTGGTTATTTAATTTGTGTTCATATTTCATTTACAACCCAAACAGCAAAACAAAAAACGAATTACGTGGTAGACAAGTTGGTGCAGGACATAGGGACCCCGCCTCGGCACCAGCCTGTCTTTGGAAGGTGGGAAAGCTCCGTCCGGTGCTGCCGCCTGGGCGTGTTTTCCTCACAGATGTTCGCTCTCCCTTCGCCCAGGGCCACCCCGCACATGGCAGGACCGCCCAGGTAAGGAGCCCCGCAGACTGGATGGTTCCTCCCCACACTGTGCTCTTGGACCGGATTGGGTAGTGGGGTTGGAGCCTCAGACAATGAAAGGTGAAGGCAAGAGAGACAGGTCAGTGAGCAGGTGGCCCAGGAGATGTTGCAACAGGTGCACAGGGCTTTGGGCGCTTGAGGAATACAGCTGCCCCGGCACGCGGAAGCATGCTGGCCCGGAACCGGAACTGCACCCCGTGCGTCGGGCCCCTGTCCCGTTGTGAGACAGATCACTGCGGTTTTGCACACCGCCGGAGGGTGTCTGTAACGTCACCTCCATTAAGAAGGCAGTCTGTGGGCTGTAGAGCTGAGAGAGGTGGGACGGGGTTTCCTAAAGTGACTGGTCGTTCCCCTCTTCTCCCGACGCACTTGGACTTGTCACGGTAGTAAAATCTTTGGTGTTTCTTGTTGCCTGGCTTGCACGTTTGGTTTATTAATATTTTTACACAGAGTTGTAGATCCAGTTTTAATAGGTGAAACTAGATCATCATTCTGATCAGAGAAATCTGAATTTATGATACATACACTTTGCATATTTAAAAAATTTTTTTAATGTGGTTTTTTTTTTTTTTTTGAGAGAAACAGAGTGCAAATTGGGACAGAGGCAGAGAGAGAGAGAGACACAGAATCCGAAGCAGGCTCCAGGCTCTGAGCTGTCAGCACAGAGCCCAACACGGGGCTCAAACCCACGAACTGCCAGATCATGACCTGAGCCAAAGTTGGATGCTTAACCAACTGAGCCACCCAGGCGCCCCTACTTTGCATATTTTGATTACTCATTTGAATTCTTGACTATTAATGAGCTTTTTGATTTGAGAGGAGCATTCCCATTTTCGGGAGTCGAGGGTTCCAGAGTGTTGGATGGCCTGTTGGTGTTTGGGGTTTGGTAGCATCATGTGACTTAGAGCTCCTGGCTTGGCCAAGCTGCGTGGGTGACCAAAGCACCAGGACCTGAAGGCCTGCTTTCCGGAAGGACAGGTGCGGGAGCTGGGCAGGGTGCTGTACTGACGGTGCCGTCCGAGCTGGCCATGGGAGGCTGACCCACCGGGAAGTTTCTGCAGGTTTTCCAGGCTGAGTTGTGGCTCTTATCCTGCACAGGTCCTGTGTCACCTCCCTCTCCCCTCTGGCTCTGGGACATCTGTGCCCGGCCGCCTTCCATGGAGGGTGGGCGTTGGCCTTTCTGGCTGGGTGCTCGCCTTGTCCGCACACCCTCCTCAGCACCCTGCCTGTGCTGCCCGCTCTCGGCCCTGTTGCCTTGTGTCTGCCTGTTCTCTTCTTGTACCGAGATCCTTGGGTTGGAGCAGCTTTGTCAGTTTAAATGCCACAGCCCACATGGATAAAGGCACTTCGTAGAAGAGAACCAGCCAAACCAAACCTGAAATTTGGGTTTTTTTCTAATTTCCCCCCCTTTTCCTTGCTCAGAGTTTACTCAGGGCAGGTGATTGATTTGACCCACCTTTTGTATTGTTTACATTTTCCTTTATCTTATCAATGTGGAAGGCTCAGTTGTAAGCCGGAGAAGAAAAATCCTGTAGATGTGCTAGGGTCCACACAGCTACTTCTAGGCCAGAGCCAGCAGCTTCCTGGGGCAGGAGGCAAACAGGGCTGGGCTCTCCTCACTACTGCCCGGGGCCGTCTCCAGGTCTCCAGACTCCACTGCTTTGCTGAGGAGCACAGGCTCGCCTAGCCTTCTTCCTGCCCAGACCTTGGGGCGCATCTCCATGTGGCTTGGGGACCGTCTGGCACCTGAGAAAGCAGGGAGTGGGGAGCCGAGCTTTCTTTTGAATGGACCCCTCCCCAAGCCCGGCTTCGATCTGAGGTAACCATCGTGCTGTTTCTCTGGCCACTTAGAACAGCCAGGCTGTGCGACACCAGGGCTGAGAAAACTAGGCAACGTCTCAACAAAGTGACAGGTTTTGATTTGGGCCAAGTGCCTGGGTAGAGGTGACGATCATGAGTGCCACCCAGGCAAGCTCTAAGTCCCACACGGAATGGCGAGGCCTGTGTTGTGTACCTTGGCACTGGTCGTCCCAGGAAGGCAGTTCACTGAGCCACCCAGCATCTGTATGTGGGGGGTGTAAAGTAAAGGGCTCAGGGCATTTGGCCCGGGGGGTGATCCAGGGTCTGCTTTTCTGTTCTTCAGTCCTGAGCGCACTTGTGAAGACTGGCCACTAACCTGGCCTGTCTTCACCAGACTGGAGATCGGACAGCCCGGATCCAGCAGGAAGCAACGATTCTACCTGCCAAAGTCTGGAGCAGGGGTAGAAACCTGATGCCCGGCACGGCCTAGGCAGGCGCTGGTCACCCCATGGACAAGGGTGGGAGCAAGCACCTGCTGCCTTGACTTTTGAAAACGCTCTCCTTGGTTTGCAGGACCGCCAGGATCCGCAAAGAGCATATGGCTACTGCTCTGCTGTCACCAGCCTCAAGGCTTTAGCAGCCCTTAGCGCCTGGCCCTTGTGGCTGCTCAGGCTGGAGCCAGAAGGAGGGGTCTGCACAGCGAGCAGGGCCCGTCTGGCGGGGGCAGGGGTAGCTGCCTTCTCTTCTGCTGTCCGCTGGGGGCAGGTGGCAACCCAGGGTACCGGAGAAGGGTCTGAGCGTCCACCTGCCGTTAGTGCCTCTTCTTCTGGAGCCTGGCCCTCCTCTGTGTGCACGTGCGTACCCCTGAGCACTTGAATGTTGATGAATAGCTTTTCCTGGCTAATGCTTTTATAACTGTTGTTCCTTTCCACCATGAGTGGGTGACTTAGGAGTATTTGGAAGAAGCATTCGGCTGGAGCCGAAGGTAAATTGTCCAGGGTAAAGACTGTTTGGAGTCCCTGAATATAGAAAGCTACAAGTGTGTGGTCTTTCCCAGGAGTCAAACCCCAGAGTAGATACACTGGTGGAGGGTAACAATCTACTCAAGTGGTAGCTGTTCTGTCATTTGTGTTTAAAGAGAGAGATTGTCACTCATCCTTGGTTCCTGCCCCCACACAGTGACCTCCTTGCAGTTTGCTTGAAATGCTGGTGGGGCAGGAGTCCCAGGATGAGTGGAGCTGGCTGGAGGGGGAGCCGGGCCGCCCTCAGTACGGACCCAGCGTGGTCCTCGGGCCAGGGGAGAAGGGGTGGCCCGTGCAGAGGCGTTCCCGCGCTGCCTCGCCATTTAGCTGTGTCGGGAAAACCCGACTGTGCCATAATCGTTATTACAAAGAAAACGCCAACCAACCTTCCCCTCTCCCCTGCCGGCCATCGTCCATTGAAAGTTAACAGAGCACAGTCTTTGTGGAAGTCAGGGAGGTTGCCAGAGCTGCGGGGCCTGCCTGAGAGTGCTGATTCCTGGTTTTCTACCATCCATTTACCTTCTGGTCTTCGGAGTGACCAGAGGCCCTGGGAATGGCTGGGGTGCAGTCAGCTTTAGTGCGCCTCCCAGAGAGATGGCTGAAAGACGTGGTCACCTTGGTGCTAAGAGACAACTGCCCTGTTTGCCCAGAGGCAATCTGCAACTTCACCAAACTATACAAGAGGGTCCCCTGACTGCGGTGGCCAGGGGTGAGACCAAACCAAGGGGGCACACTCTGTCGGTCAGACCTGGGTGGAATGGGAGTTCTTTATCCAGAGTACGTGTTTTTAACAGAAAGCCGTAACTCGCCTTCGGACAGTGGCTATGCTGAGGTGGGGGTGGGCTGTCCTCTCTGGGCTGCCTCCAGGCCTCACGAGGTCCCCTGTGGGGATGCTGCTATTTCTAAGATGCAAATTGCACATTTCCTAGATTTTGTATCTGTGGATTTGGAGAAGGGAGGGAGCAGGGACAAACTGCGTATACAATTTGATATGGGCCGAAATGGTACTTCAGATCTTTTGATTGTTCCTAAATAAAAACGTAAATATGTTTCACATCTGCTGACTTTATTTTGTGGGGGAGCCAGAAAAACTAGAAACGTTTCACATCTGATTTATTCAGTGGGCAAACCAGATCTTAAGCTTGGATGGATGAGCAAGGCCGTTCCCCTCAGCCTGCTTCAGGAAAGTTCCTCTCTCCGTCTCCCACGCTGCTGTGTCCATAGGCCTGGCTTCTGTGTGACAGAACTGTGAGGTTTCTAGAATTATGCTAAACAGACAAAAGGCAGGAAGGAGTCAGACTCACAGTCATCGGGTGTCTTGTGAGAAGGTGCTGGGAAGTCCTTTTCTTGTCCCTTCCCCCACCCCCTCCCACCCAGTGAGGAGAATGTGCTCAGAAGCAGAGCACTTTCCTCTTTGCTAAGGGGGTGCCGGTGAATCGGTTAAGGATGCGGAGGCCTTAAAAGAATAGGATTTTTTAAAAAAGCTTAATTTCTGGGGCGCCTGGCTGGCTAGGTTGGTGGAGCATGCGACTCTTAATCTCGGGGTTTTGAGGTCAAGCCCCACGTTGGGTGGTAAAATCTTTTCTAAAAGCCCAGTTCCTAAGATTCAGAGCAAGTGAATCTTGGGGTGACCCCAAGGGCCTGTGACAGGAAAAAGGGAGCCCAGACAGAAAATCACCTGGGGCAGACACACACCAAGGCCGGCCAGTGATTCTGGTCCCAGGTGGACACCGGGGCCTGTTCCCAACTTGGTCCTTCTGGAGGCCAGCTGAAGTCTTGGGAAAACAGTTTTGTGTTGAGTAAAGCAAGAGCAGCCCAGTGTGGCAGCCTGAATGCCACGCAGCTGAAGCTCGGGGTGAGTGCAGACTCGGGCAGGGGCTTTCTGGGACACAACTGTGGGCAGAGTGGGCAGTGGCAGCCCGCTGTGGGTGGCTGAGCTTCCCAGGGGCACTTGCAGTGGCCTCCGGGCAGGAAACAGAACCCCTGCCTGACTCCTGGGCAGGAGTCCCCTGGGGATCATCAGAGGAAGACCCAATGAGGAGTCTCCAGCGGAGACGGGGCTTGATCTCTTTGAGATGTGAGGAGGCAGGAACTTACTCTGTTCTGTGAGCTACTTTGGTGGGATAACCAGATAGTGCTTATGATGGTTTTTCCCTTCTAAAGAACAGAAATGGTGAGAGAGGACAGGCTCAAACTTAAAGACAAGTGAGTTTTTAAGGAGCCCCAGCCTCCAGATGATGTTCAGGATGTGTCTGGTCAGGAAGGGCGGCGGGGGGGGGGGGTGTCTTGTGTCCACGTGCTTGTGGCCACAGATCCTTGTTAATGGCACTGTCCTCAACTGGAGTCAGAAACTGCTCCTGCCTTCCCCCTTTATAGAGGGGTTCTTGCCCTGACTGCTTTTTTTGCAGGGGCTTCGGAAAGCTGCTGACCTTGCAAGTAGTGCTGTGTGCACGTGTGCACGGGGTGAGAGAAGTGCAGGCCTGCAACTCTGAGCAGTTACTTGTCCCTGGTGTGCCAGCCAGCCAGGAGTGGTTCCTGTTGGAGACAGCAGGAGAGGAGACACCCCCTGCAGGGAGCCAGTCCGCTTCTCATCTTTGCCCCTGGTACCATGGACTTCCTCTTCCTGACCCTGCTTTTCTGGTTTCCTCTGCCCACACTTGTAGCGTCTCAACCCTGACCTTCCATTCAGTTCACCAGGGAAAGCTTTTGAAAAATACCTATGCTAGGGCTGTAGGCACTGGTATTTTTTAGAAGCTTCCCAGATGATGCGTAACCCAGTGGGTAGAAACTCGTGCCAATCCAAGCTGCCCCACCACAGGGACGTGGCCCACATGCATGACGAGGCAAGCAACTACGCACCATAGGGCAAGAGCTTCAGTCTCAAGTGAGGGTTTCCCCTCACCCCCATCCCTTCCCCTTTGTAGGGCCTCATGGGTCGATTAATGAGCTCAGGTCTGTCTGGAGGAAACAGGAGGTGAAACTGATCTGTGTGCTTGCAAGACTGAGACTTGTCCTGTTTTCTACCAGGAAGAAAGATCAAGGCATTTGCAGTGAAAAGCAAAGTAGTGTAGCCTGGGAGCCTGGAAGATAGGTGTGCCTCAGGTCCATGAAGCTGCCTTAGGGACGTCAGAGCTGTTCCTCTCCAAGTCATACTCCAGAAAGACACTTGTTCAGTAAATGGGGATTCATCCTGATTAAAATAAAAATGGTCAACACCAAAAAGCCAAGGATGTCCTGTGATGACAGGCAGCCCCTAACTGAGGAGTCAGCACAGAACTCTTCCTTCACACTGGACAAGCTCTCCTGGCCACAAGAACCTGGAGCAAGAAAACCCAGTTTAGAAGTTCAGACCAACTTCCATCAACTCCCTTGTCGCTGGGAAAAGAACCATCCTTTTGAATAGGACAGAGAAGCTCTAGCAAGAAAGCCAAGGGGCCAGCAAGAACCTGAGCAGTGGGCGCTCTGATACTGGCTCTTATATCTAGTTCAGTGGATGAAAGGAAGTATTTTAAACTGATCCCAGTTCTCCAAGTGGGTGGTGCTCAGAGGGAACTAGAATGAACCAGGACTTGCCCTCAATCTGTCAAATTGGGAATTGTTAGGTCTTGGTCTGACTTATCACATAGGAAAGGGATGCTCCGAACCTGTAACTCTTTTTTTTGAAGAGGGCGCACGTGAGCAAGGGGGCAGAGAGAGAGACGCGGGGCTCACCCAGGGCTCATGTTTTACCTAAAGCAGGGCTCGAGCTCACCCCTTTAAGTGGGCCTCAAACTCATGAACTGTGAGATCATGACCTGAGCTGAAGTCAGGGGCTTACTGGCCGAGCCACCCACATGCCCCTCAGAACCTGTAATGTAACTCTTAATCAGCCTTGGACTTGACAATCTTGCTCTCCATGCTTTGTTTGGTACGTGAATTATCACACCAGCGATACACTAATTACCATCTTAAGAACCAACTGATTACACTTACCTGCATCTTTTCAGGATCCCTGGGCTGGATTTTTATGCTCGTCCCCATCCATCCACCAGGCAGGCAGCTCTGTGTGTGGCATCATGTTTGACCTACACCGGCGCAGACCACCATGAAAACAGCCACAGGAAGGTAAGGGCAGTGCCTTTTCAACCACATCCGGGCAGAGATTTGGTTGCAAGCTATCGAGGCAACCAGAGTGGCACCCGGCAACCTCCTTTTGAAAGGAGAGGCTTCTGTGAACTGGGAAAGGGCTCCGGCTGCATCCCGCTCACCAGGGTTGGCAAGCTGCAGGGATTCGGGCTGCTGTCCCCGGACATCCTGTCTGCAGAGGAGCTGGAAGAGCAGGTGTTCTCACCCCACTCCGTAGCCCAGAGGAGGGAAGAGATGCTTGACCTGGGAAGTGGCCAAAAACTTCCCACCTGCCTGTACCGCACAATAACCACCTGACAAGTTGTCTCCAGACGACCGGCTTCCCGGGACCCGTGAAAGAGCACCCAAGCTAAAAGGACACGGGGCCGATTTATGTGGCAGTCAGATCTTAAGAGGCCAGCACAACTGGCAACTGAGGCCGAATGAGGGCAGTGGGCTTGCGTGTGCCGAGTGCCAGCTGTGCCGAAGGGCACCCTTGTGCCCACGGGCCTGCACCCCTTCGTGGAGCTGCCTTCCCAACCTTCCCGTCTCCTTTCCGGGGTCTTCTCACCAGCTCAATGGAAACAGCCAGCTGCATGGTGACCGCTCCCTCACCTGCCCACACAGCGGGCCGATCCTTAACCCTTTTCTGTCCCTAGGGAACGCACACTGTGTTGTCTTTGCCTTCGAACAAAAACCACCTGACCAGAATAGGCTTTGCTGTTTTCCTCCCACCCCCGGCCCGTTCCCGACAGCCTTACCATCTGTAGCACAGCTGTCCCCACGTGTCGGGTGGTCGCCGGCCCCTCCCTGTGGCTCTGCTCCAAGGTTGCCCTCCAAAGGTGAGGAGCAAGGAGAGTCACTAACTTTGTTACAATACTACTGAGAAGAAAAATAATACTGTTCTTTTCAAAAGGGAAGCTTTTCTAATAAAATTTACGATTTTTGTTAATATTCTGATTATAAACCAAATGATTATAAACCAAACGTTGGCAGCCATATGTAGATATGTTTGCTATGGACAGGATTGCGAGGTCATACTTGCAAAGACAACTTTAGAATTAGTTTAAATAAACCAATACATTTTCTCAGAAATTGTATAATTTCCTTCGGTTTACAATCCATGATCTGGGAAGTTTAATGTAATGTTAAATAATTTACTTTCTACCCTAAAAGTAAACTATAGAAAACTGAATCACTATTAGGATTGAATAACAAGGCTTTAACGGCTCAGTGGTTTTTCTTAAGAGTATATAAATATATAAATCTTGAAAAGGTAACACTGTTAGTTGAGCTGTAAAATCCATAAAAATAACAGTTCTGCCACAGTGCACAGACCAGTTCATTCGTTTTGCTTCCCCCACCCCCCAACCAAGCAGCTTTCCGGTTAGAAGTGGAAGACAGAGAAAATCATACATCCTATGTGAAATAATGAACATGGTAGGAAACGGTGTGCAAAAAATAACCTTTAAAATTCCATACTCCAACATCACAGATGCCCAGCAAGAGGACTTTCAACTGGTTTAATGAATATTCGGGCTGATCTCCACATCCTCCCACAGTGCTGTCCGCAGACTCAGAGCCCAGGTCTTATGCTGCAACGGGGAGAGTGGTCTTCAGTCTGGAACAGGACGGGGGTGGGGGGAAGGGGTCCCCTAGCCGACCTGCTGAAGGGTGCCTTGAAGAAGGGCCTGTCAGTTGTGTGCAGGAGCTTCCCGAAGGTACCGGGGAAAATCCCCGGCGTGGCCTGCGACCTGCTCCTCCGTTCTGGCCACGCCGGCACCCATCTCTGACAAAGGCCTCAAGTCCGCTGACCTTGCTGTTAGACCTTCTGTTGCTCGGTGGCCTCTGCGTCAAAGCGAGGCACGCCCTCCCAATGTGGCAGGAGCTGCTGTACTGGGCCAGCACGGCCACACACTCGTCTACCCTAGTGAGCAGGTCCGGATTCCAGGCTCACATCCCGAGTGTCAACCTTGGGCTGCCTCCCGGCTTTGGGCAGCAGGCAGGTGGTGCAGCCCAAAGCAGGGCAGGACATCCGGGTCTCCCTCATCCTCCCATGGTCCTGAGGGGCTGCTGTCCCCATTCCAGGCAGCGCCCTGGGCCTTGGCCTCCTCAGGCCCCTCACACAGTGGCCTGCAGGGCGACCCTCCATGGCCCACAGCAGCCTGGCTTGCCCAATGCTGCTATTTCTAACACGATCCCCTGTATCTTGGAGGCTGGGCTGTGTTCCCAGCCACGGGCAACATGCCCTTGTGCTGTGTCCTCTTCCTTGAGCAGGGGGGGACCCTCTCCAGGCAGGTCCTGTGCTCCTCTGCCCTGGCTCCAGGGCCAAACCGTGGGGGCATCTACCCCCACCCCTGCCCGGCTGGGGTTTTAAAGCTACAGGACAATGTAAACTTGGGTTTGTTTCCCTGGCCCCATGAGGCTGCTGCGGTTCCTTAGAGCCTCCTGTGCCACAGGCTGAGGCAGCCTCTCTCCAAGGGGCTGCAGCCATGGTCCTGGCCCCATAGATGGAAAGCTCCATCTCCAGAAGTCAGGACCAGAGGTGTGTGCTTAATTAATTTGAGACACAGTACAGTGTTTGCCTTCCCCCAGAGCTGGGGCACGGAGGCCCCGAACAGTAAAACAACTCATTAATGGCTTGGTTTTGTCTAGCAGTCACTGCTGGAATCCAGGCTCCAGGCTACGGGGCCAGGAAGGCTGCCACGACAGGCCACTTCTCAAGAACCCGGCTCACGGCACTCCACGAGGTGCATGGCACCTGCTGCTCTCAACGAGGCTGGCACACAACTAGAGGCGGTTGTCCCCGTTGACCCGAGTCCTTCGTGGGGCCCTGGACACAAGGAGAGAGTGTCCTTACCGGCGGTGGGGCCTCAGAGTGCAGTGGGACAGCCCAAAGCCAGACAACTGTAACTTCCACCCACCCAGGAGGCAAGAGAAGGACCCAGAGGGGCAGCAAGCACTTCTTCCCATCGCTCCCATCATCCCCCGCCTCCAAGCTGCACACTGGCCACCCATCCTCCAGCCCCTCACCTCCGTTCCCGACTGTCAAAATGGTCTGCCAGATGCTCTTGGGAGATTCGAAAGTCCTCAAACGGCTGCTGGTAGCGGGCTTCAAAGGAACCTTCCCGGCCCCGGCCATGGAACAGCTGGCCCGAGGCATCGGAGCCCCGCTCCCGCAGAGACATACTACTGAAGGGACTGACGTCACCGTTCTCCTGCTTCAACAAGGGCGGTGCACGAGAGATCAGTGCCACCCCGGGGCCTTGTGAGGCTGCTGCGTGGCTCCTCCCCAGTCCCCCTTCCTCGTGCTCACCTTGGCAGGGAAAACCTCGATCTTGATGAGCAGGGAGGCCAGCTCCAGGTCCTCACTGTAGTTGTTCTTCAAAGGCACGGCTCTGTATCCTAGGAGAAGGCCTGGCCCTCAGCCCAGGAGGGAGCCAAGCAGGGGCCTGCGCCCCCCGCCCCCCACCCCGTCCCCAAGCTAGATCCCGGGCACTGTCTCTAGGAAGGATCCTCACCTGCCTTCAAGCCCTTCACTGGGAAGGTGGCCTGAGCCAGGAAGTTCTGGTCACTGAACATGTCCTCCTCATACACCACAAAGCGCAGGAAGGCGAATTCTGGGTTACTGATCTGGAAGTGGAAGGGCTTGGCGGGCCAAACAGGGTTCAGTCCGTTGTCCACTGCAAAAGTCAGGGCAGAAGGCCTCAGGCCACCACCAAGAGAGGACAGGGTCACTGGCGTGGTTGAGTGGGGAAGGCAGACCTACCCACAAATTCTGTCTTCTGTTTGATGCTGTCATACTCTGCTCCGGCCACCTCAATCTCCACAAAAGGACACACGATGCCTCGGCCATTCTTCGGCAGGTGCCGGGCCCCCAGCACCTGTAAGGCAGGGTAGAGATGGGCTGGGGGACTGTCCTTTCCACTCCCTCCAAATCCTCACTATGCAGTGGAGGCAGTGCGCCCTCTGCTGGGCCCCAAAGACACGGCCCACTAAGTGGCTCATGGCATCAGGGCCCTGAGCAGTGGTATTGGAAGAAGCTTCAGCCAAACTTCTCATGGGAGTTTCTGCAATCTACTTCATCAAACTCCCCCATCAAACTCATGTCTGTTTCAATATGCAAATCTTTTAAATTACTTCCCCACGAGGTAAAAAAAAAAAAAAAAATTGAAGTCTCCTCTCGGGAAAGCAGCACCCACTCACCTTGTGCTATCCTCACCTCCTTCAACACTGCTCAGCCCCACCCGCCCCGCACCCCACAGCTTCTCACCAGGGGGCATCAAGTGCTCAGGGACTGTTCTAAAAGAGAGCTGGGGATGGGGGTCACTCTCCTTCAAGCCCCCTTCCAGTAAGTGCCGTCCCGTTGGCTCCTGCGGATAGCTCACCACGGGCCCTGGTTTCCTGTCCTGCCAGGCAGCGGCTACCCATGGCCTCACTGGACAGCCTGACTCTTCAGTGCCAAGAACTGGCTACATTTAGCCTACCTGCCTCGGGCTTTCGCCACTCTGGGCCCAGCCCCACGGTGGAGACTTGCAGCTGCCTTCCTATCTCAGAGGACGGTCACACCTTCCTCACGCTCAGGAGCCAGTTCAGTGGCCCCCGCCAGTCACACAAATCAGCACCCCATCCCTGACTCCAGAAACGAGCCCCAGGAGAACAACCCCTGCCCACCCTAAAGCCCACAGGTGAGCACCACCCACCTCGATGCAGATGGCATATGGCTCCAGGCCTCGGAGGCTGCTCTTGTCAAAGGGATCAAAGGCCTCATCCCGCATGGTGCTCGGCTGCAGCACGTAGCCACAGTGGCCACCGGCCATGAAGAGGGCCTGGTTCATCTGCATAGGCTTGTCTGAAAGAGCCAAGTTACAGTGGACTCTGGCCCGATGGCGCCCCTCCCCGCCCCACGGGGCACCTTCTCACCTGGGGTCTGGAAGTTGAGAGCCACGAGCTGACTGCCACAGATCCACATGGGCAAGGGGTCGTAATTGGAAGAGTCTAGCCGCTGGCCCTTGGGGTAGATGCGGGAGAGCTGCAGCCGGTTGTACTGGAGAAACTTCTTGCCTTTAGCCTTGTTCACGTATTTCTCAGCCTTGGTTTCCGGGAAGGACGACATGTCCCGGTAGCAGGCACGTTCTGTGCCAATCTCTGGGCCAAACAGGGAGAATGCTTACAGAGCCCACCCACCTGGGCAGCTCCCCCACCCCCCCTACAAAGGGACGAAATGTACATCTTCCACCTGCCAGGGAGGGCCCCCAAACACACCCCCACCAGCCCTCGGCCCTTACTCTCTTCATCAAAGGGAACAGGCCGACAGTAGACAACCAGCTCAGAGAGCTCCAGGGCGATCTTCTTCCTCCGCTCCATCATCTTGCCCTCCGTGAGCTGGTGACACACACACATGGCCTGATGCCCCACCCGGAAGGATGCCCCTGCCAGCTTAGGCATACCCACAGTGCAGGTGCTCTCTGGGCCCTGCCCTGTCCCCCGAATCTCCCACACCCCTCTGGACAGTACACCCCAGAATCCTCCTTTTCTGTGCCCCCAAGGCCACACTTGCCCTCCTAAGACTCTTAGAAGCTGATATCCTCATCACCCACACCCCAGTGACAGCTCAGGGTCCTGGGGTTGGCTGCACTCTTTGGTGATGCTTTGTGACCATCGGGTACCCAGCCTCCCTTAAGCAAGGCAGCCTCCTGTGACTTCAGTGGGGACTCAGGTCTCTGGTTCCGTCTCAGGTCTCGGTGCTGAGGAGACTCCTCCCACCTTGCGGGCCTAATGGCTTCACACCCTCAGATGCCCCCCTGCCTGACACAGCCACCTACCCACCGTGGCCGCTCACAAGCGCATCCCGTCCTGTCCTCATAGCTCCAGAGGCCCACTTTCTTCCATCAAGGGCTCCTACACTCACATTCTTACTTCCTCTTCCAGCCCAGACCCCAGAATCCATCCCCTCAACCAGCCAGTCTGCCAATAAAATCCTCAGCACCTTCTGTTCTCTGTGCGGCTCACAGGCACCCATCCTCCAAAGCAGCCACAGACCTGCCTTGTCGCCCTCCACCCACACCAACCACCCGGGGAATGGCCATCACACAGAATTCCCTTAACCCCTGTGAATACATCCTTCCTTCTGCTCCCCCAGGTTCAGCGGAAGTGGCTTCCCTCCTCTCTCCTGGCTCCTCCTACAGCCAAGCGTGAAAGCTGGCCCCAGCTCTAGCCCCGTGGAGGCCCACCACCACGGTTCCTAGTAGTGACACTAGGGCCATTTGCTGCTGCCAAAACCCCGGGCACTTTCAGGTTATCGTGCCCGTTGGTACCTCTGCAGCCCTCACACATCAGATACCATACACCCCTGGCCACCGCCAGCCTCTCGGCCCTGCCCTTCCGGGCTCCCCCTGCCACCAACACCCTCCAAAGTTAAACCCTCTCCCCACTCCACACCACCCATTCCTCCCAAGCCTCTGGGCACCCACTCCTGCTTCCAGCACAAGACTGCTCTTGGTCGGCCCCTGTGTGTCCAACTGCCGACCACGCAGATCCACAGGGCAGCCCACGGCCGCTATCCATCTCTGTCCTGAACGAGCCACACGGCCTGCTGTGTGTGTGTGTGTGTGTGTGTGTGTGTGTGTGTGTGTGTGTGTGGTTTCCTCCAGGTCCCAGCCTAGAGGCAGGCCTGGTGCTGCAGGCCTCACCCCCAACAGGTTCACATGCTGCTCACCTGCACCCCACAGATGCCCCTTACCCTGGCGTCTGCTGTCTGGGCCACTTCTCGGATCTTCTTCACCCAGTCCTGCAGCTCCTCTTGTGAGTCAGCAGCGACATCCAGGGACCAGTGCGCCACAGAAGCCATACTGATGGAGAAGACGAACAGCCGGTTGTTCTTGCCCTCGGGACGGATGGCTGGGAGAGCAAGAGAAACAGCGCTTGGAAAGACGTCCCCGTCCCCCACACTACAGCCCAGGCACTGGCTCGGAGCCCCTCACCACCTGCCCTCCACCCCACGGGGTGTGAGGGAGGTGATGCTGCGCTGCCAGGAGAGGCGACCAGGGCTCAAACCCCGGTCTCGTGCGGGTCACGTGCCCCACCCTGTCTCCAAGGTCCCGTCACACCGTGGCCCAACCTACAAGGACTGTGGAGGTCAGCTAGCCTTCCGCATCACCCAGTGCCTGGCTCAGGGTAAGCATGCAGGGGGTCAGAGCTGAAGGTGAAGAATCGAGACTGGGGTGTCAAGAGAGTATCCAAGCACAGGGAGAGCTCAGAGTGAGGACAGCCTTTGGGAGGCCAGCCACTGGCTTCTTCCCACAGAACACAAAGGGAGCCACAAAGGAGAGCCTGACCCTGAAGAACCGTGGGCTGGAGAAAGGGGTGGGGGCTCACCAATCTGACAAGCTGGCACATCCAAGACCCCCCGGAGCAAATCCCCCAAGGGGCTGTTCTCGTCCAAGTGCTGTGGAAAGCAAAGCCCATGGGTTGTCAGCACATCTGCTTTATATAGATGCATGGGAGGAGATGTCTGCGTGCGTGCAACAAACACACCTTAGGCACACACCCATGACAACACAAACACAGCAGGTGTATTGGAAACTGCGGACCCCACAGGGGTGTGACAGGACCGCAGGTGACTGGTGGCTGTGCATGCACAGGTACACCCGACACTGTGTGTGATGGGCATATGCACAAGAAGAGTCTGGGACGGGGATTCTGTCACACCAACATGGCTCTGCTCTCACCTCCCTCTCAGGCTCCAGGGCTGCGGGGCTGACCATCTCTTCCACGTAGTTTGACGGGAACCACAGCTGCTTCTTCCCACCATAGTCCCCCCGCCACCTGTGGAAGCCACAGGGTGCTGACCCCAGCAACCACTCCAAACTCCCACAAGGAGGGTATCCCTTGTCAGAGTCCCCGCACCTACGCCAGGCTGCAGGAGCAACGCTGGTGCGCAGGTATGTGGGACAGACACACCACGACAGCACAGTGGCAGGTGCACAGGGGGGCCCCCGCCTCCCAGCCCGCCACACATGCCAGAGGCTTTGGCTCTGGGGACCAGGCTCACCAGCCACCTTCTTGCTTCTCCACATTCTGGATGATGGCGCTCTTAGTGAAAGTCAGCTCATCCTCTCTCTGGGCCTTGTAGTCAAAGAGTGCTTTGACTGCACACTGCAGAGCGGGAGACACTGGTTAGAGCAGGCAGTCTATCCTCGCCACTCTGCTGACGTGGGGCAGCCCACCCAGCACAGTCCTCGCCATCAGCCCTACAGGAGGCTCCAGGACACATGTGACCCAGGGCCTCTGCCACGGAAGCTCCTCAGGGTCCAGGTGGAACATTGCAAGCCCCTCAGCCCGGGCCACAGGGAGATTCTTGAATCTCCCCCAGAAGCCAGGGCTCACAGGCTAGGAGTGTCTGTAGGTGCCCCGGGTGCCTCCCCCAGGACCTGAAAGCCTATGGGCATGACTGGGACCCCATCATTCCTCATCTGGAAAGTAGGAGAAAAAACCTTGTCCCAGGCTCCCTGGCTGCTGAGGGACAAAGCACAACTCCTTACTCCTTAGAGAAAAAAGCAGAGAGAGAAAGGTCCTTTCCGAGGGATCTGCACGAGATAAGGGAGTGAGCAGCAAAGAACAAAGTTTCTGGCCCTTGTGGCCAACCCCCGCCCTGCTGCCACCCTGGAAGTAAATGAGACTTACCCTGAGGAGCAGTTTGGAGGGGTCAGTGTTGACCCCTAGGGACAGGGACTGGGAGGGGGTCAGCCCCAGGAGAGCTGTGGTCAGACACCAACCACACATCTCTCACAAGCTCTAAGGACTCGGAAAACCACAAACACCACTTCTCCACAACGACCACAGATGCACCCCTCCGCCCCCAGCAGAGAAATACAAGCCCAGAGCAGCCAGGAGCCTCTCTAGCTTCCTGTGCCCAGACACCCGAGGCTGTACCTTGAAAGTCGGCATAGGATTCGCCTCTACATAGAAGCCTGGGTTGCGGCCCTCATACAGGGCCCCGTAGTCTGGCTCCTGGAAACAAGACCGAATGGTAGACGTTAACACCCAGAGAGAACAGGGGCTGCTGGCTTCCCTATGCCCCTCAGTCGGTGAGGCAGGCCTCCACATGGCCTTCCTCTCCAAGCCAAGTCTGCCCCCTCCCCTGGCACCTGGTCCACCGGCATCTTGGACCTTAGCAGCACGGCTTTTCCTTCCCTCTCTCCCAAGTTCTTAACCCTTGAGGCCCACCCCATGATTCCGAAACCTCTCTGTTCCCGAAGGCCCAAGGTGCTGCCCGACAGTCTTGCTTAGTGGCTCGCTCACTCCCCACTGGGCGCCCCCACCCCACGCTGCCTATCCATCAGCCCAGCCCCGGGCCCCAGTGTGCACAGTCCTCTCTCTGGTCACCTGTGCTCACCAATGCCAAGTCTCAAGCAGACCTCCCGCCCTAGTCCCCATCAGTCAAGCCCTGAGCCCTCTCTGTCCCCGTGCCGTCTGTGTAGCCTTCTACCTCACATGCCTCACCCTCATGCCTCTGCCTCCTGGAGCCAACTCCCCTGCCCTGGCGACAGTCCAGTTCACACCTCCTGAGTAAGCTTCTGGCCTTGGGCCTACCTTTCCCTGCATGAGCTCCTGGACCGCCTTACCCCACACCCCAGCTCGCGGGGGCTCTCTGCTCGAATGCCTTCACCTAATGCATGCCCATCCTCGCAGACACATTCTTGTGGAGGACATTCCCTCTGGGACACCGTCCCGGCACCCACACCATGGCCCCTAGCTGGGCAGAGTGACCCTCCCAGGAGCTCCTACAACATCCCTGGCTTCTGTGTCCCACATACCGACTGTCCTGCCACTGCCCAGCAGCTAGCCCAGGGTCACCCTGTCTACCACGCCCCCTCAAGCACTGGGCCCTCACAGCTGTGCCGATCTTCTCCAGCGCCTCCTCGTTGATGGGATAGCGCAGCTTCATCTTGCGGTACAGTGGGTGCTTCTCATAGTAGCTGATGAGGTCCACGAGGCTGTCGAACTCTGAGTTGCCCAGGACCACCGTCTGGCCCTCCTGCTGGACGCGGCAATGCTTGATCTTGCCCTCAGCCCTTAACACAACAGCCACACAGGGTCAGGGCAGCCCAGACTCAGGCATACCCCACACCACCTACAGTACCCCGAGGCAACACCCCTCACCGGAAGGAGATGGCGTAGGAGTTGGGCTCATTCCGTTTCCTCACCAGGAAGGCCCCATCCCGGGGGACGCGCATCAGCATGTGCTCGGCCTGAGCTCTGGTCAGGCTGGCATGGTACCACCTGAAGACAGGCCCAAGTCAAGCCCTGGCCATCACCTCTCACGTCCCCCACCCAGCCCTCGGCCCCTCCCTCACTCTTTGCTCTCGTGGGCATTGGTCTGCGGGACTGGCTCTGAGAGGCGCATCTCAAATTCGTTGCAGCGTAGGGGCACCTGCTGGTAGTGTGTGATGAGGTCATAGAGCGAGTCAAAGACCAGGTTGTCTGTCAAGAAGAACTTGGGGGCCCCAGCGTCCTGCCGAGAGTGGATCCGACAGTGCTGGACTTTCCCATTCCGCCTGAGGGAAGACAGGGAGACAGTGAGGAGCAGGCTGGGCCCAAGTGAGGTACCTAAGTTGTTCGGGTGTGGGTGGCCCTGCAGGAGGGTTTCAAAGCACCCTGAAAAGTATATGTGTGTGCATGCATGTGATGAGATCACGTTCCATGGGAGAGCCTGTGACAGAGACCAACTACGGACCGTGGTGGTCTCTGGGAGGTGCCGCGTCAGAGTATAAACGCGCCAGGAGTGGGTTACCAGAAAGAGAGGGTATAGTCGCCCACGAAGGTCTCGCTCTCTCGCACGAGGAAGGAGCCATCAGGGGCCCCGGTCTCGATGCAGTACTCGGTAAGCAGGCGCTCAGCGATGTGCCGCCCATCCCGTCCTGCCCCAAGCTTCCCGTGGAACCATTTCTCACTGGAGTGCAGCTCTGTGCTGCCACTGGCCTGTGGGGGGAGGGCAACAGCAAAGACACTCAGTGACTCTGACCCCAGCCCAGCCCCCAGCCCTGGGCTGGCCCCTCACCTCCTTGGGCTCCTCCTCATCCTCGTTGCCCTGGTCACTGCTCGTCTCCTCAGAGTAGTAGATTTTGCTGCTGGTCAGGACGAAGTAGTGGGGATACCACTCCTAGAAGACAGAAGTGGGGCCCATGAACGGAGCCCTCCTCCTGCGGTGCCCCTCCCCATGCTTGGCGTGGCCTGGCCCTCACGTGGTTCACAGGGTCCTCCAGGTAGAGGATGCCATTCTTGATGGAGTTGCTGATATCGTTCTCGGAGTACATCACTGATGTAGGCACCTCTTCATAGGCACTGCCCTCTGCCAGCTTCTTGTGCTATGGGGACAGGCCAGGACATGGCAGTGCCCCCTAGTCCCAGCGTCCCTCCTCCTCACTCAGGCTGCAATGGCCTGGGAGAGGTGCTGGGAAGTGTGGGGGGCTCACCCCTACCTTGATAAGGATCTTCCTCTTGAGCTGGTTGGGTGAGGGGAGTCCATCGGCAGCGATGTCCACAGGCTTGGTAAGGAGTGTGTCCCCAAGCACCTTCTTGAAGTACTGTGCCATGTTCCTCTGCTGGGCAATGCTGCAATGGTCCTCAATGGACAGGATGACCGGGTACCTAAAGGGTAAGGAGCCAGTGCAGTGACAGAGGCCTTACAATTCTGAGGGATCAATGCTTAGTCCAAACACCCCCTCAGAGAAGGAGGTGTTAGGGACCAAGGCCCTGGAGGCCCTGTCTGTAAGAAAGCTACCCAGAGAAGATGCTGGCCTTGGTTGCTGGAAAGGTTAAGAAGGTTCCACAGGGGCACCAAAGGGTGCAACAGGAACAAAGGGGTGGAACCCTTGCAGACAGAGGTCCCCAGAGTTGGTCCAGCTATGGGGGCTCTCCCAGCAATGCAAGAGACATCCCATGCCAAGAAGGTAAGGAGAGACAGGAATCACCCTCCAGTTAGTTGCCGGAGCCCCCGATGATCCCTTCAGTGAGGCATGAGAGACTAGTGAGCACAGGTAGGGGTGAACAGGAATTGCAGGACAGCAGGTAGGGATGTGGACAACTCTCTGGGCTGTGAAGGGAAAGGGGTTGGTAGGACAATGGCCTAAAGAGACCACTGGGGTTAAGAAAGTATTTTTTTGCGGATGGGTAGAGCTTTAGTTTGTTCCACAGGCTAGAGAAAAACCATTGAAGAGGGCAGACCATGGATTTAAGAAACAGGGAGGGGCTTAGGAAGAATGGGTCAAGCAAACGGCAAGAGGACGAAAGAAAAATGGGGCATGGGGACAGGGCACTGGAGGGGACCCTCTGTCACAGGACAGAGCTGGAGCCAAGCTGACCCCAGCCCTCCTCCCTTCTCTCCCACTCACTCTGAGGCCACAAAGGCGTGCTCCTTGATAGTGTGCAGGACGTCTGAGAACTTGATCTTGGTGGTAAGGGTGTGTCCATGGTAAATGACTGGCATCCCATCTGGGCCATCCCAGCAGTCCACTGGGGAGCAACATGACCACAGTCAAGAGGGCAGGCCCCCCCAACCTCCTCCCCCAGCCCTGGCCCTCACGCACACTCAATGCAGCGACAGCCCATCCGCAGGCAGCGAGCGTAGGCTTCCAGGGAGGACTCGCTGGAGAACTGGTCCCCAGTCAGGTATCTGGACAGGGAAGGAGAGGCAAGCGTGGTTGGGTGAGTGCCTCCCTCCCAAGGGTGGGCCAGGTGGGGCCCAAGGGAGGCACTCACGTGTTGTGGGAGGAGGAGATCCAGTAGTGGGAGAGGGGGTTGTTCATGGTTTCTGGGCACACTGCATCCAGCTGTGAGTTCCACACACTGTTCTCTTTGGAGAACAGGAAGGTGACAAACTGTCCGGGAATGGCAGGAAAAGAAAGCCAGAGTGAGCCCCTACCCCAATCTGCTGGCATGGCAGTGGTGGGAAGGAGAGGATGCTCACGGTCTACTGTGGTGGGCCAGGAAACCAGTGTGTGTTTGGGGGGGGGGGGAGTGAGGGGAACGAGGTAGCTAGCACCCCTAAGGAGAATCTGGCTCCTGGGACCCAGGTGGGCTTCTGGTCGGCAACCCCCATTCTGGCGAGTGAAAGGCAGGGCTCACCTCATCCAGGAGGAAGTACGGCTCTTCAATCTCTCGCAAGGGGTCTCGGAGAAAGCTGAGCATAAATTCTTGCACCTGAAGCTGGTCGGTGGCCCACAGCTCCTGGTGGGGGTGGGGTGGTGAGGAGCGCATGAGATGCGGCCCGTGACGAGCCCAGTCCCTACCCCCCAGCCAGGCACCCTGGCACTGCCAAGCCCAGCCATACCCCCTGGTACTCGAGGAGGAACTGCTGGAACTCAGGAAGGGACACGCGACAGAGCTCCGGCCGCTCCACCGCCCTGTGGGGAAGAAGGGAAGTACCTGGCAGCCAGCTGGCTGGCACAGCCCACAGACAGTGAGGGGCCCCTCAGAAGGCAGAGCCCAGCTCCTGGCCAGCACAGCTGCCCCAAAGGGTCCCGCATGGCTCACCCCCTCCCAATGCCTCCCACCTATATGGGGAGGGACCAGGGGAGAACCCTACCGCCCCACTTCAAACCAAACCTCAGGGCACTGGCTTCCAAGAAGGGGAGGTCCATCTGCAGGAGACAGAACCTGGTCAGAGTGAGAGCCCCTGGGGAGGCCATGTGGGAAAAGGGCTTTCAGGAAGAAAGGCTGGGGCAACAGACAGGGGTGGGCCTCAAGAGGAGAAGAGCTGGAGAAATGGCACCCAAAAGCCCTCAAGCGGGGCAGCAGGGCTGAGGCAAGCAGGGCGGGGGCTGGGGTGGGAAAGCAGGGGCAGGGGCCATGGGAGGGCAGGTGGCTCATGCACCGTCTTCTGGGCGCTGTACATGAGGCTGCGGTACAGCTGAGCAAACTGCCCATAGGTGATGTCACTGCTGCGCTGCTCCAGGTCCTGCATGGCACAGGACAGGGCTCTGGTCAGGCCCACAGCAAGGGGCTCCCGGGCTGCCCCTACTGCCTGCCTGTGGATGGCCTGAGAATTCCCTACCGTCAGACGCTCTCGGAGGAAGCGCATGTTGGGGACCCGGTAGTTGACCTGGGACAGCATGTTCTTCAGGTCCTTGGCTGATATACTGAGGAAAGAGAGACATCCCCAGTGGCATCACCCAACCTCTCATGACCTCTGACCTATGGGCTGAGTTCACCTGGGGTTGGACAGGTAAGCACTACCCTTGGACCTATGTTTCTGATGGGGAGACTAAATCAGAACCCTTGGGGTGACTTGGGGCACCTGGGTGGCGCAGTCGGTTAAGCGTCCGACTTCAGCCAGGTCACGATCTCGCGGTCCGTGAGTTCGAGCCCCGCGTCGGGCTCTGGGCTGATGGCTCAGAACCTGGAGCCTGTTTCCGATTCTGTGTCTCCCTCTCTCTCTGCCCCTCCCCCGTTCATGCTCTGTCTCTCTCTGTCCCAAAAATAAATAAACGTTGAAAAAAAAAATTAAAAAAAAAAAAAAAAAAAAAGAACCCTTGGGGTGACCAAGAGAACTCCCCTCCTTTCTCTGGGCCTCGGTTTCCTCATCTGAGCAAAGAAAAAGGTCATGATTCTGGCAAGAAAGGAGCAAACAGGCCCAGGGAGGTGGGTCAGGATGGGGGAGGGAAGCCAATCTTTAGGTGTCAGGCACTCAAGCCTGTACCTCTAGTCCCCCAGGCTCTCCCAGAGGCTGTTGGTCCACCCAGAACACAGGGAGGCAGCCTCCCCCTGCTGAACTTCCAGGCCCCACACAGCTAGCTTGCTCACATATTCCCTGTGAGGGGCAGCTCAACAGTGATTCCTCCCCAGTCATCCTGGAATGCTGGGAGTTTGTGCCTCAATACCCAGAACTGGTGGCGGTAGTAGGGGCGGGGGAGGGCCTGCTCAGTGAACTACCACTGCTGGTGACTGGGCACTCTCCTGGGGTCTGACGGGAAAGTGTCCCTGCCCTCCGGGGCCCAGGATTTGCGGATAGGGGACACTGCTGGGCCCTGACGCAGAATGGAAAAGATGGGGGAAAGGGGGGCTTTCCCCTCCTCCTCCTGCTCAGGAGCCTGGCAGGCAGCAGCAAAACTTCCTTCCAGGATCCACCTCTGTACTGAGTGGTCTTAGCTGGTGCTGGCAAGTGCTGTTGAGCAAGTGCCTGCTCTCTGCAGGCACCAGCTCATCTCTGACCCCCAGTCATCAGGGTCCTTGCTTTGCAGGTTAGGAAACTTGCTGCATCACCAAGCTTTCCCTCTGTGGACTCTTTGCCATTAGCATTACAAGCTAAGCAAGCTATCTCTCTGACCAAAACACTTGTCGTGACCCAGCTAACCTCTCCAGCTACCACCCCCTTCTCTGCTCCCCTACACAGCAACACCTTGAAGGAGCCATCCACACTCCCTTTCCTTCCCTGAACTCGCTTCTCCACTCCTCAAGGTCACCAACAACCTCCGTGCTGTCAAGTCCAAAGGGCACCTCTCTGTCTTCAACACACTTGACAAGGCCTGGCACAGCCGACCACTCCCTCCTCCCCAGGCTTCCAAAACTCACCCCCCCCACCCCGGCCAGGTTTTCCTCTTACCTCACGAGTTGCTACTTCCCTTGGCCAGCACCTCTTCACCTCTCGAATCCCCAGTGTCCAAGCAGCCTGGGATCAGATGCTAGCCCTCTTCCCTTTTCGGGCTATGCTTACCCCCACCCCCCACCTCAGGTGATCTCCAGCCTCATGGCTTGTAGAAGAAACATCTCTATACTCCTGAGGTAACATCTCCTGCTCCAACTTCTCCCTTAAACTCACTCTACCCACCTGCCAACTCCATGGCTCTACCTGGACATCTAAGGGCGTCATAAAACTTAATACACCCCAAATGAACCCGTAACCTCCCCAAATGTGCTCCTCCCATGGCCTTCCCCATTTCAGTCAATGGCAACCCCACCTTTTCAGATGCTCCAGCCAAAAAGCTTACTGTTATCCTGGACTCCTCTTTCTTTTGCATGCCAAAATCAATGGTAGGAAATTCTATTGGATTCTATCTTCAAAATACAGCAGAGCTCAGGGGCGCCTGGCTGGCTCAGTCAGTTAAACATCCGACTCTTAATCTCAGCTCGGGTCATGATCTCAGGGTTTTTGAGACCAAGCCCCATGTCGGGGTCTGCGCTAACAGCACAGAGCCTGCTTAGGATTCTCTCTCCCTCTTTCTCTCTCAAAATAAACAAACTTAAAAAAAAAATAAAACAAAACATTAGAGCCCAAATCCAACCACTTCCTTTCCCCCGCCCACTCAAACTCTCTCATCTTCCACCTGGAATGCTGAAGCGGCTCCCTGGCCAAGCTCTCCGGCTCTGCCCTGTCCTGGACTCTCCAGAGGCACCAGCATTCCTGTGCAACTCAAGTCAGGTCACCAGATGCTTCCCTTCAAAACCCTCTGTGGTTTTCCAGCTCTTTCACAGCAGCAAATGCCCTTACCATGACCTGATCTCTGTCCTCCACCTCTCCTTGGCCCCTCTGTCACAGGACAGCTTCAAAGGCACGAGCTTCAGAAGGCACCCCCTTACACACTACAGGCCCCTGACCCTCTCTGTAGGACACCCAGAGCCAGTTCTCCATGTCCTGTCTCTGTCCCCAGTGGCAGGGCACACAGCTTATAGTCCCTGGCCTCTCTCACCAGCCTCCACCAAGGCCATTAGAGGGCTTTCTGCAGGAAGTTACTTGTGTCAGAACCACTCGCCTGCCCCTCAGCTCTGCTAAAGGCAGGCCTCCCTAGGTCCTCTGGTTCTCCAGCAGCTGGTCAGAGACATGGCTACTGTTCTGGCTGCCCCAACCCACCTGCTGGGCTACAGGCACAGCTCAAACCTACCGATCCTCACGATTCCGATCCACTGAATAGAACTGCTTCCTCAGCCACCTGGAGGGAGAGAAGCCTGAAGTGAGAACACTTCTCCAGCCAGACTAGTTCTGGGGAAGTCAGTAGGCAGTGTCCGGGCACACAAAGGCCTGTGTCCCTGCCTCTGCTCCCTAGAACCTAATGCCTCCAACCCTAACCACATCACGGGTGGTTCTTACCTTTCAATCTGCAGAGGTGTGGCCGCCTGCAATGTATCTTCCATCAGCCAAGTTAACCCCTTGATCCACATGTTCACTTCATCCTCAGATGTAGCTGTGATCAAGGGGTAAAGAGCTGAACTGAGGACACATACTTCCTGCCGAGCCAGGAGCCAGTAGATATTCCCTCTAACTACCCCCTACACCTCCTCCAGACCCTGGACTCCTACCTTGCAGGCTCAGGGTCTTCAGGCGGAACTCCATCCCATACAGTATGACAAAGCAGTGTGACTGGTCTGTTCGGAAAGCAGGATCCTCTTGGTAGCGATCAAAATCCCGTGAGGTCTTCCCTGGGCGGATCTCCTTGATTTCTCGAATGTCAACTAGGAAGACAGAGAAGAGACCAAGATCAGGCTGGGGTCTCTGAGTCCACACCAAAATGAGGGCAGCCTGGTTTCCTCACTCATTCCCATACTCTCCCTCAGGGAAGGATGACAAAGAGAGACACCCTGTCCAGGGGCAGAGCCAGGAATGCTCACAGTCCCACTAGGTGGTAAAAGAGAGTTGGGCTAAGCCTAAGGGCAGGCCTCTACTAAAAGCTGAGCTGTCTGAGGGAGCAGACAGCCCCATCCTGTGTACCTTCCCTTGCTGAGAATGTAGACAGGTCACTCTGACCTGGAAAAAAGCTGGACTCTAAGAGAGAGAAATGGGGACTAAGGCTGTTCTTCTGTGAGGACCATTTCCTGACACAAAACACACAAACCAAACTGTAAAGTCCCAGGGCAGGGCTAGGAAGACCCAAATTGTCTCAGGATCCATGGGAGAAATGAGGGATCAGGCCCAGGGGACTGATGTACCCCTGAAAAGGCTCACCACCTAAAGACATGCCCAAGCAAGTCTCAGCAAGAGGCCTGGCAGTGGGTATCCAAAGGGATGTTTCCCCTTCCTGACTGTCAAAGGGCCTGGTGCTCTCCTGCCCTGACACAGTACACATCAGGGAAGCACAGGGGCCTGAATGGGAGACAACCTGCCTCAGCCACTAATAAGGGAGATGATGCCAAGTGACTCATTTAACTTCTTCCAGTCTCAGTTTTACCATATATAAGGCCAAGGGCTTGACTGAATTTCTCTAGTAAACAGGGTGGTAGAAAAACATACATGGACTCTGGGATCAGACTGCCTGGACTAGAATCCCAGCTCTACCTCCCACCAGCTGTGTGACCTCAGCACAATGACAAACGCTCTGACCCCACTGTTTCATCTGTTAACACAGGTAACAAGTAACAGTGAGGGTGCTAGTAAGATCAAAAGTCCTAAGAGCCAAAACTGCCCAGCCCTGTATGTGGCACACCAGAGCTCATTCAATGCAAGCTCCCTTCCTCTGCTCCCTCACCAAAGTATGCTTGGGGCACAGATTCTAGCCCCAGGCCTGGAGAGGGCCCTAGCACTGCGCAGCACAGAGAAGGGCTGCCTCCCGCCACACACCCACATGATCGCCCGGTGCTGGCTGCGACCCTGGAGAGGGCAGACTTTCCAAGCCAGATAGAGACGGCTTTAGGGAAGATCTCTTCAAATAGAAGAAGCCTGGCTTACCACCAGAGAGGACTCTCCCTGAGCACTGCCCTGGCACTACAGCCCCTTCAGATGCTCTCAACCCAGACTGGCCCAGAAGATCTGGAGCCAGGAGTAGCTCTAGCACACTACGGTCCACCCCAGTGCCCTCCCAGCTCCAACTGTACACCACTCTGGCTGAATGCCCTAAGGGGTCCAGAACCAGGCCCTCTTCCTCCCCTTCCAGCCCCAGGTGTGCCTCATCTATCCCACCTGAAATAGAGGCACTGCTTCTAGCCCCAACCCCAGCTGCTCCCATCACAGCATTACTGGTTCTACCTGGACCTCACTCCCTGCTCCCTTGCCTTCATCAACCCCTTAGGCCTGGTCCTCCTGCTGAAACCCCTGCCCTCACCCCCAAGTCCTCTTTACCCATGAGCCACCCTTCCTAAGTTTTCTGAATCCTTAAAATAACATTGTTCTGATCCTTCCCAAAGTTGCTCACTGAGGAGAACATGCTCCTTCTCTGGCCTTCAAGGCCCTTCTTGGTGGGGCCCAGTGATTTACACCCCCAGCTTCTTCCCTCCCATCTTTTCTGCACCATCTAAACTCAGCTGGACCAAGCGCAAGAATGGCCAGTGCTTCTTATCACCCATTGCGTCCCAGTCCCTAGGATGGACTATCTACCTCCCAGGCTCCATCCTCTCCCTCCAAAGACCCAACTTGGAATCCTACAGCAATCACACCCATGACTCCTCGTGGCAATACTTGTGTGTGTGTGTGTGTGTGTGTGTGTGTGTGTGTGTGTGTGTGAGAGAGAGAGAGAGAGAGAGAGAGAGAGAGAGAGACAGAGAGAGAGAGAGAGGAGGGAGAGAGAGAACATTCCTCATCTCCCCCTAGGCCAGGCTTGCTGAAGGACTGAATGAACAAATGAAAAAAGCAGGCACACAGGTGGGGGAAGGGGCCACAAAAAGCGGGGGAGGGTTTAGAAACAAGGAGTTACACTCAGGTAGAAACAGGGAGGGTGGGGGGAACTGAGTCACAAAAACCCAGCCTGAGAAGATAGTTTCCAAGGATGGAAGGAGGAGCTGAACAGGGGAAATGCCCAGATCAGAAACTGCAGAATAACCACAAACCCTGCCCTTTGAAACAGAAACCAGCACACTTTTCCGGTGCAGAGCTGCTGTCATTCCCTCCCACACCTCTCACAAAGGCACACAACCTCACACACACAAATGCATCTATGCCAGGGCCTGCATGCTCCACAGCCTGGGCCCTTCCTCTCAGCTGCCCGCCTATCACTAGAAGTAGTCCAGGACGTGCCTACTGCTCGGCAGGCAGCTAGAGGGTCAGTTGAAAGCTTGGGGCTAGGCCTCATGGAGCCCTGTGTGGGTGCATGAGCACATGTGCATGTACACGCAAGAACACACACACACACGAGCATATGTGCATGCACACGCAAGCGCACACACACACACACACACACACACACACTGCCAGCAGGCCCAGGAGAACTTCTGTCCTGTCCTGTGCTCCTGGGCACATTCCCCTGAGACTAGGCTGGAGGCAGAATGGGCTCCTGTCTAAGACAAGACCCAGGGAGGCCGAGCAGCTACAGAGCAGCTCCAGGCCAGGTGTCCAAGTCTCCCCAGCTCCCGCTTAGCCACACTTGATCCCTTATACTTCCCCCACATAAGGAAGTGCCAGCCTGGTCCTGATGCCTTCCAAATGCATCAAGGCAACAGCAGGCTAAAAAGGATGTAACGCCTGGTGAGATGCTCTACTACATTCTTAAAAGTCATATCCTATGTCACCTCCCAACCCCACTTCCCATCCTCCTGCCTCCCAGACAAACACAGAAAGGGTCTCCTTTCCTAAGAGAGCCAGGACTGGTCCCCCAGGGACTGCCATCAGGCGAGGAGACTCCCTGGGACAGGCATGGCCTCTGCCTTAGTTGGGGGGAGGGGGAGGCCGAGCCACCCCAGCTGTCTGGGTCAGAACTGCAGTAGAACAGGAAGGGCAGGGACAGAGACCCTCCCAGGACCTGGGAGCTTGGAGAGGAGAGGAGAACTACTTGGAAGAGCAGGAGAGTAGCACCCTGTTTCCAGAGACCCACGACCCAGCACTCATCACCCACTCACAACCATGGGAAAACAATGTTCAAGGAACACTGGGGAAAAGAAAAGCCAGGGTACTGAGAGGCCCTCGGTAGGCTGGAAACAGGCAAGTGAGACAGTGAGGACGGGGGCAGGATCTCACAACTGCTGCTGTGTGGCACAAGACAGTGTAGGGCTTTCACCAATGACAAAGGCCCATCTTCCAGCTCACTCCAACCTGAGAGGGCCTGGGGTTCCATCAGCACAATGTGGCCAAGCTCAGCCTGTCCGGAGGCATGGTGTGCTGGAGGACCAGGTTCCTGAGGCCCATGCTTTAGGAATCGCATGAGTATCACCACTCCCGGCATGGCTGTGGTGGACAGTAACAAGATAAAACTATCCCGGGCATTTAATCACCCACACATCCTCACGAAGATATAGAGACTAATCCTCGAGAGAGAGGCTTTGGGGTAACCTGCACCTGGGCCAGGGACTGGCATCACATGCCAGCTCTGCGGGCTGAGGACCTTCTGATGGCCAGGCTGCCTGGAACTCCGGGCACAAGCCTGGGGGTCCTGTGGCAATCTGCCTCCTCCCACTCCCTCAGGAAGCCTGCCCTGACCATCCCCTTCCTGAAGGCTTGCCCACACCTAGCAGAGGAGAACCACACAGGTCTTAAATTGCAGCCCTGGGCAGGCCCTCACTCTTTCGGCCTTGGTTTCCCCATTAGTAAACTGGCAATTCTTCTTACCTCACAGTGTTGCAGTAAGGGCTTTGCCAGGAACCAATGATCCCAGTGATGTCTGAAGGAGCTTTGACCCCTGCCTGCCTATGTGCCTAATGTGTTAACATGGAGTCCAAGGGGCCAGCAGCAGGGGAAACCAATGCAGCCATCTGCCAGGGCTTTGCTGGGAGTGAACCCAGACCTAGGAGAGGTAAAGCTAGGCCGCAGCTGCTTCAGCCAAAGGAAAAGAATACAAGCAGCCATTTCCCTAGCTCAAAAAAGGAGTTCACGGGGATGGGGCACCATGGAGGAGTGAGGCTCCTGGGACCAAAGTTCAGATCAGTGCACGCAAACATGCTCTAAGCCAGGAGCTGCTTCTTGAGCCTGCAGTCCCTGCAGCCACAGCAGCCACAGCACCCCACCTGCACACTCATCAAGATCTGAGGCGTATGCACCCTATGGTGCGGCATCAGAACGGGAGACAAAAAGATCTGAAATCACAAAGATCAATTTTCAAATCCTGTTTCCAAGCGTATAGCTGGGCTTCAGTCTGCTCTCCTCTCTGGCAGACCATGGATAAAATGAAGGTTTTTGTTAGGACAGCCAATTGACCATCACATGCAAACAGACTATGACATAAAGATATTCACAGAGGAGACTCAACCTTGACCTGCCTTGACCACCCCAACCTTGGATTGATTTTTATGCAGAAGGAAACAGGCTCGTTGCCTGGTGGCAGGGGCCAGCTCTAAGCATTGAGGCAGAATGCCACAAGACTGAATCTGCAAAACCAAAGCTTGCATGACCAGACAAGGAAACCCCCGCCCTTCTCTCCTCTTTTGGCCCAGGGACAGACTCCTTGCCACAGAGACTAAAGACCAGCAGTTACTCAATGCTGGATGGCTGGGTCAGGCAGGCTTGAAGAGCAACTGCCTTCTGGACATACCAGTAATGGTAGTCAATTTCCCTTTAAGAGCCTCAGTTTCCTCATCTGAGCCCCAGAACTGATCCCATGCACTTTGAGAGGTGGGTAGCTAGACAAACAACAAAGAGTACTGTTGCTGCTCTCAGGGCCAGCTTAGAACTTGCCTTTGTGGGAAAGTAGGTCCCTAACTCTGGGACAGCACCCAATCTACTGCATGAGGAGAGGAGAGGGTGCCATGAAGGGGACAAGCTAAATGACAGGCAGCCAGTTTGCAGCCTGAGAAGGGGTTGAAGACAATGACCAGAGAGGACCTGTCTATGCTAGGCTCTTCTGAGGGAAGAGCTGCTTCCGGTCTTAGAATCCTGCTCCCCAACCCCTCCCAGACATCAGGTGGAGCCACAAGTGCCCCACCAGCCCTCCTGTTGCCCAGTACAGGAACAATAGAGAAGAGAAAGGGTATTGGGGGGGGGGGGGAAGGGCGGGGAGGCACCAAACCTTTATCAGGGTATCTTAATGAATATGGCTCAGGAGAACCAGCCAATCCTGATCCATAGCAGATTTCATTCTACCTATGGTAGGCCCTGGGACAGGGAGAAGGGAGCCCAGCATCAAATCCAAGATTCTAAATTAGACCCAAGATTCTTGGTCAAGAACCAGTATCCTAGCGTCCCCTGCCCCCAGTGAAGCCACTTTCCAAACAGCCCTACAAAGATAGAGGTCCTCCAAACCTACTGGTCAATTAACCACCCATCGGGCAAGGAGGATGTACAGAGAAGGATCATGAACACCAAACACTGGAAAGGCAGGCAGGAGGCACAGCCCCACCTCTGGGCCTCATTTTCCTCACCTGCAAATTGGGATCACCACTACTGGCCCCTTCTTCATTGGGCTACTATGAGATGTCAATAAGAGACACCAAAGTGATCTCACCAGAAAGAGACAGAATGACATACTGAAAATTAAACCCCCCAAATGATGAACATATGGCCAAGAACACCACCACTAGCACAACAAAAAAAACAGAAGGAAGTGGCCCATATCACAAATTTCTGGATATGAAACATGCTTTCAGTGAAATATTTTTCCTTTTACAAGGCAAGCTAATTGATGAAACTGCAAAAATTATTCATACAGAAATATATTATACACACACACACACATTTTGCAATTTATAAGAATTACAACTCATGGTAAGTATGAACGTTTTGTTTGTTTGTTTTTCCAAATCCAGAGAGCTTGAAAGAGGCAAGTGAATGTTATCTGGTCAGGTCTGGGGGTTTTCATTACTCCCACCCGTGGTATGTGGACTTCTAGATCTCCTCCAGGCCTGTGTGCCTAGCCTGCAGAGGGTGCTGGGGGAAGCTGGGGGAAGTCCAACCCTCCTCCAAAGAGGCCAGGTCCAATCAAAGCAGCAAACTGCAAGGACCCCAGCCCATCAGCTCTCAGCCCACACTCCTCCCTCCAAGCCTCTGCACATGCCAGGCCCACCTTCTCTCCATCAGGCCCAGTCCAGTGGCATACCCAGTGCTCTGCCACTCTTGTCACACTGTCTAGTGCTTCCAGGTACCTAGGTCACTGGCTGCGAGCTAGCTCCCCAAAGAAGATACTACATTTGGCTCTTTCCATTCCCAAAACCTAGGTCCTGGGAGGACTCAAAATGTTTACAGAGTGCTAAGGAGCAAGAATTAACACATGAGTTAGACTCCAAAGCTCGTTATCTAACAAAGGCAGCAAAGACCAAAGATGCTCAAAGATGGTATCAGGGATGGCTTCCTGGAAGAGGTGGTGCAGTGGGGCAACAAAGGCAGAGGAGCTACAACCAATATGCAAATACAGAAGTTGGTGAGGTTTACTATGGGGATAGAAGAAAGAAGGAGTGGTCACAGTTGGGAAGGAGGGGGGAGACATGGCCCCTGGGGGCCAGTGCTATCTGGAAATACTGGGAAGTCCCTACACAAAGGTTGCTGCAGCTGATGGGAACCACAGGAAGCTAGTGGAGCTCTGAGGAACAGAAAAAGCAGGGCTCCCTCAGCACTCTGCCCTCCTTGGCTCTAAGCCAAGGCCACCGGGAGATTCAGAAGAGCAAGTCCAGAGAGATGGACAATCTCCCCCAGTGGGGCACCTGGTTCATTCAGTACAACATGTGACTCTTGACCTCAGGGTCACAAGTTTTAGCACTGCACTGACTGTAGAGATTACTTAAAAATAAAATCTTTAAAAAAAAATCTTCCCCCCAAATGCTCTTCCATCATTAGCCCTTCCAAGTACAGCCTGGGGTACACAAATGGGCCATTCCCAGTTGCCCCCACCCCACCCCACCACCTCTTTCATTACCCTCTAAAGAAACTACACATGCAGGGAGAGGGAACACAAATGGAAACACAAATGGAACGGACCCTTCTCTTTCAGAGGATGCCGAGATGGAGGAAGGAAGCCACGAGGGGAAGCAACTGCTCTGTGCCCAATTCCTGGCCCCCTACTTCTGTCACCCCTACACAAGTTCCCGTGCAGCACCCCAAGGATAGGGCAGGCACTGCAGTCCAGAGCCCCCTTCAGAGGGAGCCAGAGACAAAGACACTCTGCCCCCAGGCAGCTGTAACTAGAAGATACAGCTTTCACAGCCTGCAGACCTCCGAAGGGGAAGGATGGAGGTGCCTGGAAGGGAGGCAAGGACAGAACCTAGGCACAGGTGGGAAAAACACCTGACAAAGCTGGAAGCAGGGGACATGGAATGGGCCAGAAGTCACCACGCTGCTCAAGGCCTCTGTAAGGAGAGTTCCCCTCAGATCCCCCAATCCCCTCTGTTCTGAGACTGTGACCTTCCCCCTCTTACTTTCCAACAGAAACAGTCAGAAGCAGCTCCCAGCTCCCACCAGAGAGGAAGTCAAAAGTGGGGACGGGGGGAGGGGGGTGGTAGCTACGTACCTCCATTTTACAGACAAGGTTTGAGGCTCAGAAACTTGGGGCCACAGGGTCACTCAACAAAGAAAAGGTGAGGATGGGGCTTATCTCTTCCCATTCCTGTGCAGCAGCTGCTTTCAAACCAGAGTAGCAGGGGAAAGAGGCCACAGCCCCTTCCCAGGGTGTACACAAGGCAACCCTGGTTGAATCTGGGAGTCCAGGATGTACCAGGGCAGAGTTTAGCCTCTGCTTCTGGCTGGGGTTTCATCAGTCACTCCTCCCCAAACACCTGACTGAGAAGGGCAGCCAGGTCTGACTCGGTGTCTGGGCCCTCTCCCACCTTGATAAACAGGAAAAGGCCATTCAGACAGCTGGATGGAGTCTGCAGGGTCCTCCTACATGGGACCTTGAACCCATATGTACTAACTGCTTCAGGTTACAGCTGTAAAGGATCCTTGCCAGCACATGAATCATCCAAAGTCTAGATTCTAGATGAATCTCCTCTTTGGAGCAATGAGAAAATGGAGGTTCCAAAGGGTCTTGTGCTGGTCACATGGTGGTTCATGGCAGAACTAGGACCCTCTGCATGGCCCTCTGCATGGCCCATAGCTTTCACACCACCCAGACAGGCAGCCTCTTGCCTATAATGCTAGACTAATCCCATCGATGTCAGAGATGGGAACACCATGCCTAGGCCACAAAGGAAGGAAAGGAAAGGAGGCCCCACCCAGAGAACTCAAAGCTGGGAGAGAGCTGAGCAGTTGCCTATTATGCTTATTCATTCATTCCATCATCTAATCAAACAAGTATTAGACACCTATCTACTCAGTATCAGGGCCTGGGTTGAGTCCTGGGTAAACAAAGATCAATAAGGCACTTGAGTTCCTGCCCTTCAGAAAAGCCCCTGGCTGATGGCGGAAACAGATGTGGAAGCAGATAACTGTAAGGTCGTGCAAAGATGGAACAACAGGGAGATGTCTGTGGTGTTGACAGCACAGAGAAAGTGAGCAGGGCTCTCAGGGACTTCTCAGACTGCTCTGTAGAAGGCAGGTCTGAAGGGCTGATCTGTCTGTGTCAGGCAGAGGGGATCATGGAAGCCAAGGCATCAATGAAGCAGTTCGGATGTTGGAGGTGGGGGTGGGCATTCAGTTTCATGGAAGAGGGTAAGGGACAGCAAGCCTACACTGGCCTTCAATGCCACAACAGGGGAAAGCTGCACTATGGACAAGGGCTTGCTCCAACTTTCCTATCCAGACCTAAATAACTCCCCAGGCAGCCCATGGGTCAGCCCCCCCAGGCAGAGGTCCTGTAAACTCTGACCTGTGCCACCACCACAGGCTGATGCTGTCCAAGTTTTTTTCTAGATGTCTTGTGTCTGCCAGGCCCCAGCTACAGAAGAAGCTAAGGGCCCAGCAGGGCCAGGTCCCATAACTGTCCAGCACCTCAAAAGTCCAATGAACTGTTCCCCCTCGTATATTCAGGCCACCAGGAGAACCAGAGCACTGAGTTTAAGTCACTTTTCCATCGTCCTCTTTCCTGACCCTCAGAGCAGTCAACAAGGTTGACCACAGCCTGCCTCCTGCTTGGAGCTCTGCCCCTGGCTTCTCCTTCATAACTTCTCCTGAGTTTCCCCCTTCTTCTTGGGCTTCAGGCCTATCCGCATTAAACACTGGCCTTTCTCAAGGCTGAGGCCAAGGTCCTCTCCTCTCCCAATGTTCTACCTTTTCCCAGTTATTGATGCGCAGATTTCAGTTCCTCCTCTTACAGACACCACGGTCCTCACCTCTAAACTTCAGACCCTTCGGTCCAACTACTACTTGCCATTTCCACGTGCTCACCTCAAAAACAACTCAAAGTAAACCCCTCAAGCCCAAAAACACTCTTCAACATTTCTCTCACCAAAACCCAGGCCTCCTGTCACACCTCATGGGTCAGCTAACAGCATCACCTCCCAACAGATACAAGAACTAGAAACATTGGAACCATTCTTAACACTTCCTTTTCTCTCAACACCTGCAACCTAATCCTTGGACAAGCCCTACTAGCTTTATTTATTATCACAACAATGTTTACCAAGCACCTAGATGAGTAGGAATCCTATGCGTGTTTTGTCTTCTCCAATGGAGTGTGAGCTCCGTGAGGGCATGGATTGTGCCTGTCAACTTTTAGTCCCCAGGGCCTAGCAGGAAATGGAATGCCTTGGAAGACAAAAAAATCTAGGCCTTCCTCCCCCAAAGAAACAACAGGGGCCTCTGACTGGGGATCCAAACCACAGGGGCTGAGGTGGGAGGGCAGATGGGAGGGGGACAGCAGTGGCCTCCTCTGCGGAGCTCCTTGTGAAGCTCCATGCCGGCCCTGGCTCCCTGCCTCTTTGCTTTCCGTGTTACCACACAAGCCCTATTCCTTCTTGGGGGAAGCGGAGTGGGAGGGAGGTAGGGGGCCAGCCCTTAAACCCCCAGCAGAGTCAACCTTGACCAGGAGGTTGGAAATGTACTAAGTAATGAAAGAAGTCATGAAGGCAAGGCCTGCTCGCCCAGACACCCTCTTCTGAGCACCCCACTAGGCTCTCCTGTTTGAGCCAGCCTCTCCTCAGCATCTGGCCACACTCCCTCTGGGCCATGCCAGACCAAGCCAAGGCACTCTTCTTGTCCTCCTTTTACTTCCTGGGCAGGCAAGGCCTTGAGGCATTTTCTAGCCTCTGACCTCACTCCAAGGTGACGGGAACTCACTGCCTCCCCAGGAAGCCCAGCTAGGGGCTGGTCAACAGGAATGGCTACCTTGGGACCTCCCCCTCCTGATTTTAATTTCCTAGTTCTACCCGCTTAAGACGGCTTCTGGCCTCACCTCCCCTAAAGGCTCCTCGCTGCCTCCCACCCCAGCCTGCAGAGTCTCATCCTCCCACTGTGGGCCAGTTCTCAGGCCAGGGACTAGGACATCCTTGTGGAAATGGTTCAGGCACCAGGCATTCTCTGGTCACTGGAGGGGATACTCTCTGTATTTCACTGCTGGTCTCAAGGGGCCCTGAATAAAATCCTGGACAAAGTGACATATGTTACCCTTTCTAACCTCCTCAGTGGATATGCTGAGAGTTTCCAAGAAAGGCCAACAGGCACATTATACTCAATTGCTACTTCTTTGGGTAGAGGAAGTGACTAGGGTAGGAAGAGGAAAGTTGCCTCCCAACAGGTGGAGGAAAATTAGCTGGAATTGGGGGAAGTGGTCTGCAGAGCCTCAGAGAATCTATCACCCCCTGCGCCCCACCACTGCCAACCCCCACTGCTGACCTCCTGCCCCCAAGCAGGCTGAAAAGCCTTTGGAACCTGTGGCCAGCTCCTCTTCTCCTTCCCAGGGTTAGTCACTCCATGAACTCAGACACACACTCTTGGGCCTGAGGCTAAAGTCACTCAAATCCTGTGGGGTTAGAATTTACCCACCACACACCCACAGCTTCACAGCCAAAGGCCCAGTGTGGTCAATGCCCTACTCCCCCCACAGACAAGGCCAACCCAAGGACACTGTGACCTGGGGCCATCCCTTAAACAACCACTTCCCTCAGCTCAGCCATATCCCCAGGTGTCCAAGAAAACAGGAAGCCAACCCCAAAGTGAACGGCCCACCCCTACTGAGTTAGAATTAGATCTCACACAAACAAGTGGTCAAACTTGCTGTGGCCCGGCCCCTCACCAGTCTGGTCAGTGTTCACTGCCAGGGCTTGGAGCTTCCGTCAGACCGCCCACTCTTCACCGTGCCCATGCCTTGCTCCCAGGCACCGCATAGCCTTTGTACAGATTCTCTAACCAATGCTGGCATGCCACCCAGCAGGAGGAGGGACTCCACCAGGGCAAGATGGGCTGCTACAGAGGAAGCTGATTGTGTCTGGACCCTTGGGTTCAGCCTATAATGCCTTAGGTACAAATTGCCTCTTGCTGGCTCTGGGCTTTCACGGTTTTCTCCATGTTCTAGATTGCAAGCGTCCCAGGATCAAGGACCAAGTCACCTCCTTTATTTGCTTGCTACCCCCAGAGTCCTCTGTGCCAGGCATGGGCTCAGCAAAGGAGATGCCAGTCTTCTGCAGAAGAAAGCCCCACCCATTTATTCTGCATCCTGAGTCTTACTGAAGCCAGGGCCACCCGCCAACACCGGGAAGGGCCCGGAAGGAAGCAGCAGAGGCTATACACAAAGCCTACATGTGGCTATAAAAAGGAGCCCTCCCTGCTTCCCCCAGGATGGGCCCGGTTCCTAGGAGGTGATGAGTGGGGGAGAGAGCTAGTACTTGTGCCTGGGCACACAGCCACTGCAGCCTCTTAAAGGCTAGCCAAGCACCACCTCGAAAGGAACTAGTGTTACAAGGGGGGTGGGGGGGAATGTTAAGAGCTAAGTGAAAATGGTAAGCAGAGACTCTTGGAGTCCCATCTCCTGGGACCCCAGCCCCCTCCAAAGCAACCAACTCCATGTTCTCACTTCCTCTTCCCCCAACCCCAGAGTATTCAAGGAAGACCCATTTCCCACACTTCTTTACCTCTCCTCCTCCTCTCCCTCTCCTGAAGGCTCCCTGTGGAGGTGCCAGCATATCCAGCAAAAGGACTCTAGGAGCATCGGTGAGGAGGCAATGAGAGGCCCTACCTCCGGGAAAACAGCAGGAAGCTATGGCCACAACATCATAGGTTCAGGGGCAGCTCAAGGAGGGCACAGCAGGGAGATAACAATGAGGCAGTGCCACAGCTATGGTACCTCAACTCTGAACACAAAGGCACCTTACTACAGAGAGCACGGCCACACGGGTGGCAGTCTATCTGCCCCAACAGCAGAGCCACCTGCACCACTGCCCATGCCAAGACACAGAAATGAATTCCTCCCCAGCCTCTGGTCTCCGAAGCCCTCTCCAGCCTGGTTTGCCCAGCGTTCGGGCCCTGCACCAGGAGGCTGACCCAGAGCCACTGAGGCCATTCTCTGAGAACCAGTGGAGTGGCTTGTCATGGTCACACACATGTAGTAGAAGTGAAAAATGAGCCTCACTTGTTGTCTGCAACTGAGATCTGGGGTTACTCATTATCAGAACACACTCTCACCTCTCCTGACAGAACAGCCTCTGGTGTCTTTCCTCCACAGCACTCCCCAGGTCCTGCAATTATTTTTTCTGTCTTTCTGGCTGTACCTACCTCGAACTTTACATTTATTACTGGACCCCATGGTGCTTGGCATGTCAGCAAATGCCAGAGTCCAAAGCCAGGGAAGCACGGTGCTGCCTTGCTTGTTCAGTGTGTCACAAGAGCCCAGGAAAGCTGGGGTTTGGGGGTTTTTTATTGTTGTTTTAAGGACAGAGTAGCTATAGTGATAAAACACACTGGCCTAGAGACCTACTACCACTGGGAACAAGGCAGAGTTTGCAGTTCTCACGTCTATGTTAGCAGGCCTAACACACACCAGCTAGGCAGGCAAATGAAGGAACACCTGGATGAATCTTTGCATTTGAGCTTGTCATCAAGGAGAGGCCCTTCTCAGAGTACCTCAAGCACAGAGCCCCAGGTCCTCACTTCCCTGCAGAGGCTGAGGTGCAGTCATCATCGTGAGCCAGTAACAGCAAGTCAGAGCAGGGCTTTTTTGTCCCCCACCTCACATCACCTGCTATATTCACCCCCAGCCAAGAGTGTGGGAAAGCATCTGCTGGAGGTGCCATGGCAAGATGAAGGTGGCAGATGATCTAGATGGAGGGTCTACGTCCAGTTTGTCCTCAGCCAGAAGCCTGGGCTGGTCCAACAGCACACCTGGCCAGAGGGCAGAGTAGATCAGATCACTCTGTCCACATTCAAAAACACGTTGGTCCTCCAGAATACTCTATCTTTTTGTCATTTTCTCAAGAGTGGAAAAATAAACTGAATACTGTAGTGGAAATCAGAGATCCTACACTCTGGTCCCGGCACTGCCACGAACTTGCTGTGTGACCTTACCCTGGTGGCCCTGGTTTCTCATCTATGAGAGAGGGCTAACCATTCTTGCCCTCCATCGATACATCAGCTGTGGCGGCACATAAACAATACCACAAATAAGAAAATGCTCCATAAACTCACTGCACTATTCAAATACCCAATTCTCCTCATTCTCCAGTCCTCCATGCACAAACTCAGAAAAGGAACAAAGAAAACAAGCAGGAAACAGATCTGTAGCCCAGGCTTTCAGAACAGCCACCAGTGGCCATGCTTGGTGGTGGAAAGAACTTGAGCTCTGTAGTTAGCTAAGGCAAAAGCATACTAAACAAATACTTATTAAGTGCCCACAAGTGCCAAATGCTATGCAGAGCACTTTCATATAAAATCTCTTACTCTCATATGCAACTTCATTTGACTATTGCTAATATACAGCTCTATGAGGAAGTGACTTTTACAGCTGAAAATCAGTTTCAGATAGGTTAAAGTAACTTACCCAAGGTCACAGGAAGAGCTGAGACTCGAACCCAAATCTGACTTGAGCCACAAATCTTCAGTCATATAGAGCCCAATTACCAACGGCTGCTCAAGGCCACTCAACACCCTTGGCTCTGCCTAGAGTCTTGTCATCTGTTTCCTTATTGTTCTCAAAGAGTTCCCTCTAGGGAAGCACAGGCACCATACTTCTCCGAACAGAGCACTCTACACGGAGCACCAGCACATTCCCTTCTTCCTTTGTCACCCCATTTCTCCCAGGACTCTCCTCAAAGTTGCCACTGACTTCTCCAGTTCTAAGGAAATAGAGAGGGGGCAAAAAGTCTCCTATCCCCTAATATCAGACCTTTGTGACATTAGGCCTCACTTCCTCCCTCTGACTTATTCATCTCTGACCTCTTTGAAGCCATATAAGAGGAAAAAGCACAAAATGGGAAGAGAGGCCATGACTTAACAAAGACTGACAAGAACAATGACAGCAGAGGCAGAGACAGGCCCTATTATATTCAGGTGGTAGCATTAAAGCACTTCCAGAAAACAGGGGTCTCCAATCAATGTGCTCAGATAGTGTTTCTCTGGACTAGGCACACAGAAATAGGCCAATATGATACCAAGGCAGCTGCTTTCAGCCAACTACCCTGTCACCTTGCAAAAGTTGGCAGCAGGAAAGAGCCCTAACAACACCAGGGCTGCTGAGAGCTTGGAGAGAGAAAATGGGTAGGCCCCCTGGTCTCCAAACCAAAGGGGTTGGTGGCCAGGCACCACACCCTCAATACAATAGGTACATTAGCTGTCTTCCACTACTGGGTCCTCCTGGGGAACTTAATCCTCATCTTCCTCCTTGTCAGAACGCCCACTGTGCCACACTCCATGTGAAACACTTTATGAAGACTCTCCTCAAATGTTCACAATATCCTTACGAGACAAGTGCAGCTTATTCCTATAACCCTCTTTTGTAGACAAGGACCCCAGAGAGAAAGTCACAAGCTCAAAGTCACAGAGCAAGTTAGTTACACAACCTAAGTAGTGTGAGTTCAGAACCCAAATGCTAAATTATAAACTACTACGCTCCACTAGCTCATCCCTCCAGACCCCCTCCCGTCCACCACTGCTGTATCCCTGCCTTGCCTCAGCAAGGAAGTCTTGCCCCCGCTCATCAGCTCTCTCCTGAAAAGTGCAGCAGCTCCACTGGTTTCCCTCAACTTCTCCCAGATAAAATGCAAGACAGCCCTGCTTCAGCCTCTACTGACAGGCACGGCCTATAAGACGGAGCGTAACCTATGAGCATGGCACCCTGTGGCTGTCCCGGAACTGCTCCCCACCACCCCCAGCCTTACCTCTACCACACTAAATGCATACCCAACCCCCACATAAGGATCCCCAGTGCCTCAGCGTGGGCATAGGCAAGTTCTTTAATCAGTCAAGGCCCAGCTCACTGGTCACCTCCTCTGGGAAGCGTTCCCTGGCTCTCTGCTCTCAACCCTAGCTCACTAAGCTGAGCTCGCTACAGAGCTCTTGGTATAGACCTTTATTATGGTACACAGGATACACGGTTATAATTACATGTTCCCAGTTCTGTCTCTTCCAAGAGTGTGGGAGTTCCTCAATGGCACAGTGCATGTGTTATTCACCTTTAGTGCCTAGCACTGGGCAAAGAGGAGGTGTTCAAACATTTATTGAATAAATGCTCCTCATTCTAAGAGGCTACACAAAACAAGGTTAGTGGCCAAGACCTCTAACCAGTGACTCAAGCCTATGCATCTGTGTATGTACGTATGTGTGTACACGTACGTACACACACACACACACACACACACACACACACACAGAGTCTTAAAGTCAGATCTGACTGATTCTAGCCACAAACCTCTAGTTACTGTGGCTCAATTACCATTGGCTGCTCACGGCCATTCCTTACTCTTGTCTCTGCCTAGAATCTTGTCCCCTATTACTATCCTTTTCTCAAAGATGTCCCCCCAGGGAAGCATGGGCGCCATGTACAAAACCCTCTAAAAGGTGCACAAGAACATTCCCCCTCCTCTTATCGCACTGCCACGTCTCCTTAGGGCTCTCCTCAGCTGAAGGTCTTGTGGGGGTGGGGGGGCCCAATGCTGGGTATGCTCAGCTTCTCCAGTCATCTGTGAAGCAGGCCCTTTCCTACGTTCACAGGAAAGAGAGAGCCCCAGCTAAAAAGGGGGCCTGGCAGAGCTGGTCTGGAAACCCACACGTTAGGGCAAGCGTGGGGTGCTAAGGAAACACTAAGAGGTCTGACTTCCCCTGGAAAAACTACAGTCAGACAGGAAACACACAGGCAGGGATGGCTAGCTCTGGAGATCCGGACGTGTGTTCTTGCCCATCTCTCACTGGGAGCAATCAGCCAGCACAAAGAAAACCCCCATGACACCCAGCCTGCCCACCTCAGGTGCCTTGGGCCCAGCCATCAGAGCAGGCCTTGTGGTCTGTCTCCCTGCCAGCCTGACAGCCACAGAGGTCAAGTCCAAGATAACTGGTCCCAATATCACCTCCTCTCTGAGCCTCACTGCCTAGTCTGGGCGGTTTACTCTCTTCTGCCACCATACTGACCCCTCCCTCCCTACCCCGGCCAACTCCCATCAAAGGTACCACTAGAAATTATCATTGTCTGTTTTAGTTTCCCTGAGAGCAAGGACCTGTTTTCATTTACCATCTAAGGGGCCTAGCATCTAGAAGGGTAGGCAAGAATCAAAGACAAAAGCCTGAGGCTCCAAAAGTTCCACAGAAGAGCATGGCTGTCATTCAGAACCCTCCATGGAATCTTCACACAGGCCATTGTGCCCACAATGACCCTTGACTGAACCAGCTCACCCCAGAAAGGCACCAGAAGGAAAAATGTGAAGCCAGAACCTAGAGAGGCTGAGGCTGTCTGTAATGCAGGTCTAGGCACAAAAATCTGTCCTTAGAGGAGCAACAGAGACCACTGGGACATGGAGCCTGAGGCCCACTGTCAGCACGACCCTGGGGCTGAGTCCTCTTGGGATGGCCAGCCAGCCAGTCAATGACTGGAAGGCTGGGTCTAAGTGAGGCTGTCACAAACTAGGACTATCACTCCATGGCACAATTCACTCCCTATATTTCCATTTCCTCATCTGTCAAATGGGATAGGACTCCAGACACACACACATACCCAGGACCCTTGTGAAGATCAGCCAAGAAAATATGATGAAAAGTCTCTGTAGCACTCAGCAGGAAGTCTATAATTGCTTTGTATTCATTTATGTCAGTATCTGCAACATAAAAAACCAAACATCAACCTGGTTCCTGTCACATCACCATGACAACAGACACCAAAGCACTTCCCCACCCCTCTTTTTAGCCAAACTATCACCTTAGAAACCAGCAAGTGCCAGGTCCCATTTCACGAGTGGCAAAGTGAGAGAACATGGAGTTGGGTCAGAATGAGGCCTGATGCACGAGCGGTGTGCATTTTCACTGAACCACAGCATCCCTCCTTCAGGTCCACAGACACCCTGAGGGTATGAGAAGTGCCTCTCTCCTTGGCCAGGCTACAAGCACTATACGGAACCCTAGCAGAGTCAGCAGGAAAAGGCCAGGTGGCAGGGATCACAGCTGGCAGCCCAAACTTCCTCAAAGCCTGCAGAGGGGGCTGCAGGGATCAGAACTCACCAACAAGGTACCCCCATGAATGGGCAGAAGTGGGGCAGCTTCAGCAAGAGGCTCCATTTTAAAAGTGTGAACTCTACACAAGCATCTACTAGCATTTTTACTCAGACTTCTTCAACCTGGGCCTCCAAAATCAAAGGGCCTAGACTCCTTCTATAGTCTTTGCCTATGCTCCAAGCTGATAAGATCACTGAATCTGTATTTCTCTAGCTTATCTACCCTTGGGGGCTGGGGCCGTGGGTCCTCTGCATTCCTGCCACCAGCCCCCGAAGACCGGAGACACCATGGACTGGATTCTTCCCTCTTCACACCCCTCCCTTCTGTTCAGGCCCCATCTTACAAATAAGAAAGTCACACCCAGGAGTCAGATGTGCAAATCTCCATAGATTTACTCCATAAGTTTTACTCTGTCATGTACTGTTCTATACGACAGGTGGGTGGGTGAGGAGAAGAGTTGAAGCAAAACAAAACCATTTCCTCCCTTTTTCCGGGTAGTGATCTAAGTGAAATGTGAACTTGGTCCCCATCCTCCTCCCTTCCTATACTCTCACCCTCTCCTAAAGCCACGCTCCACCTCCCTTAACATTTCCAGTCCAGGGCTGAGGAGGACAGTCACAGTCTATTAATGCTATCGTTATTATTAAAACCAGCTCACACTTATTAAACGTTTACAGTGTGTCAAGCACTGTGAGATGTTTTACATCAATTTTCCTATTTAATCCCCAGAGCAACCATATAAGGTGGATATATTACCACTCCCGTTTTACAGATAAGAAAACTAAGCTGAGAGTAGATAAACAACTGGCTAAGGGAAAGACAACAAATATACAGGCTTCAAATCCAGCCTTGCCTTCAACCAGTGTGCTGCACTTACCCCTGCTGGTCACACACATGGTTTGAAGTGTTAGTTACCCAGGAAATCTCTATCGAGGAACCTCCAGCCAGTGCCACCAATTCAGCAGAGCAGAGGGAGCACCATAAAAGCAAGGAAGGGGCTGTGCCTGGAGTCTATCTCAGCTCCCTGTAGTATCTGTCCTTCCTCTACTTTGGAATCCAGTCTCTCAAATCACTAAAATCTTCTCTTGATGGCTGACAGGGCTGATGGAGGCACAGAGGAAGGCAGCTGCCATTTCTAAGTTCAGCAGCTGCATCAGATCTGGAGCTTGTAGCTGAGGATGGCTGCCTCACCACAAGACTTTCCTTCCTCCCAATCTCCTCACCCATCTACACACGTGTACACCATACCCAAGGAGGTCTGTAGGACGTTTCTGTGGGGGTGTCACTTCCTGACCCCCCTCCTCCACATGGACCTGGTTCTAACACCAGTCTCTGGGGGGGAGGGTCCTTGCAGGAAGCAACCTACAACCTAGGGTAGCGGCACTATCTCTCACACTTGGAGGCGGGGGAATGGAGGGTAGAGCTGGGCGCCCATCCGGCCACAGCATAGGCATGGCGCTAAGTGGAATAACACTGAAAGACCTGTGGGGTTTTTCAAAATCCCCTAACTCCCTCCTCCCAACTGAGACCTGCCCCAAAGCAGCCAAGCTCAGTCCTGAGAAGGCAAAGAGGCAGGAAACCAAAAGTAGCCGCTCCCGGCTCTCTGCAGCCATGGAATACAGGACACAGTACACAAAGGGCTAGACCCCAAACTGGCTGCACGCTCTTGAAAAAAGTACCTGACTCCAAGGCACTGAGGCTGGCCTTTCTGGGCCAACCTCTTGAGAATGTGCTTCCAAGGGCAAGAGGAGCCTGGCCCCTTTACCAAGAGTCCTTGCCCTGGCTTTGGGTGACTGCCCACCCACGCAGACCTCTAAAATTCAGCTTCAGGACAAAAGCAGCAACAGGGGAAAAAAGCCACTGCCTTCTCTCAGGCTTTTCCAAACCAAACAGGACCACCTTCCACCCTCCCCAAGAGAGATGAGTAGAGCTGGCTCTGATCCAAAACCAACCCTACCCTAACATCTGCCTAACTTCTACTTAGGGAACCCAAAGGTTCCTTTGCAAATGGAGCCCAGTCTGGGGCCCAGAAAGTTTCACCAAGACTGTCTTTTGGGAAAAAAAAAGGTGGTGGGCGGTGACCGTCTGGTCTGGCCCCAGGTTCTGGGGCTGGGTGGGCTGACGCTGCCTTGGCTTCCCTCGCCTTGGCCAACACCACTCCCGAGCTAGGAAGAACCAGACCCCTGCCCCGCCGATCTTGGACCCACTAGGATTTTTAGGCCTCTGGGCCAAGCGCTTGGAACACTTCCCCCCCACCCCCTCCAACGCCGGGCTGGGGGAGGGGGTGTCCTGTCAGGTGACTGAGGACCCGGATGCCCCCCGCCCCCAGTGACCACCCGGGCCGAGGCGGGGGCGGGGACCGGAGGGTGTGGGGGAGGGCCCGAAAGTTTATCCAAGTCACTCCAGCCGCGGGCCGCGGCGCGCGCAAGAGCCGGGCGCGGACCCCCGCGGCCCCCGCGCGCAGCGGGCCCCGGGAAGGGGGGGGCGCACTTACTGGCCCCCTCGATCTTGTCGGCGCCACGGCTCCACGTGATCTGCCGCGTCTCCAGCTTGACCTGGAAGGTCTTCCGTTCCGGCCGCTGCGACTTCTTGGAGTAGAACAAAGTCATGACGGTGCCCACCTCGAGGCTGCGGCAGAGGTGCAGCACCTCGGCGTCCGAGGGCGCGCCGGGCCCGCAGCCATTGGCGCAGGGGGACGCGGCGCCCGCCATGGCTCCGGCACTGGGGGTGGTGGTAAGGGGGAAGGGGGCGGCGGCGGAGGAGGCGGCGGCGGCGCAGGCCCGGCCGGCGGGAGCAGGCGGCTGTGGCTGAGGCGGCCGGCGAGCGGGCCGCGGCTGCTGCTCCTGCGGGCGGAGACGGGGCGGAGCCTGAGCGGGGGGCGGGGCGGCCCTGCAGGCTCCGCCCTGGCCCGCGCGCCGGGAACAAAGGCGCCCGCGCGCCCGTGGAAAGGACCCTCCGCCCGCCTGCCGCGCCTGCGCCCCGCGACCCCCAGACAGGCCCCGGGCGGGGGCGCGGGGCGCAATGGCGGCGGGAGCGCGCGCGCTGCTCGCGCTCAACCAGCTCGTCCTTCCGTCCCGCAAAGCTTCCTCACTGCCCCCGTCGGCCCCGTCACGCGCGGCAGCCCCGCGCCGGCCCGTCAGTCAGTCGCACACGCATAGGCGGCTGCCCAGCCCACTGTCCCGCACAGGCCCAGCTGCAGCCGTGTCCTCAACCCTGCTCCCTAAGCACTACCCGCACAGAGGCCGGAAGAAGAGGTGAGGGTGCAGAGCGCCCCCAGGACCGCCGGCCAAACCCGGTTACCTGGGCGGGCTGCCCGGCGGAGGGAGCCAGCCAGGCCGGGCCGGGCCGCCTCACACCCGCGGCGGCAGCGGCGGCGGCGGCGGCGGCGGCGGCGGCAGCGGAGGCGGGTCCTCTGCGCGCCCTCTCCGGGGCGGGGCGGGGGCGGAGCCGCCTGCGGATTGGCCGACGGTTTCTGAAGGACAGCAGGCTTGTCCCGCCCCTCCCCTTCGGCCGCGCAGGGCTGGCCCGCAGGCCGCTCCTGAGACTGCCGAGACTCGTCCGCCCCGCCCCTGCGGCCAGTGTGGCTTTTGACAGTCCGGTCTTTTGGAGAAGCCCCCCAGTCCTGGGCGTCCCCTGTAGGGCCTTTAGACCCGTGGCCCCCAGTGGCCTAAATCTCTGCGCCTTCCACTCATCAGCCACTGCCCGCCCCACCTCGCTCTCTGCCTCCACGCGCCCTTGCAAACGCTCTCCGGAGCTTTGGTTATCCCAGACTAACTCCCCGCGTTTTCCTCCTTCCTTTCAGGTCGCTGCCTTTCAGCCCCAGAAATTTTTCTTCCTCTGGGCTGGGTCCTGAACCAGTTCCTAAGACGACCTGACCTTTCCCATGGCTTCACCCCAGACCCAGGCACCCATAGCGCCAAATCTGTATCTCCCAAGCATCCCACTGCCGGCTCCACGTCCCTCTTCAAACTGCTCTTCCCGCTGTCGTTACTTTCTCAGAACATGGCCCCAGTTCTTCTAAGATGCTTGGGCCAAGACCCTTGGAGGTATCCTTGAGCCCTCAGTCGGCCTCCACCACCCAGCAATCTTGTAAGGCTTGTTTACCACGGAATATCTCCACTCCTCCCACAAACCCAACATCTGTCTTTTCTCATCCAGACTATTTACCCTCCTTGGTCTGGCCTGCGTCTATTCTTCATGCTTCAGTCTTTAAAAAGAAATTTAAATTGTGATCCCCTACCTTTGGCTTCAAACCCTCCATGACTTCCCATTGCATGTAAAATTCACACTCACTCCTGTCCCAGCTGGTCCTGTGTGGTCTGGCCCCTTTCTTTCCCTCCCACTTCATCTCTCCCCACCTCCTCTTCACTCTCCATTCTCCAGCCACAAGGCCTTTAAGTGGTTATTTGAATAATTCACACTCCATCTTCTGGAAACCATTTCCCTAGACTTGCCCCTGCAATGTGGACACCCCTGTCACAGAAAAACTGAAGACACCTGTGGTCACAGTGGAGCCCATCTGACAGATGTTGAGTCAGGCAGAGCAGGACAACTTCAGAGGCGAGAGGCCCAGCAGAGCACCCAGCTGGTACCAGAGAAAGATCCAGGCTTCTGTAATTTGTGAGTATATGTGTGCTCAGACAACCTACCTAGCTGAGTGGTGACTAGTGCCTGGGGCTGCCTCTGACTTTGTCTTGGTGCAGTGGTAACTTGTGTGGGTTTGTGTTTTAATTCCCTCAAGTGTGGCTCCTAAGAAGCTGAGAATCCAGCATGAAGTTGAGACTCTTACAGGCTTCTGCCACTTGAAGGGAGGTGTAGTGGCTGAGATGGACTGCCACCTAGTGCCCACCCTTTAAAGTGGGAGGGAGGGCACTAAAGTTGACCTGGTACCCACCCGGCCTAGGCTTACACTTGTGGTTACACCTGATCCTCATAATCACCCTCTAATTGGGGATTATTGTCTCTAGTTTACTGATGAGGAAACTGAGATTCAGGTAAGTTCTACAACTTGCCCCAAGGCCACGTAAGAAACAAATGGGAATTTGAACCTAGGTCTGTCTGACTTAATACATTTTCTGCTTCACCAGGGAGCCTTAGTGGGTCCTGGTGGTCAGCAGTCAGTGGGCACAGAGGCTAGCTGGCCAGTCAGTACAGATGAGGGGAGGCTTTGGTCATGGTTGGTCCTGAGCACAGGGAACTTCACAGAACGTGAGTGCTCCTAGAGTATGGCTTGGGCTGACTTGGGCTTAAAGTAGTGTTCCCCCTGAGCTTCCATGTGCTGGGCCTTGGTGCCATGTGTTGGAAGAAAAAGAGAAATCCAGCACCAGCCTTCCAGGAATTCAGACATTAAACAGAGAAATGGTGTTATGTAGGGACAGTGGTGATGGCGGGTAGGGAGGAAGAGCACATAGGGTTAGGAGATAAAACACAAGGAACACGTACTTTAGATCTCTCTTGGTAGAAATGGAAGGCGTTGCTAGGACTCAGCATAGGCCTACAGGATGTGAGTAGATGGCCAGGTGAATTATTAGGGGTGGGTTGGAGGAAAGTACTTATCAGGTAGGTGGACGTAACATCATATATAAAGGCCCTGAGGCCAGAAAGAACTTAAAGAGTGTAGGAATAGAAAGAAGGCTTGAGTTTACTAAGTGAGGGGGAGCATGGGAGGTGATGAAGCCAGGAAGATAGGCAGAGACTGGATGGGGCCTCTCCCTGCTTATCTGATCTTGTCCATATGTCCAGGACGCTCCCTCCTAAGTACTCCTGCCCCCCTCCTCCTTGTACTGACCTGGGCAGCCTGAAGGCTGTGATACACTTTTAAAATCTGTTTCTCCATTTTCCAAGAGCTTCCCAACACAGACCATGCTTCCTTGCTTTTGCTTTTGCCTCCATGGCCAGGCCCCCAGGGGCTCCAGAAATCTCTGTCAACAGGAGCTCAAATTTTCCGCCTGCTGCCAGGCCCTTAATCAGAAAACAAGGCCGCATTTCCTCCTGGGACTTCTGAACCAGCATCCCAAGCCTCAGGTACCTCCCTCCACCCAAAGAGACTCAGGAAAAGCAGGGCATGCAGAGGGTGTGGTTGGTTTGGGCTTCCCCCAGCTCAGCATATATATGGGTACGTGGGTGTTACTGGCAAGGCGTGCAGCTGTGTTGGCTTGGAGGGAGCAGCCCAGAACCCACACAAGGCACACGCCCTGACATCACCCAGGCTAGCCCTGCTTGGGCCTATTTCTGTCAGCACTCATGCTTCAACATGCCCAGGTCTCCACCATCCCTGTGCCTGGATTCTGGGTAAGAGTCCCGGCTCGATGCCCCTCTGGCCCTGTGGGCCTGATCTGATAGGTGTTTCTTTATCGAAACAATTAGAGCAGCGCTTGGCATATAGTAAGTCCTCTATAACTGCTTTACCCACATTGGCTCACTTACTTATTATAGCATTATGAGATAAGTACTCTTATCTCTAATTTACAGATGAAAAAACTGAGGCACAGAGAGATTAAGAGACATGTTTATGGACATAGAACTGAGAGGTGGCAGAGAGGGGATTCAAACCCAGGCATCCTGGCTGCAGAGTCAATGCTATGTTGCCTCTCATGTAGGTATGAACTATTTTGTTGTGTGTTCTCACCCTTTTCCTTAATACCCCTACCTGATGTGTTTTTTATTTTTAGTTATAGATATTCCTTGACTTACAATGGGGTTACAGCCCAATGAAACCATCATAAGTTGAAAATACAGTAAGCCAAAAATGCATTTACTGGGCCTAACCTCCAGAACATCATAGTTTGGTCTAGCCTACTTTAAATGTGCTCAGAACACTTACACAGGCCCACAGTTGGGCAAAATCATCTAACACAAAGCCTGTCCTATACTAAAGTGTTGAATGGTTCCTGTAATTTACTGAATACTGTAGTGAAAGTGAAAAATAGAATGGTTGTACAGGTGCAGAGTGGTTGTTGACCTTGATCACACAGCTGACTGGGAGTCGTAGCCACTGCCCAGCATCATGAGAGAGGAGCATACTGCGGATGGCTAGCCAGGAAAAGATCAAAATCCAAAATACGGTTTCTACTGAATGCATATCGCTTTTGCACCATCATTAAGATGAAAAATTGTAAGTCAGACTGTCATAAATCAGGGACCATCTATAGTTGGTTAAATGATGTCACAGATTAGGTTCTTTGGGAAGCGGACTCTGGGGCAGAGATTAGTGTGCAGAATGTTTGTTAGGGAGTGCTCTTGGGACCAACACTGTGGAAAGGAGAGAAGGAAACAGGACAGGGCACAGGGAGAAGTTCAGCTGTGATGCAGGCCTGATGACAGCCGCAGCCAACCTCCAGGGAGCTGTTTTGTCTGGTGCTGGCTTGAAAATGGCTGGGCCTTCATAGCCCCACTTCAGTCAGCCCTGGGAAGAGCACAGCCTCAGTCACATGGCTCTCTGCAGCTGAGGTGATCTTTGAGAGCTGAGAGATCCTCCAGCAGTTGGGGCAACAAGTGCTTCCTTGAAGGAGAATCTGAGTGGCACATCGGTATACCTACCTCAAATGTATTCCTTTCCAGTCCTTTAAAAAAGTTTAGAGTATTTAAAACAAAGGACAAAAATATTGCACTGTAGAAATGGAATGTGCCATTAGAAGGAGGAATATAATATGGTTAGTATGGGTTAACGTGACTGCTGTTACTGAGAATTGAATGTGGCTGAGCTTCCTGGTAGGCAAAGCAAAAACTTTTTATTCTGGTAACATTCCCTGACAGAGAAAAATTTTCTTGGGGTTAAATTCTAAAAGAAGTTTCTTGGGGTGCCTGGGTGGCTCAGTTGGTGAAGTCCAATTTCGGCTCAGGTCATGATCTCATGATTCATGGGTTCCAGCCCCACATTGGTCTCTGTGCTGACAGCTCAGAGCCTGGAGCCTGCTTCAGATTCTGTGTGTCCCTCTCTCTGCCCCTCGCCTGCTCGCGCGCGCTCTCTCTCTCTCTCTCTCTCAAAAATAAACATTAAAAAAAATTTATGAAAGAAGTTTCTCAATTGGACACTTACTTGACTGATATAGTGTAGAATGTTCCCAGCAGATCAATAGCAAATGCTGATGCAGTTTTCATTTGTTCCTTGTAATGACTTTGCATGAATATAGAAGATATAATATGCCTTCTATAGCTCAGTGAAGCCCTTCCACAATTGAGAGTAGGCAGAGTTATAGACTTGCAATCTTGTTTCCTCAAATAAAACTTTATCCTTTTTCTTTAAAATTTTTGCTTGGTAGTTTCTCATGTTAGGTGTCTGATCAGCCCATCTCTGACTCTGTAACCTGTACCTCAGTATATAGCTGGTATTCCATACTCACCTCAATGCACCCTGAGCTCCACCCCACAACTGCTTTTCAGACTCTTGACCTCTGGCCCCAATATCCATCTATGGCTCCAACTTAGTCGTTGGATCTCACACTTCTTAGGTCATGTTCTTCTGCTTCCCTCCGTACCTGGGATGGACTCCCAGCCCCAAGAGCCTCCTGTTTTCTATCACTCCAGGTAAAACCAGGCCTACCCAAGACTTGGCTTTCACTGCAGATTCTGCTTCCCCTTCGCTGAAGGGCTCCTGAAGTAGGTCCCAGATGTTGAGGCAGGAGAGCCGGGCTCCAGATAAGGATTTTTCAGAGAGGTGGCAGGGAAACCATAATTGCTTCTCTGAAGAGAAGGGGAGAGCCCTTGCCAGCCATGGCCCAGGCTGACCTCTGTTCTTCCGCTTTCTCTTTCTTTAACAGACACTCCTGATGCTCCTCTATAGCAGTAAGACAGCAGAGATGAATCAGACCAAGTTCTTACTCTAGTTGTAGGTAAAGAAATGCCAACAGACATTTGTCAATAGATGACAATTCAGTGTGGTAAGGGCCCTTGGAGCACTGAGAAGGGACACTTGTTGGTGGGTGTGGGGGTAGAGCAAAATGAGAGATAACATATATGCCTGAAGATATGGCAGCTCCAAATATAAGGCGATCAACTTGTTTATGCAATAAGGGCACTCCAGATATTTTGTGTTTTTTTGCAGCTAAAATATAAACCTTCTTAGAGATGCATGACTCAAATGCCCAATATAACAGTTTAAGAAAGAGGAGGGGGAGGAGCAGGAAGGGAGAGCGTCCTAAGCAGGCTTTGCACTATCAGTGTGGAGCTTGACATGGGGTTTGAACTCATATACTGCGAGATCATGACCTCAGTTGAAATCAAGTTGGACAATTAACCTACTGAGCCACCCAGGCGCCCCTGTGCGTGTGTGTGTGTGTGTGTGTGTGTATGTATACATACATATATATGTATGTATATATACATATATGTATGTATATATATGTGTGTGTGTATATACACACACACATATAGTATTTTAAATCATGTATTATTTAAAATAGTATATTGATGTATGAATATTGATTTTTCCCACTCTTGCCTGTCCAGTAATAAATTTATGTTCAAACTCTTTATGAGTCCTTGATTTCTATGTAAGGTTCACCATTAGGGCCACTTTGACTCATCTAATATAATTTCTGAAAGCATATCACCTTCACTGCCTTCTCAGTTGAGAGCATTTTTGAAAAATCAGCTTTATTGAGGAATAACTTACATACTAAAAAACGCATCCATTTTTTTAAGTGTAAAGTTTGGTGAGATTTGACGAATGGATGCCCTCCTGTAACCTCCACCTAATCAAGATATGGAACATTTCCATCACCCTGAAGTTTCTTGGTGCCTCTTTGTAGTCCATCTCCGCTGCCCCCATCTGGCAGTCACTAACCTACTTTCCATCACTAGAGTAGAGTAGTGGTGCCCATTCTGAAATTTCACATACTTGGAATCAAGGAGTATGTACCCTTGGTCTCTGTTCAGCATGTTTTCGAGACTCATTCATGTTGTTGCAGAGAGAGTACTTTTCGGGTCAGTATGTTATGCTATTACTAGAAATTTTAATCTAAGCATCATTATCTTTCTTATATAACATTAAAACAGGTTTCATTTCTCCCAGGGGTATATATTACTGCGTAACTACTTAACTTTTATGGAAAATTTCAAATGGATCTAAGTGTAGACAGGACAGTATAGTGAGCTTCCTTGTGCCTATCAGCCACCTTCAATTATGAACTGATGGCCACTCTTGTTTCATGTCAAACTCCACCTACTAACCAACCCCTTCCATACTGACACAAATCTTAATTCTGTTATATGTATTTCAGTGGTTTTCTGAAACTGTTTTAAAAATATATATATATGATCTCTACCAAACCTAAAAAAAAATCAATACCGTATTGCTATTAAAGTGACCTTTGAGAGGCTTGTTTATACATAATACTTGGGATTGTGAGAAATAATTACTAAGTCTGTGGTAAATTTCTTTGCCTCTTTGTTTACTGATTTTGTCAGGGGACTACTTGTAATCGTCCAAAACTAGCTTGACTGAGGTCATTTCAGGGTAATGTGTTTTCTCCAAAAAGTGCTTTTTGGTTCAAAACAAGTTGAGAGAGCATCCCATTATATGAGGGATTCTGTAAAGACCAAAATGTAATAAGTAAACTCTTTTCTCAGAATACACTTTTTTTGTTTTTTTGTTTTTTTTTAAGTTTTCTGAGGGGGAACTACCTATGTTTGGTGTATTTAGGAGGGGATTTCAGTTGGTAATTTACCAGGTGTGGAAGTGAGAGAAAGGAGTGAAGGATGGTGGCTCCACTAGACTCTGGTTGAGGGGGCAGAGTGGATGGAGGTGCCTTTCAGTGAGATGGGAAACAGCCCAGTGGCCGTGTAGTTGGTACTGAGCCGAGTTCCAGAAATTGGTAGATCTAATAGCCTGGGGACCTGGCCCGCAGCTCCACCATGGGTCTGGAGCTCAGGAAAGGGGTCTAGGCTGGAGACAGAGGTCTGGGAGTCATCACCCTCACATGCAAATGAAATTGGCCAGGCCAAGGAGACAGTCACAGCAGCCAGGCCTGGGGGGGGGGGGGGGGGGGGGCGGCGGTAACCAAGATGCAGCAGACTGGCGGAGACTGGAGTAAGACCAGGAGAGGGTGCCATTGTGGAAGCCAAAGAGAAGTGCTTGGAGAGGGGAGTGGGCACGTATTGTACAATTCCATTTGTGTGTGTGATGTCCAGAAAAAGACAAAGGTATAGCGCAAGTAGATTTAGTGGAGGCTGGAGGTGGGAGTGGGGATTAACTCTTAAATGGGCACGAGGGATCTTACTGGGGAGGAGAATATGCTAAAACTGACTTATGGTGACAGCCATAACCTTCAGTAGGTACAAATGTTACACTTGAAACAGGTGGATATTTATGGTATGTAAAATATATTTCAGTAGGGCTACTAAATGCCACAAAAAGCTTAAGATACACGGTACAAGCCCATCTATCGGTCACTCACTTGGTGGTGGTTGTGGTCGGAATGGAGGGAGGAATTGGGGGCAAGGTGGGACAGAAGCTGGTTACAGTGGGTGGGGAATGATCTGGTGGTGTGGATGACTGGCTCCAGGCACTCATATGTGAAATGGAGAGAGAGATGGTGAGGGAGAGGGAGATGGCTGGGAGCTGGGAGCTTCCTTTTTTCTTTCAAACGTGACGTAAGTCCTGGGTGGATTTGATGGATGGAGGAGCTGCTGAGCAGCAAGCAAGCACCCAGATACCTGGCTTGCGTTCCACTTTGCCTACAGCTGGACTTGAGCATTCCAGAAGACCCTGACAGGAGGGGCTTTTTTGGACCTTACACATCGGGCCTCTGCTCCTGGACAAAGCCAGAAGTGTGAGGAGGGAACCAAATCCACTGGAGGAATAAGTGAGGTGAGTTCTCTCCTGACTCCAGGCTCAAGTATTTCTCAGGGCCTTTCACAGCTGGCCCTCACCTACCTGTCCAGCCTCTTCCCTCATCCCCACTGGACAGGTCAGTTCCCATCCTCTGGTTTGCTCTCCCAGGCCTGCCACCACTGAAGGAGCCCTTCACAATCGTTCTTGACCAGGATTTAGTTGCCATGCACCTGCCCTCAGAAGACCTGTAAGAAGATCCCTGCTGGGAAAGGTAGGCACGAGTTGCTGCTGCCCATGAATAAAATCTTATGCCTGTGAGGCCTCCTGTCCCTAATTCCTAGTTATGGACTAAGTTTTGTCCCCTGGTTGTGGCAGGTCCTGCTCCAGTCCCAAACCTCGGGCCCATGTTCTCATCACTCACCCCCAAGCCATAAAGTACAGTGTACTGATCAGGTGTTGCAAGAGCCTCTGTTGCCATTTCTTATGTTCAATGCTTTAGCTACCTCTACACCACACGATTAAAAAAATACGTGGTTGTAATCTGCTCCAAAACACTGATGGTATATAACCTCCTTTATTCTTGGGGTGAATGCTACCTCCCTCACTGACTGATGAAATGCGGGCTGCCAAGGAGGACCTCCAGGGTTCTCTGCAGTGGGCCAACACCAGCCCAGCCCCCAGCCCCAGGGAGCTGAGAGACCATCCAGGAGATGGCTCTCCTCCCAGAATATACCTGTGCATGCATGCTAGCAAGCTAGAGGGCCCAGGGCTAAGTGGCCAATTCTGACCACTGACCTTCTTCCTGCTCCATTTGGCCAGGAAAGCTCTCTCTTCACCCTAAATTCCAGACTTAACAGTAACCTAGTATAAAGAAAGGAACAATTTTTTAGGGACCCTACAAATGTGGGTACAGGAGCCCTGGGGAGTGGCCACAGACCACGCTTTTTCAATTAACCAATCAACACGAGGAGAAGCCTACAGCTGGGCCTCTGGGATCCAGTGTCCTAATGGGCTTAGTACCCTTAATTCCTGCCATCCTGACTGTAAGCTTACCCAGACAAGCAAACCCAGACAAGCTCCCTACTGCTTCTGGCCAATATGCTCAGAAAGCCTGTCTCCCAAATACATTCACTTTATCTTGCTCAATAAACAATACCTACCCTGGGCTCCAAATTCAGTTCTTGCACCCTCCCTTACTTCCTGGGCCCGCTTTTATCTTAGGATATGGACTTTGGCTCCCCTCTGACCCACACCCAAGGCAGCAAGACAGGTGCAGCCCCTTCCAGGCCCCACCCAACCCCTGGGGAGGGAGCCGCCAGTGCTGAGCTGAGCAATGAGAGCACATCCCACACAGAGCCGAGCCCTGCCCTCTCCCAACAACGCCCCCCACCCCAACTTTGCCCCAGTCAGGTCGGGGACCTTGTGTAACAAAGAGGCAGACACTAGGTTTCCGTTAAGTTGTAGGAATTTATTTTAAATAACCTACAGTTGATTAAAAGGGAATTCATGATAAAAATAGAAGATACTTGAGGAAAGATGTGGGAAATGGACTCTGCACACACGCTAAACTAACAATGCTTCTAAAACTAATGATTATAGCAAAAAATGTCTTCACATTAAAATTCTGCTTTTTATGGGTTTTTTTCCATTTTTTACACAATTACAAAAGAAAAAATAAAAGCCCTAAATTCTTGATTATTTTTCCTTTTTTTGGACCAAATACTCATTTTCCTCTAAATTATTGACTTGTGGAACTTTTTACACAATAAAATCTTTCAAGTGAAAGATTGGGTTTAAAATGAAAAAGATGGATATCTGAAGGGTACAGAGAATGCTCAGAACAAAGAATGATGGGAAAATGGTTTCAGTCACTGATTATTTCATTATCCTTAGACTCACTCACCCCCTCATCCCTCCCCAACCCCAATCTACACGATCTTTAAGATCAAGAAAAAGGTTTAAATATTTTAAAATAATTAAAAAGAAATAAAAATTCACATTTAAAAAGGAACACTCAAGTCAGGAAATATTTTCCCATCATGCTTTTCTGTGAACAGGTGTCTGAACCAAAACACTGCCGATGTCACGACTGCTTCAAGTTTAATGAAAATTGATTCCCATGACAATAGATAGTGACAATTCTCACTAACAGGTGCGCTGGGTTTTTGTTCTACTTAATTTTAAATTCCTGAAATGGGGGAGGGGGGAGGGCGTTTAGGAATTCATTTCTATTAAAATATAGAAGTTATTGCAAAACCCTAACTGTAAAAACGCACCAATATAATCGGACTTCGTATACAGTAGCTAAGAGAATCCAAATGCTTCAGTGAAACAGTGAATTTGCCTGGCAGAACTCTGACAAATTCCCATCCACTTGCTCTCTTGAAAATAAAAACAAAATTCAAAACAAATCATACAGCTAGAATTTTGATATCTGAAATATTTTTAAATAAGTTGTCCATAGGACAACTGGCTCAGCTCTCCCTTATAATATCTCCAGGTTTATCTTTTCGCAAAGATGTTCGTTTGTTAAGACTCGCCGCCTCTCTCCCTCAGCTGTGAGGGTAAGCAAGGCTCACAGTTTATCCACCTTCCCCAAACCACACTGTTCCTTTTCACAGAACCCTGCCCGCCCCTCGAGACTGGCTAGAACTCGTAGTCCTCATCAGCCATGTCGATGGCCCACGCAAACTTCTCCCGCTGGGTTTTGTTGTAAATTTTCTCAATTGGGACCCCCCACTTCTTGCACCTGTACACAGAGGAGAAAAAGGGGGATTAGTGTCTCAGGGAGCAACAGCCCAGACCCAGGGCAGGGACCTGAATATGCTTGCTTCGTGTCCATCTGCTGAGAATGAATTTTAAGAACATGCCAAACATATTCTAACAGTATCATGTGCTCGTGACCTCTAAAGTAGATGCTACTACAGATGTACTAATGAAAAAAACCTAATGCAGGGAGTTGAGTAATTTGCTTACCCTGTCATGCAGCTAGTGAGATGGAGCTAAAAAGTGAACCCAAGCTGTCTGGCCCTGGTGTCCATGCTCTCAACCACAATGCATACTGCCCCTCAATCTAACTCAACCTCTAGCACCCAACAGGGCCAAAGAGCAAAAAGGGTACAAGAGCCGGGTGGAACCCCTGACCCATAGGAGCAGGTCAGGCTCAGAAAAATGCACATTAATTAATAAGCATCTTCCAAAAAATAAATAAATACAACTCACTTATTTTGGATGTCATTTTATGACTGTGTGGGGTTAAAAGGGAACACAAGCAATAGAGAATTTATCTTTGTTATAAGCTCCCTCTAACTCTTTCTGTACGTTGCTCAGCTCTGCAGTCTTTTTTTTTTCTGCTTGTTCCTTTTTTCCTTTACTTGTAAAAAAAAATTATCAAAAAGTTTTGTTCAAGTGTAGATAGATGGGCTCCTTTTAGATTTTTCCTTTAATAAGGGCCAAGAGTTCCTATTCTTGTCCTACTAAAGTTCCATAGGGGTAGAGGCTGCAACTGCCTTTTAAAAACAGACAAAAACACGCTCCAAGGCAGTATAACAACATTACTGACCATTTAGGGTCACTGAAGATGTTCTAGTGCAATTGCAGTGTGCATAGTAGAAAGGCAAGGATTTCCCAAAGGACTTCCAAGTATGAGGTGAAGGGATGGCATGGGAAGGCCAACAGTGCTCTTGAACCCTCCACTACATTCTCAAGCCAGCAGCAGGACCCCAAGAAGGGCCCAAAGATTACTTACCAAGCCACTGTAATCCTTGGGTCCAGATAATTGAGTTTGGAGGTTCCCAAAGCAATTTGTTTATTTTCTTCTCGGTCTGTGGCCTGAACTTCGAGCTTCATTAACTGCTCCTCCAGTCTTTGCACAGCCTTCTTCTTTGACTCTACCACCCTGGAAGAATGGAAGTCATCAAGAACCAGGCCTAGCTTCTGGACAAAAACACTGCAACCCCACCCAGCCATGCAGGGGCAGCAAAAGCAGGAAAACCCTAAATACATACAGAGATTTCCAAAAGATACCACTCAGAAACTCTAGAAAAGCTGGGGCCCCTGGGCCTCTGATATTACCCCTGCTTTTCTCTCAACCAGTCCCCAGCTCTGCATAACAACCAGGTACATACTTCTTGGTCTTTGCATCCTTTAGGACCTTGGCATCAGCCTTAGCACTTTTCAAGTCTCTCCGGGCATCTGCTAGTTGTTCCTTCTTGGCATCAATCTAGGTGGGGAAGAACAGTAAGGTTTAAAAATAAAATCAGCCCGGAGAGAAAAGAGCTCCATCAGACATGAAACCTAGAAGCTGTCTCCACCAGGCAGGCTGCCTATGTCAGTGACATGCCACATAAACCTCCCCCCTCTCCCAGGGCGGCTTCATGAAGACACAGATTAGATGCACAGTGACTGCTGAATGCAAATGCTATTTCGTCATTTATGTTCTTCAGTGACCCTTCAAGAAATCAGTGATCCTTCTATTATAGGCAGTGACCCAGGGCCTGTCCCCTTAATGCAAAAGCTCAGGTTACAGAACCTGCCAGGACTGGGAATGTGAGTGCCAATCTTTCGATCACATAACGCTTTAGTTTTAGACACCTGGGAGGAGGGCTACAGATGAAAGCTGTTCACTAAATGGATCCTGTGTCAGGTTATAGCCTTCCTTCTACAAATACTGAAGGAGATAACTCTTTATGAAGCTGAGACAGGATCCTTGCATCTACTGAACCCAGCTCATTCCTCAGATTCTGCCAGCACTCTGGGAAGGAGCTGCCAGCTTCTCAGGAAAAAAGGATGCACTGGAGAGAATACCCAAGGGACCCAGGAAGCTAAACAGCTCAGCCAGTCGGCTGAAACCTATATATGGCACAGCCTGGCTTTGGCCTTCTGTATTTTAAATGAAAGGGAGCTGAGACTGGAAGGAAATTAAAGCAGTTATCACTCAAAAACAGAGGTCTGAAAACATTTTTAGCTATGGAGCTCTTTTTTCCAAATAAAATCTCATGGAATCCCGGTTTATAAAGGATGAAACAAGCAATTCCAGCCTTTCTTGCTTATAGAACCCTTGGAGGGCCTCTGGAAAACCTAAGTTCTTAGTTCTTGCTTAAGGACAGCGCAGGCAACACCAGGAAACTAGAGCCCAAACCAGGGAGCTCATGCTGCTGGGGGCAGAACCTCAGATGTGCTATTACCTTTCCTAACCTACAAGGTCAAGGGAACCTCTGCAGAGTAAATAAATACTTGCCTGATTCAACACAGTCTGGGCTATTGCTCTCAGCCTAGAATTGTCTGTTAAATATACACATATAGCCCAAGTTTGGAAACAGAGGCCACCGTTGTGAGAGAATCATTAAATATATTTTACTATGAATGGCTTACTTCCAACATCCATGTTGTCCAAAGTCAAGCTGAAGGAACTGATTCTATACACAAAAGCATCAGACACCACTAGCTAGATTCTTCTTGGGCTAGAAATTTAACAGACCACAATCTTTTAACCATTTCCGTGGATGCTAAATTGGCAGGCTGTTTCAAATTCTCTCAAAGCATCAAAGACTCCATTGATTCACTTGGCAAACAGGGGCGTGTGTTTGCTTTGTGGGCACACAGGAGAGGGTTCCTGGGCTTGGAGGGCTCGTCTGGCAGGCGGCCCTGGGCTGCCCAAACAGTGGTTCCAGAGTAAGATCAACAAAATACCTCCTCATGCTCCAGGGGGATGGGTAGCTTGAATTGGGTAAACAGCACCTGAATATTCATGCTTTTATTTCTGGCTTGGAACAACAACATGGGGAGAGTAGATGATTCCACATGACCACCATTTAACAGAGTGGCAGCGAACAGGAGCTGCTAGGATGGGTGGCCTATAGGGTTCTTTGCCTGCCAACCATATATTCTAAGGATTTGAGAGGTCTAGGGGTATATATTCATTTACTGTGCATATGTGCATCCCTCTAGCAAAACGAGATGGCACCTGTAGCATGAACTGTAGGTTGTGGGTATCTTTTGACCCAGACATACTACTACCGGGTATTTATCTTGAAGAAATTTCAACAGGAGGAAAATATATGGACCTGAAAATGTGTATGGAGCCTCACTTTATAGCAGTCATTTTTAGTTTTTATTTTAAACTTATTTATTTATTTCTTTAAAAGAGAGAGAGAGAGAGAGAGAGACAACAAGCAGGGGAGGAGCAGAGATAAGAGAGAGACAGAGGATCCAAAGTGGGCTCTGTGCCGACATCAGAGAGCCCAGTGTGGGGCTCAAGCTCACGAACCATGAGATCATAACCTGAGCCAAAGTTGGACACTTAGTCAACTGAGCCACCCAGGCACCCCTGTAACAAGTCATGTTTAAACTCCACCTGTCCTAGTACAGAATTCTGTAAATGTGGATGGAAAAGAATTACATCTGTAATTTCACTAACCTCTGTTTGAAATTCATCATTTCGTCTTCAATTATGAATGTGGGCAACAAACCATAGTAGTATCAGTAGTACCTATGATACATTCTCCACCAATATAATACAGATATTTCCGGATCATTAAAATTGTTGCAGAAATCTTAAGTATTGTTTATGTATTCTTTACTATCCTTGAAATTTAGTGATTATTAGACCCACCTTCAGATCTTACTTAGTAAGTTAATAAGGAAGCACATCACAGACTTTAAAATATACTTGGTAAGTGTATTTCAGGATAATTGGTCCTTTGTGACAACCCTATGTGTCTGTTCTAGAGTGAAATACCTGCCAGTTCTCACTGAGAGTTAGTACGTTGGAATGGATTAGTGACATAGCCATTGCTAACACAGAAACGCTCACCACCGAAGTGTTTAGTGCCTTGTGGCTTGAAAGCGCAGTACCAGACAGAGTCAGAAGGAAGAAAAGCACATGGAAGAGGAATAGCATCTACTTGTTTGCATGTCTCTCTCCCTCTAGGGCAGCAACTCTGGCACACAGCCAGAATTCAACAGATGTTTGATGATGAGCTACATAAAAATATGAGTCATGTGGAATGTGTAAAAATAAAAATAGTTGTGCTAGGATTAGGGGGAAATAAAATATCATTGTTCATCATCTTTTTAATTTGAAGCAATCTAATTTAGAAACAGTTGTATTTCTGGACTGTGGCAAGGAATGGTGAAGACCATCTTTATATCCATTATTCTCACGTATAATAAGGACAATAATATTTCAAAAGAGGGCACACATCAAACTCAGCTTTTCAAAATAGGAAGAGTGGCCAGTGCAGGAGTTCTGTCCACAGAATACAGACTTTATTAAAAAAAAAAAAAAAAAAAAAAAAAAAAATTTTAATGTTTATTTTTGAAAGAGAGCAGGTGAGTGCGCATGCACACGTGAGCCTAGCTGGGGAAGGGCAGAGAGGGGGGAAACACAGAATCTGAAGCAGGCTACAAGCTCTGAGCTGTCAGCACAGAGCCCGACACAGGACTCAAACCCACGAACCGCAAGATCATGACCTGAGCCGAAGTTGGAAATAGACTTCTGAACAATGAGTACCTGATACTCAGTTATCTTCATCAGGGATAACTCCTATCATATTTCCATTTGTTTATCTTTAGCATGGACATATCTTCCAGAACAGACCTAGAACTGGCCTTCTCATATCCCAGCCCAGAAGGCCTCTTATTTGCAGATCATCTATCCACAGCAGATGTGACTCCCTTCATTTTGCGACCACACCATCCAGATCCACATTACCTTAGACTGCAAGTTCATCATGGACTTCTCAAAAGTTTTGGGTGGTGCCCTCTGATGGTTACAAAGAATTGCAACAGCTCGGTTGGCACGGTTGTAAGACAGGATCTTTGCTGGGATGTTCTCATCAGCTGTGAAGAAAGAAACATGACAATAAAAGAGTTAATTTGTATATCTGAGGAGAATACACCACATGGCTTCCCCAGCACTTCCTCATGATTCTGCCAGCCCTCATCTCACTAAGATGATCAAGTTCTCCTGAGACACAAGGTCAAAACTGAGAGTCAAGTCATCAGCTTTTCGGAAAGGCCACCCCGTCCCCCAATGTAGTCTGAAGAAAATGTAGAATTGGAACAGAAAAGGTCTGTAGAGGAGGACAAGACAAAAGGATCACAAGCTTTATGTTTTAAAATCATAAGTCGGTATCTGTTTTACAAAGAAAAATTCAAAGTGTCATTGGAGGAATATTTTACTTATGTCACATGGCATCCTTTGTCCCACCCCAAAATACTGACCCTCAAAATACCCTCTTTGGATTTTCTGGCTTTTAAATTTTTTTTTTTTCAACGTTTATTTTTATTTTTGGGACAGAGAGAGACAGAGCATGAACGGGGGAGGGGCAGAGAGAGAGGGAGACACAGAATCGGAAACAGGCTCCAGGCTCTGAGCCATCAGCCCAGAGCCCGACGCGGGGCTTGAACTCCCGGACCGCGAGATTGTGACCTGGCTGAAGTCAGACGCTTAACCGACTGCGCCACCCAGGCGCCCCTTGGATTTTCTGGCTTTTATATTCTAAAGCCATTTGACATAGAGGACAGAGGAAATTTAGCAGTGGCTGGGCTCTAGAAAAAGAAGTTTGTGGATGTTGGTCATACCTCCTGCACCTAGTTTTTAGGAGAATACTATCAACTCTTAAAGGGGTAAAAATGGCAGAAACTTCAGGGGAAGGATGTGCTCTCCTTTTACAAAATAACATGACAACTTTGTTCTCTCCAATTTAACCAAACATTATAGCACTTTCATCCTATTACCTTTATTAACATACATATAAAATATAAAATGCAGGCATTTTCAGAACAAATAAAAGCTCCTGTCAGCATTCCATGAAAATAAATCTTGACGTTGGGGTAGGAAAGGTGAAATAGCACTGACCTTCTGTTTATACAACTAAGCCTCAGCTCTCTGTTAGATACACGGAAGGAAAAGTTTCCAGTCACAAAGTTAGGGAGAAAAAGCAAAACCGATCCAGGACTTAAGCTAGCTGAGCAAGGCAATGGACGTACAAATAAGGGTACAGGCCTGTTTGGCCAAACAATACTTACGGGCTGTGAGTTCTTTCAACTGTTGCTGTAGCGTGATGGAGGCATTATATGTACGGAACACCTTGGCTGTCAAGCCCTCCATGAGATCCTGAAGATGCTTATTCAGGATACCAGTCTGGAGGAGACAAGGCACAGAGTATATTGGGATTTAGGTAAAAGCCCTACCACTCTGCCCCTTCTGGCAAGCAAGCCCTAGGACATTTATGCCAGTGCAATCTCAACTCTGCCAAGTTTACTGCCTTGCCAGTGAGAAGTTAGAAAAAAAAAGGAGAAAAGAATTCCAAATTACAGGCTTGCATGATACCTCCCTATGAAGTACTTTAATCTTAAGCAGGCCAATAAAACAAATGTGTCCTTCCCTATTAAGACCTTCCATGATAAGCTATCAGGGAGAGGGCTTTGGTCTCCAGCAGAGGTGGCTGGGCATCCAGCAAGAGAAGACTCTGTTAAGAGCCAGAAGAGGATAAAAGGCAGGGTTTGTCTACCTGTCTCAGGACTTTGGTCGTGAATTCACTATGTGCCTGAGGGAGGAAGTGTGTCTAGGATAGGATGGCACAGGACAGACTAAAGGGAGAGTCCAAGCCACCCCTGGGCAAACCTCTCCTTTAGGAGCTCGAGTGGCTCTGGCTGGGCCCCTCCTCCAACCCACTGCACTTTGTCCACTCACATTGAGTCTATCAAAAAGATCATCCTCAGGCTGTTTGTTCTCCATAAATAGCTGTAAGTTCTTAAAAACCTAAAAGAAATAGAAGAACCTATTATTTGAAAAGCCTTTACTTTGGAAATAATTGCAAACGTACAAAAACTTGGAAAACAAAAAAGCACAAGGAACACTGACATCCTTTACCAGATTCACCCATTATTACCATTTTACACATCATTTGCCACTCACATAGTACACGTCTGCCCCATTTCTATGTGTGTGTATATACATGTTCATTGTTTGTTCTGAACCATTTATGGGTACTTGTATTATAGTCCTTTACCCTTAAATACCTCAAGGTATTTCCAAGAATTTTGTAAGGATAGAGATACTGCCTTACATATGCACAGTACTCATCAACTTTATAAATCTGCATGAGGACATACTTTAGTGGTCGAGTTTGGTCAGCTGACCTAGTGATGTCCTCTACCTCCCCAGTATGGAACCCAATCTAAGGTAAGGTATTATATTTGTCATGTCTCTTTAGCCTCATTTAATACGGACCACTGCCACAGCCAGCAAAGCCCAATTACCTGATTAGACATCAGGCTGTTAAAGGACTGGATTATGGGGGCCCTGCAGCACCGTCTTCAGCTGTGGGCTCAGAGGTTTGAGGATAACAGGCTACTGCTTTGCTCAGTCAGGAGTTGGGGAGAGGCTGAGCAAAGCTACAAAAGTGACAAATGTGCAACATGACCAGGGGATACTAAAACATGGTTGAATCATTACAACATGGTGAGTTAAATCTTATGCTGAAATTTGTCATAAGGGCCCACTCTCTACAGCATGTTCTGTTGAATACTACTACAGGATGTGGCCCCCTAATCCCAGAAAGGTAGCATGGAGCAGAGGAGGTGAGGGACAGGGACTAAAAGGAGGTACACAGGACAACCAACAACACCTCTCCCCTCCCTTTCAAATCATTTTCTTCTAGTGCTGAGCAAAATGCAGAGCATACAAAAAGCACTCAGTAACTGTTGAATGACTGAATGGAAGAAAGAAAAAACAGGCAAGGGAGCACAGGCCACAGGAGACTTACTCGTTTCTCAACAGGTACTTTGTTATAATATCTGATTGAATCTTTCCCAAGGAAGTCAAACTCTACCACGTATTCCTGACCATCCAACTCTGGGTGCAGATTGATATGCTCCACACGAAGTGAACAGCAACCCACAGTGTCTGCTGTTTCTCCTTCTTCCTTCTCATTGCCTGCTCTCAGAGCAAGCTGTCCAGGGAGGAGGGAAAAATGAGAACAAATGAAAATACTTCAATCTCACAGGATCTACAAGAAACCCAAATAAGTCTCCCAATTCTCTTTGGGACAGAGCATCAGTCTGCAAGGCCTGGGAATTCTGGATTCTACACTAGTGCTTCTTCTTCAAATAAAATGAAGTACAGAGAATCAAAATAGTATTATCCTTTCTCAGAAAACCAAGCTTCTCTTTATTCTGTTCTCTCAAATGGGGATGGAGGAAAGAACTTCTTTCTTTCTTTCTTTCTTTCTTTCTTTCTTTCTTTCTTTCTTTCTTTCTTTCTTTCTCTCTCTCTCTCTCTCTCTCTCTCTCTCTCTCTCTCTCTCTCTTCCTTCCTCCCTCCCTCCCTCCCTTCCTGTTCCTTTCTTTCTTTCTTTTTTTTTTTTTTAAACAAAGCAGGGGCACCTGGGTGGCTCAGTCTGTTAAGTATCCAACTTCGGCTCAAGTTATAATCTCATAGTTCGTGGGTTCAAGCAGAGTCAGGCTCTGTGCTAACAGCTCAGAGCCTGGAGCCTGCTTCAGATTCCATGTCTCCCTCTCTGTTCCTCCCCTGCTTGTGTTCTCTCTCAAAAATAAATATTTAAAAAAAAAAGAAAAGAAAAAGAGTGGCTCTCTCAGCATTTTTTACTTAAAGAGATATATTTCAGTTTATAAAAAAGTAATAATAATAAAACAAAGCAGCATTCCTATTCTGGGCAATCAGACTCAACATGTGAGTCTCTTAATTTTGCTTATTTTTTAGATAACTCAGAATTTGAGCTAATCAGCACTAAAATCTTCTAAAAGATACTGACAAACTGACCTCCCTCACGGTCTTTCAGGGGTGCCTGGGTGGCTCAGATGGTTAAAGCTTCAGACTCTTGGGTTTCAGATCAGGTCATGATCTCATGGTTCATGAGTTCAAGCCCCATGTCGGGCTCTGCATTGACAGTGCAGAACCTTTTTGGGATTCTCTCTCTCTCTCTCTCTCTCTCTCTCTCAAAATAAACAAACTTAATAAAAAAAATTTTTTTAAAACACAGTCTTTCAAACTGTAGTTGTGATACATTAGTGGTTTAACCAGTTTTAAGGGTTATAACCACCCTTTTTAAAAACAAGAAACAGAATTTAAAATGTCAGAATTCACTCCTTGTAGAAAGCTAAACATTGTTTTGTGCAACTTTTGTTTCAGTTATACACAAACACCTATATATATATGTATACATATATACATATATATATACATATATACATATATACATATATATATATATATCTGTGTGTTGGGTCTGTGATGTAAAATAAAATTTTTTGGTAGCTTATAGTCAAAAAGAATTTGAAAATGTCACAGTATTTCTGGCAGATTCAGATAGCAGTAGACTCTGAACGCCTCTCTCTCCACTTCTACCTTCCTTACTCAATCAGAGGTTGGTGCTTCTCTAGTACTTAGCACAGGGCCTGGAGGAGTAAACAAGCTCCACATCTTTGATAAGCTGAACATGTTAAGCAATGTGATAGGACGATGCTCACCTTGTCGATGAAGTACAGGGCTACAGCTCTCTGCCGAACTTTCATCTCTTTGGACTTCCAGTCTTCTCGATACTGGTTCCGGATCTTGTCCACACACTTCTTAAGCCGCCGAGCGGTCTCATATTTCTGCCAATCTTTCTCACCCTGCAGAGACCCAACCCCAAAGGTGGATTGCTTAGGAATGGTGGAGTAAAAACAGACTTTGAACACCCAAGTTCAGAGCTGTGAACCAAAGAAAAGAAGCCTGAGCTTAAGCAAGGTAGAAAAAGAGTACTGAAGAGAAACTATAAAGCATTTAACCTGATGAGAACTCATGCTGTCCTGTTTCACTGTCAAGCACACACACGACTCCTTTCTAATTGCTAAATTGTTTATGTTCTTGGGAAAAGCCCACATGGCACATCCCCAAAACGGACTTCTGTCAACACAAAGGGTATAAACATCCCCATTCCCACATCAGCATCATCGCTCTCTCTGCTCCTGAATCTGTGAGCCAATAGCAGTTTTCTGCTAAGACCGAATTTCATTACATTCAAGACAACCATGCACAATTTGATGGAAGTGTCAAGGAAATAGAGCCAAAGATTACAACTTGTAATTACTAAGGAACACAATGACTTCCAGGAACAGCTGTAATCATTCACCATTTTCTAACTTCTGCTTTTTTCCCCCAATATATGAAACTTATTGTCAAATTGGTTTCCATACAACACCCAGTGCTCATCCCAAAAGGTGCCCTCCTCAATACCCATCACCCACCCCCCATCAACCCTAACTTCTGCTTTTAAAAGTATTCTTGATTAGATTGAGGAAAGCAATGTTACTAGGAAGACTTTTTTTTTAAAACATTAGAGCTTTTGATATAAGATTTTAAGATGGATTTTAAAACCAATGAAATGTTTTTGAAAGAGAGTGAAAAGATGGTCTCTACCCAACAGTGACAGGAGATTAGTCCTGCTGCCACGCTGAAAGGAAATTCACAAGCAAGGGCTGATACTAATGTCAAGTGAGAAAGGTAAGAAAGGGGGAAAAAAAAATCCAAGGACTCCCAAGAGAGTCAGGGAGTATTCTAAGGTCTAAAACAGATTATATGACATGAATACAGGGATGGAATTCAAGAACCCAAGAATCTCTGCAATTAATTCCCCCACCTATGAGAGAGAGGGACATCGTGATTTTTACCCACATAAGCCTAGTTCCCGCCTATGCCATGGGACACATGGTCCTTGAAGTGTTCAGAACTATGGTCAAAATAACTAGCCTTCTGAGCATGCAGGAAAGTTGGCTAAGTGAAAGCAAGAAAGATCTACTTCTAGCTCCACCAGCGCCCCGAACTGCAAGCTCACCCGGCTGCACTAAGGGTTCATCACTCTGCCACAAATGTATGTGGCCAAGTTGTTTGTAAGTGAACTACTTGCTGTGGGTGGGTGATTTAGCAGTTGTTGATACAATACAGAAGAAATATCAAAGTTCTATTTCCTGACAATGGCAAGCTGAAAATTTCTCACTGGTTTTTCCAAGTATGTACTAACATTTAACAGGGTGAAGAAAAGGTGTGATACAGCTGTCCTCATATACAAGTAATCCATTTCCATGACAATCGTGCGAGAGAGACACACACGCACAATCTTCAACAGCACAGCCTCCCGCTCAGGAGTGGGCTCTTGGCCATCACTCTAATGCATGCAGGCCTACTAAAGCCTAAGTCCAAGTCTTCAAAGTCCTGTAGGGTCACATTTGCGCAATTCCTTAGTTATGCCACTGAAACAAGGTTTAGAAAAACCCAACAAATAAGCCATTCACAGAGGGTACCACAAGACCAACTTTTCCTCACAGGTTGGCTCGGCTCCTGACCCAAGGATCCAGGATTCTCTCAAGTAAGGACATAAGAGGCGGGGCGGAGGGGCAGAAGCCACCTTGTCTAGGTCTGGGGGAAGGAAAGCTAGCCTCCAGGAAGTATGCTTACCCCTGCCGTCAGTTTCCTTGAATGGAATCCAGACAGTAAAATGCACTTGAACAAGCTTTCTCAGACTACTCCCAGAAAGAAAAAATATCCATTTAGGTCTTCCAGACAGGGCCCTCCTCAAAACCATCGCAGTGAAACAAGGTATCCACCACAGGGGAACTGCCTTTAATCCCCTCCCATCTTTCCCTACCCAGTCAACCCTCTCTATAGATGAGAATCTAATTTGATTACTTATAAGTGACATTCTTTGAGAGATTGTTTTTAACTAGTGGGCTCACCATATTTTCTGGTTCTAATATAACTGCTTACTCATTAAGCACACTGGATAGGGGCACCTGGATGGCTCAGTTGGTTTAAGTGTCTCTTGATCTCGGCTCAGGTCATGATCTCACGCTCATGGAATTGAGCCCCACATCGGGTTCTGTGCTGACCGTGTGAGCCTGCTTGGGATTCTCTCTCCCCCTCTCTCTCTGCCCTTTCCCCACTGGCACACTTGCTTTCTCTCTCAAAAATAAATAAACTTAAAAAAAAAAAAAAGTCTAAAAAATATATATATATATACTAGGTAAATGGGGTCAGGATCTGAATTCAGGATACAAAGTGGGAAATGAGCTGTTCCTATTCTCCAATCCTCTCTCAGAGATTTGTATTGGGGAGCGATGACATTTGCCAATATTCTTAAGTGGCTCTTCTTTATTTGTTGGAAGATTTTTTTTAATTTTTTAAGGAATCTCTACACCCAACTTTGGCCTGGAACTTACACCCCTGAGATCAAGAGTCACACACTCCACCGACTGAGCCAGTCAGGAGGCCCATAAGTGGCTCTTCTCACTTAGCTGGTGATGCACCAAAAGAGGAATGGCTAGCATTCTGAATTCCAAACATCTAACATTTAAACAAAAGATACAACAAACTGGCCTCATACATTTAATACCATGTTTAAAGATAAAATCCAACCAACTTTTCATATATGCTCATTTTTAGATGTTTGCCTTATTACGGATATGTAGAGGTTGTTATATATATTCAAATTCTTTTCCACATACAAGTAGTGCATTTTAGTCCACTATTTCCTATTCATCTTTCATTCTGAATAAATCTAAAAGAGATTTTATGTTATACAATTTTAAGTGTACTGTTTAATCCGTTTTAACAATTCATAACCCCTGTAACCTACATCTCATCAAGACAGAATATTCTCTATCATTTGAGAAAGTTTCCTCATGCCCCTTCCCAGTTAATCACCAACTAAGCAAGCACTATTCCTTTAATCTGACTTGTATCATCATAGCTTGGTTTTGCCTAATTTAGAATATTGTAAGAATGGAATCCTACAGGGGTGCCTGGGTGGCTCAGTCGGTTAAGCGTCTAACTCTTGATTTGGGCTCAGGTCATGGTCTCACAGTTTGTGGGTTCGAGCCCCATGTAGGGCTCTATGCTGACAGCATGGAACCTGCTTGGGATATTCATTCTTTCTTTCTTTCTTTCTTTCTTTCTTTCTTTCTTTCTTTCTTTCTTTCTTTCTCTCTCTCTCTCTCTCTCTCTCTCTCTCTCTCTCTCTCTCAATCTCTCTCTCTCCCCCTTTCTGCTCCTAACTCATGCTCATGCATACGCTCTCAAAATAAATAAAGTAAACTTAAAAAAAAAAATGGAATAATACAGTATAGGTTCTTGTGTCTGGGCTTCCCAATACATTTTTAAGATTCATCCATGTCGTTGCATTTATCAGCAGCTTGCTCCTTTTAATTGCTGGTATATAGATACAATCCAGGACTATCCCTAATGTGTTTGATGAGACCATGTGTTTATTCTGTTGATGGACCCCCCTAGGATGTTTCCATTTTGAGACTTGCACGAATACAGCGCTGCTATAAACATTCTTGTACAACTCTTTTTGTGGACATAGGTTTTCAATTTCATTCAGGGCAGAAATACCTAGAACTGAAACTGAGATCTCATTGTGGTTTAAATCTCCTAGTAATTAGTGATGTTGAGAACTCTTTCGTGTGCTTATTTATTGGCCATACCTCTATCTTGTTAAGCATCTGTTCAAATCTTTCGCTTTTAATGGGAATGTTTGTCTTTTTTATTGAGTTATAGGAATTCTTTGTATATTCTTGATACAAGTTTTTTGTCAGATATACATGCTGCCAATATCTTCTCCCAGCCTGTAACATATATTTAATTAACCTTGTCCTTTGTTGAACATAAGTTTTTAATTGTAATTATTTTTTTTTTTTTACATTCACTTATTTTTGAGAGACAGAGTACAAGTGGGGTAGGGGCAGAGAGCGAAGGAGACACAGAATCCGAAGCAGGCTCCAGGCTCTGAGCTGTCCGCACAGAGCCCAACACGGGGCTCGAACTCACAAACCGTGAGATCAGAACCTGAACCGAAGTCGGATGCTTAACTGACTGAGCCACCCAGGTGCCCCAATTTTAATTTTTTTAATGTCAATTTTTGAGAGAGAGAGAGAGAGAGAGAGAGAGAGAGAGAGAGCGAGCGAGCAGGGGAGACGCAGAGAGAGAGGGAGACACAGAATCTGAAACAGGATCTAGGCTCTGAACTGTCAGCACAGAGCCCAATATGGGGCTCGAACTCACGAGCTGTGAGATCATGACCTAAGCCGAAGTCGGATGCCCAACCAACTGAGCTACCCAGGCGCCCCAACAAGTTTTTAGTTTTAATGAAGTCAACTTTATCAATTGTTTCTTTTATCATTAGTGCTTATTGTGTCCTGGGAAATCTACAACAAGGTCATGTAGATGTTCTATCACGATACCATCTACAAGTTCTAGTGTTTTATTCCTTCTACTTTAGAATTCAGAATTTTAAAGATTCAGAATATAACTTTTTAAAAAATAAGCGTTATGTCTTATTTTCCTTTTCTAATAAAACTCACCAAAATCAGAGCTTCCCAAGACTATAAAGTTTTATAAGGACATTTTCCTTCAATCCAGCTCTTTAATCCCCAGATGGTTACATTCAAAAGTTTGTAGGTATATACATCTTTGAAACCCCCCAAAATTATAAGCTCTAAAGATAGAAAAGTGTATTTCTCCCTAAGAATATTTTATTAGGATTGAATGCAATGTAATGTCAACACGGATTCTAAAGTTTGCTGTACTTAATTTAAAGAAAAAATGACAAATTTTGTTCATAAAGTTAAGACCGGTTGAAGAACCTCACTTTTACTAAGGGCTACTTTACAGGTAATGAGACTAGATCATGTTTCCAACCTTGGCAGTGGGCTGGACTTAGCAGTGAGTACCTTAATAAGCAGTCCTTTTAACCTCTGGATCTATGGTTTATCCAGGATCAGAGAGCTTTGTAGAAACCACTGGTTCCAGAAGGCTGACTGTCATTTTCCTGCTATTTCAGATTCCATGGGCACCAAAGTACAGAGTGGAAGAGGAAGGGAATGGAAACACTTGCAACAAGATGTCTATATAATGAAAATCCTGGAAGGTAAAGCAGAACTAACCAAGATGAGCATAGAAAGATGCGAATGAGCTCAGGACAGTCTTTACCTGAAACACACATTCCTGCGGCTCTCAAAAGTCCCTATTGTTTCGACGGCTTGTGAGGCTGTTTGTAGTATAAACCTGACTCTGACTGCAAGTAGGCCAATTAAAGTTTCCGGAAAGGGAGACATTAAAAAGATACACTTCAGCTGTGCTTTTTTTTTTTTTTTTTTTCTTTTACCCTTGACTGCCCAACTTTAAAAAATTGCCAAAAGTCTCTTAGGGTGTCTGGGTGGCTCAGCTGGTTAAAGCATCAGGCTCAGGTCATGATCTCACAGTTTGTGAGATCTGCGCTGGGCTCTGGGCTGACAAGTGCAGAGCCTGCATGGGACTCTCTCTCGCCTTCTCTCTCTGCCCCTCCCCTGCTTGTGTTCTTTCTCTCTCTCAAAGTAAGTAAATAAATATTAAGAAATAAAAATAAAATTGTCAAAAATCTCTAAGTCACGTCATGCTTGAGCTAAATTTCTTAATGGAACAGAGATGGGGTAGAACAGAACAATAACATAACACAAGGGAAGTGAATAAGTAAAATAAAGACAAGCAAAAGAATCTCAGAATAGAAAAGTCTCTGGCGGCCGAGCAGAAAGGTATAGAACAAAGCCCCATCACGGTAGCCTCCCATGTTTTGGATCTAAAGTCCCTAATGAAGTACAACCATCAATTACCACTCAAGACACTACGACAAAAACTTATTTATAGACTTTTGGGTTAGATGGGGTTAAGTGAAATCATACTTTAATCCTCAAGTTGCTTCAAACAGCAATGAAAGTGCTCCAAGCAAGATGGGGAGACCTAAAGCCAGGGCCTGTGTTAGTTTAGGCCGAGCTGGGCTCGAAGACTGCTATGAGGAGGGAGCAGAGAAGTGGAGAGCAAAGAACAAATGAGAATGAGAACATGGACAAAAACCACCTCCCAAAGTTTACAGACAGAAATTCCAGAAGACAAAAGAAAAATGACTTAGAAAAACTGCCAACAATAATTAGTACACAAATTCAGTTCAGGCAACATTTTAAAAAACAATCTAACAAAGGTTTCCTCATATATATCAATTATGAATAAAGAGAAAACAGATGTAACAGCCACAAAAAAGGACAAGAAATTATAAAACAAAACCAACAGAAATGAAGTGAAATAAAATTCAGTACACATGAAATAATAATTAGAAATCCTGAAAGCAAAAATTAATAATTAAAATGAATTATAGGGGAGATACAAACTTCAGGATGCATATAATCAAAAGGAGAATTAGGAAATTGGAAGGGAGTCCTAAAGAACTTCCCCAAATAAAGACCAGAACTAGAGGTAAAAAATATGAAAATAGAGGGGCGCCTGGGTGGCGCAGTCGGTTAAACGTCCAACTTCAGCGTAGGTGATGATCTCACTGTTTGTGAGTCCGAGCCCCACATGGGGCTCTGTGCTGACGGCTCAGAGCCTGAAGCCTGCTTCAGGTTCTGTGTCTCCCTCTCTCTCTGCCCCTCTCCCACTCCTGCTCTGTCTCTTTTTCTCTCAAAAAGTAAATAAACAGTAAAAAAAAAAAAAAAAGAATATGGAAAATAGAGCTTTAAAAAAAGTGTAGATGGAGAAGCTCCAATGTTCATCTAAGAGAATTCCAAAAGAAGCAAATGGAAGGAATGATCTAGAAGCTGTGGAAAAATGGCTGAGAGTTTTCTAGAATAAAAATACATTAGTCATCTGATTCAAAGTCTAGTCTGAGCATCTATACAAAAACAGCAAAACCTTGGTTTGTGGGCATAATTCATTCTGGAAATATGCTTGTAATCAAGCACTTGTATATCAAAACGAATTTCAAGAACCACTGGCTCAGTCGTGATCATGTGACATTTGGTGCCACATACTACTACTTCTATTGCAAGACATCGCTTACTAATCAAGTTAAAATTTATTAAAGTTTGTATGTCTTGAGGAACACTCAGAACAATCCAAAGTTTTACTGTATATCCGTATTTAGATATATAGTAATAAAGATACTCTTTACTGGAGAAAAGATAGATTATAAGAATGAAAATAAAGAAAATTTTCAGATAAATAAATACCTAGAGAAAGGTATGGAGTGTAGAAACTAATCACATATATCTCACTGTGATAACTGCTGAATGGAGAGAGGGTTAGGATTTTATGTATGATTGTGGGTTCTTGTAAAAAAAGAAGTAAAACTTAAGCAGAGGAAGTATGCGGTGTAAGAACTGGAAATAATTAGTTTAAAATGCCCTTATTTACAGGTAATTTAATTGTCTATGTAGAAAATACAAAGGACAGATGCTTTTAGAATAAGAGCTCAGCAACGTTGTCATACATTACCACTCTAGGAAGAACAGAAATGTAGTAGAAAAAAATCACATTCAGTAGCACTAAAAACTGTAAGGTCTCTAAGAAAAAAAGGCTTTAAACATAGGAAACATTTCTGTGGAGAAGATTACAAAGCAATATTAGAGGGTATATTCAAAGACATGAATTAGTGAAGAAGTAGAATATGTTCATGGACTGGAGGACTCAAAATAATGTATCCTCCCACCCCCCCCCCCATTAATCTACACATTCAATACAATACAAATCTCGGGACACCTTGATGGCTCAGTCGGTTAAGCATCCAACTCTTGATTTCAGCTTAGGTTATGATCTCACCAGTCGTGAGACTGAGCCCTAAGTTGCCTATTTGGGATTCTCTCCCCCTCTCTCTGCCTCTCCCCCGGCTCATGCGCATGCACTTTCTCTCTCTCAAAATGAATAATAAACATTAAAAAAATTAAAAAAAATCTCAACAGTATCCATTAGAACATGACAGATTTATCTCAAAATGAATGCAAAACATCAAAGAGGAAAGAACAGTCAAGACAATTTTGAAGAACGAGATGAAGGACACTTGTCCTATGCAGTAAAAACTTACCAAGCAACAGTAGTTAACACAGTAAGCTACTGATGAAGAAACAAACAAACAGGACAGAGAGCCCAGAAACAGACTGACACACATGTAGAAATTTGATATATAAACAGAGAGGGTAATACAACTAAATAGTTCTGGAACAACTGGTTATTCATTTGAAAAAATGTATTAGATTTCAACTTCATACTATACACAAAAATACATCCGAATAGATCAAAGATCCAAATGCAAAAAGCAAAACTTGAGAAATGTTGACAAGGATACATGAGACAGAAATGTGTACATGCTGTTGGGGGAATGATGGTGATGTAAACTGGTTCAGGCACTTTAGAGAACTTAAAAGTATCTAATAAAGAATCTTTAAGGAAAAATTTCATCTATACAAGGAAAATGTGTTTATTCCAGAACTATTTATAATAGCAAAGTGTCATAAATAACTCTAAATGTTTCTTGACAAGGGAATTTTTTTTTTTTTAACATTTATTTATTTTTGAGAGATGGAGAGAGACAGAGCAGGAGCAGGGTAAGGGCAGAGAGCGAGGGAGACACAGAATCTGAAACAGGCTCCAGGCTCTGAGCCGTCAGCACAGAGCCCGATGTGGGGCCTGAACTCATGAACCATGAGATCATGACCTGAGCCGAAGTTGGACGCTTAACGGACTGAGCCACCCAGGCACCCCAAGAATAATTTTTTTTTTATAAAATAGCATACCGTGTAGCAAATAAAACAAATAAGTTAGAAGTATATGTCAAAAGAAAATCTCAATACAAAAGCTGAGTGAGAGAAGTTGCAGAATGATCTCAATAACTTACCTAGTTTAAAAGTGTGCCTTGTAAAATACTACATATTGTTTATGCACACAGAAATAAATTATGAAAAACAAAAATATACACAAGAATGAAAACATTAAGTTCAGTAATAGTAACCTCCAAGGAAGAAGGAGAATGGGGGGTGGGGTTCAACTGTGTTCATCAGAATACTTTTTAGGAAATGAAGTAACTGAACAAACAGGATACAATGTTAAGGTTTGACACAGCCAGATGGTGGACATAGTATTCAATACATTATCTATTCTTGTATATTTGAACTAGTTCATAAAAAAATAAGACCCCTAATGCTTGTATCTATTTTTTTAATTTTAATTTTATTACTTTTTAAATTTACATCCAAGTTAGTTAGCATATAGTGCGACAATGATTTCAGTAGATTCCTTAATGCCCCTTACCCATTTAGCCCAGTCCCCCTCCAGTAACTCTCTATTTGTTTTCCATATTTAAGTCTCTTATGTTTTGTCCCCCTCCCTGTTTTTATATTATTTTTGCTTCCCTTCCCTTATGTTCATCTGTTTTGTATCTTAAAGTCCTCATGAGTGAAGTCATATATTTGTCTTTCTCGGACTGATTTTGCTTAGCATAATACCCTCTAGTTCCATCCACATAGTTGCAAATGTCTCTTTTAAATTTCTTTTTAATGTTTGTTTCTGAGAGAGAGAGCGAGCGAGCGAGAGAGAGAGAGAGAGAGAGAGAGAGCGTGCGCATACGAGCAGGGGAGGAGCAGAGAGAGAGGGAGACACAGAACCCAAAGCCGACTCCAGACTCCCGAGCTGTCGGCACAGTGCCTGACTCAAGGCTCGAACTCACCAACCATGATATCATGACCTGAGCTGAAGTCAGACATTTGACTGAGCCACCCAGGCGCCCTGGAGTTGTCTATTTTTATCTAGAGAATGCTTCTCCTACTGGCACTGCATTTAAAGACTATTCAAAACACTGTCAAACCCCAACCTCTGATGTTCTCACTGTTTTGGTGAGTGGGAAACAGCCAACAAGGAGTGGCAAAAAGCTGGAGAAATCACATTTCTTTTTCCTTCCAACTTCCCAAGCCTTTAACCATCTTCATGACTCTTAGGATCCCAACCCAGCTGAGGAGAGTCAGCCACTCTGTGAGGGGTATAAGATTCTAGGCAGGCCTACCTGTGGGTGACTTCTAGGTTCATTACCATAACCATCATTCAGAAACTTGCACAAATCCCTACAGTATATGGGGGTTATCTGGATATTGTCAGGAATAAATTGGTGGCTCTCAGCTCTGGAGGGTCTCCACCTGGCCTATCAACAATGGAGATCTCAACCGGTGAAGGCTCTCCTATAATTAACTTGAATCCTGGATATTAAGAGAACGCAGTATACATTTATCTGGAATCTGTTCACCTCTCTCCGCCCACACTGGCATCATTTTGTCCAGGCCACCACTATCCGTTGCCTAGAATACAACAGCATCCGATCAATATTCGTACTTCTGGTATGCATATAATCCAATCTTCACAGAGGTTAGTGCTCAGAATGATCAGTTACGTCACAAGTTTCTAAAATACAAATCTGGTATTGTTCCTCTTGTTAAAACCCAATAGCTTCCTACTGGATTTAGGAGAATATAAACAATTTTAAGAAACAGCCTGAAAATCTGGCCTGCATCCCCCTGTAGCCTCCTCTTCCTGCCCCCTTCCTGCTCACTGTACTTCAACTACAATGACCTTCTCTCAGTCCTCAAGCCCACCAAACTCTTTCTCACCTCAGGGATTTCAAAAGGCAATTTTCCTTATCTGGAACATCCATTCCCTTATCCTTTCCATGGATAAATCCTATTCATCTTGTAAGTCTTATCTTAAATGTCACTTCCTCAGAAAGGCCTTCCCTCCACCCCGGTCAAATTGAATGCCCTGATACATTCTTATATGGTACCCTGTACTTTCCCTTTGCATCATTTACAAGAGCTCCTGTTTACTGGTGTGACTGTGTGTAAAGCCTCGGAATCTTGTTGAAGCAGGTCTATGTTCCAGACACGCCTCTGTTCAAAGTCCTTCAATGGGTCCTCACCAGATGCAGAGCACAGACCAGTCTCTTCAGCATGGCACTTAAGGCTGGCCACAATTTGGCAGTAGGGTTATCACACACAGGCAATCAGGAGGCTAAGGATTTAAGTCAGAGTGAGTAACTAACTACTGGATCATGAGCAAGTTTTTTGGCCTCCACGAGACTAAATTTATTTCTCTATAAGACAGTGGCATTAGTACATGTGGTATGGTTGTTAAGATAATCAAATATCAACTTATGTGAAAATACTTAACAGTAACCTGGTATCATTATTTTGCCTTTTTTTTTTTTTTTTTTTAAAGTAGGCTTCATGCCTAGTGCAGAGCCCAACACGGGGCTTGAACTCACGAACCACCCGAGATCAAGACCTGAGCTAAGACCAAGAGTTGGATGCTTAACCAGCTGACCCCACCCAGGTGTCCCAAATTTTTATTTTTTTTCCATGTGTAAAATACACATAAAATTTAGCACATTCACAATGTTGTGCAAGAATCACCACTTGCTAATTCTTTTTGTTACTTCTTTTTAACACTTCTCACTCTCCATCTATAATGACATAATTCTGTTTGGAATATCTCTAACACCAACAGTAACCTAATTTCCTTCATACAGTTGTTCCTCATCCGTAAGTGCTGGGAAATAACTGCTGCATTTCTCTAAAGCACGTAATGCTTACCTTTCTTCTAATACAGTTGAATACTTACCCAATTTGCCCACTAGCCTAGGAGTTGAGAGCTAAAACCACCATTCATCCACCTTTATTTCGGAAGAAAATAACATGCCCCTTTAGAAGACCTGACTTCTGCTCGTGAGGGTTTTCTTTCTGATTCTATACTTACTCTAAACTAGGAAAAGTGACATTTTCCAACTGAATGGCAGGAAATATCAGAGATTTTTCATATTAGAACAAAGAACTATAAGCTAGAGAGTGTGCAGTTTATAGGGCTGGCAAAACACATAGCCTTTTTAGGTGTGGCTTTCATGTCTTACCATGTTCAATAACCTATAAACCAAAATTAAGAGTGTCTTTAGTGCCAGTCCTCTGTAAGTTAACAGTCATAGTCTACAAAGAACTCATTTCTTGGCTGCCTTTTTAGAGCTCATCTCTCTTTTAGGTTGTTATGCAAAGTTCCACAGTACATTTGAGGGAGGAAGTTCTCCCAAGCAGGGTATGCCTAGCAGGCTAACAAGAACGGACTGTCCTTCCAAGACAGTTTTCCCCTTTCAATAATAGTATTAACAAATAACAACACAGGGGTATACAATGGTTTATGATGTGCTTTCATATACATAATCTCACCTGGTCCTGGTGGAACCTATCCAGGTGTAACCTTAGGAAGCCGAAGTATGTAAGACTCTAGATTTTACAACTTCTGGATTCAGAGCAATTCTGCTCCCTTCTTCAGGGCCAAGAAAGGGGGGGAAGAAAGCAGCAGAAGCCAATTTACATTTACTGCATTTTTCATCACAACCCCACCACTGGAATAGTAAGCAACACGAAGGTAGGGACTGCATCTGTTTTGTTTACCAACACAGTTCCTAACACCATGCATACATATGGTATGCCAGGCACATACTGGGATTTCAGTAAATATTTGTGAATAAATGAATCAGATTATAATGTGACGCAGAAGACAGATACACCTAAGGAAGGCATGAAAATACTTGATTTTGTGGAGAGTTTTTAATTTGTCACAGTGATTCTAGAGACCAGTAACACTACATTTCAACAAGAGATTATCAGCCCCACTAACTGGGGCAGCTCTTAGCTACCTCTTACCTTGATTCGTGAACTGGGGTTTAGCATGATATATTTAATGGAACCTTGGATGTTCTCTGTCCAGGAGACCAGCCAAGTAACCTTGTTATCATGTCGGACCTCTTTCCATTTATGTCCTGTAGGAGGAGAAGGAACCTTGGCATCTCTGTGGAAATAACAAAGTAGGAGGGTAGTGAATTGAGGAGAAGTGAGGGACAGTTTCACCTTTTGTAACCTAAAGTGGGTAAATCTGCTGAGCACGTATTTCCAAATTTCCTCATCACCAGTCAGTAACTGAAAAATACTAGGAGATCTATATATATGGAAATACTGTGCTGTTCCCAAACAGACTTATGCAACCTAGGAAATACTCCCAGCAACAATATTCCCAAGAACAAATGAAGCCCCCAACTTTATTTCTGGCCCAAACAATGAGCTGTGCTCACTTGCTACAGTTGATGATTATATCCTCAGGCATGATCCGTCTCTTCAGCATGCCCATCTTGGGGTGGTTGCCACGGCCACGGAAAAGCCCAGGAGGTTCTATCTTGAAGTTGGCAATCCTCTCTCTGTGGTTATCCATAATACAGAAGCCATATTCTTTCAGTAATTTTTCATTCTCCTCTTTGATTTTCTGGAACAGAGCAAAGAAGTATTCAAAAGGGATTCAAATTGCTGTTCCCTATTGCTACTATTTTATCTCTTATTTGAGAACAGGTCAAGGTAGAGAAAAGTCTAAAAATCACTAAGAAATATGCAAATAGGGGTGCCTGGCTGGCTCAGTCAGAATAGCATGTGACTCCTGAACTTGGTTATGAGTTTGAGCCCCACCATAAGTGTAGAGAATAAATAAAACGTTTTTAAAAATTAAAAAAAAAGGAAAGAAATGCAAATAAGGATAACCTCTAACAGTTTCCAAACATAAACACAATAAAAATTCCCCAAAATATCTATGCTTGACTTCTAATTACAGATTCAAAACTGAGTCTATTCTCTTAAAGGATTTATGTGTGAACATGTTACATAGGTATTTCTAAATATAACTTTAAAAACTAACGTCATTTTATTGAGTAGTGTCAAAATGGCAGAGGGGTATGACTCTCTGACAGGCCTCATAAAAAACATCTCCATGTTTTCTCATAGGTTCCAGACACATTTTAGTTGTACAGTACTTCAGATGGGTTTTCAACTCAAGCATACCTGTTACAGATTCTTTCCTAGGTATATGGGTACATACATTGTCTACTTTGTGAGCCTTGCTCCAAAAAAGGAGCGTGGGTGTGGAATTTGGAGCCTCCTTACCCTCTGCTGACTCTTTCGTATTATACTCAGAAATTCAACTTAACTAAGTCCTGTTGCCTTATAGGTAGAAACAGATTCAGAACTTGCTGGCAGGTGTCCTTGGCCAGGGCTCTGACAAGGTGATACTTCTGAAACTGTCCTATCTTTGGATCACTATTTGCAAAAACAAAGCTCAAAGTGGTTTAAGTTTTAAAACACCCCTGAAGTAAATAATAAACCAAGTTTCACTAACTGGGAATACTGAGAAGACTAAAATGGGACTGAAAAGTCTGGTGCATTTATCATTCTTACAGTAACGCGAATTTTAAACTAAAGGTCAAATAGGTACCATCAAACAATGAGTTATATAAATACAGTCGTCTAAACTGTATAAGCATGCACGTCCTTTAAAATATAGAAATTAAAGGGCTTTTTAAAATTCCGTACAGTCCTTAACATCTGGACCTCCAATTAAAGAAAGAACGAAAGGAAAGGAAAGGAAAGGAAAGGAAAAAGGAAAGGAAAAAGGAAAGGAAAAAGGAAAGGAAAGGAAAAAGGAAAGGAAAAAGGAAAGAGAATAAAAGAAAAAGAAACTTTGGTCTGAATTTCTGTAGATCAGGGTTTGGCAAACTTTCTCTGGACCGAAAATATTTTGGTCTTGAGAGCTACACGGTCTCTGCTGGACCTACTCAACTCTCTTACTGCCTCATAAAGGCAGCCACAGAGGATATCTAAACAGCTAGCTGTGGCTGTGTTCCAATAAAACTTTTTAATTAAAACAGACAGCCTATAGTTTGCCTACTGGTACCCTAGAAGAAAATGACATCTCACTGAATACTAGAAAGATCATTCTGGAATGAAGATGGAGATGGATGAGCATGCCTAGATCCCAGGGAGATCAAGAACAGGGAGGTATGGGAACAATATTATCTGTTTAAAACCCTAATATCCAGAAGTCACTGTGCAGGTCTGCCCGTCCTTAAATACTGTATTATTGGAATTACTGACTGGTTTTGGATCAAAAGAGCACCAGGTTCTTACACTAAGTCATTCAATAAAGTGCCTATTATTCACAACATTCAGTATGTAAAGCCCTTAAGAAAATTTAAACTTTACTCGGCCAAGAATCCTAAATCTTCAGTACAGAGCCATGTAAAATTACTGAAGTCAAAGTTGTGTAGGAACCAAGAAGAAAATTAGATGAACTAATCACTATTCCAAAATTCTCCAGAGGTTTAAGACATTCTATAGTACCGGGGTGCCTGGGTGGCTCAGTACGTTAAGCATCCAACTTCAGCTCAGGTCATGATCTCGTGGTTTGTGAGTTCAAGCCCCGCATCGGGCTCTGGGCTGACAGCTCAGAACCTGGAGCCTGCTTCGGATTCTGTGTCTCCCTCTCTCTCTCTCCCTGTCCCTCCCCTGCTTGCACTCTGTCTCTGCCTCTCTCAAAAATAAATAAACATTAAAAAAAAAAAAAAAAAAAAGAAATTCTATAGTACCAGTTTCTCTTCCTTGCTCATCTGTTTGCGAGCTTCTGACTGGGCTTTGAAATACTGGCTCATCTGGGTAAAATCACATTTGCTTAAGTTGGTGATAATATTCTTCTCTTCATTAGTCATTTCCTAGTCAAAAAAGGGGGGGGGGGGAGACAGAAGAAGAAGGTAAATACACTATTTAATACCCTAGGTTTCTTTGTGATTACAGCAAAGCACCATTTTTTTCAGCCAAAGGTGTTTGGAGAGGTAGCCAATCTAAATTTGTGAGTTTCGAAAAAAAAGAAAACATAATTTTATTACTTTGTGCTATTATAAAATATTTAATAGAAAAAAACTTTACATGATTTATCACTGAAAAAGCTCATGGAACTCTTATGTATTTGAGCTCTTTACACCCTGCCATATCCACAGGCCTGTGTATCCCATAGTTGAGAAACATGAATACGTATCATTTCCTTTAGCAATAAGAGAAACATTTCCATACTTATTCTCTCTTAGAAACATCACTACTCTACTCACTTAAAATGTTATTTTCAGGGCTATTCAGAAGGTAAACTTCACCTCAGCCTCTGTCCACATTATTCAAATTGAGAATAAGTAGATTGTTTAAAATCACCTAAACAGATGTAGGACATGTGATTTCAAGAGCAAAAAGTACCAAAAGCAAGGAAGTAAGAATAAAAAGGGAATGGGACATCACATTAACATCTCTCTTTGCAATAGGAGACAGAGGGGCAGGCAGTCTTGCAGAGACAAAGTTTCCTTTGCTCAACCAGAATTGAGGTTTTTTTGTTTGGTCTGATAAAGTCCCTCCTGCAGCCATATGAAAGTGAGAGGAAAGAAATATACATATTCTTGTTGGATAGAAAAATCTATGTAACATAATGAACAAATAGGGAAAAAGGAAAAACTTTAAATACAATAAAATTCATAAAGCTCAAATTTTACATCAGAATTTTTTGTGAAGTTACAGTTTACTATTTAGTATTTGATTAATATCTTTGCGAGATGCTAGGATATTAATACATAAGCTACAATACCTTTCTCCAGTCTTTAAAGAAATTTTTCCTAAATATTTCTTTAGTAGTATATTCATGGTCGAGCATTTTTGCAAAGAACGTAGCTACTTCTTCTGCTTTGGGGCTCAGCTTCATGACTTTACCTAGAGGAAAAAGTGGTTCCAAAAATTGAGGTGTATAATTCATGTTTTGAGTATAAATACTGAGCTCTGGAGAAGTCTTCTAACTAATGGTTTACCTTCCCAAGGTATACAAGGTCTGGTGACACATGGTAACAACAACAACAAAGACAATACACTGATTTATATCTAGTTGTAGAAGTTCTCCTTCTCTTTAGCAGATATTTACCTGGGTCATTCTCTGGAGACTATGCCAGTAAACTGTTCCCAGGTGCCTGCTCAGGACAGGGATGAGCTGGGGGAGGCCCAGCCACTCTTCCTTTTCCTTTCAGCAAGCAGGGTCCTTTACACCTCTTCAATGGTTTTTAAAAATCAAATCCTCAGAGGGACTCCTGCCACTGCTAAGCTAAGCAGCCTCTGTTCAAGAAGGGGAGGAAGGGATAGGGCAGGGAGTGGAAGAAAGGAATTGTGGGGAAAAGAAATAGGCATCTTTCTTCTTTAAAGTTAGGTGGGTGGAATATGAATAAAATAATATATATCCACAGCAGGCAAGCCCAGATATCCCACACGAAAAATCTAAGTAAGACCTTCCTCTAGAACTCTGATACTCAAAGTGTGGCTCACAGATCAGCAGCATTAGCATCACGTGGGAGTTCTGTTTGAAACATAGAATCAAGCCCCAACCCAGATCTATAGATTCAGCAAGTGCATTTTAAGAGACCCTCAGGTGACTCGTGTGCATACTAGAGTTTGAGATGATTGCTCTGGAACACAGGCATTATGAAGTTGCCTCTTTCAGGGAAACAGACTCATCCAGAGCACAAGGGATGACTGAGATTCTTGGTAGCGTGCACGTTAGCAAAAGCTGTTCTAAAGGAATCCTGATGTTATACAATGAAAAAGGCTAACTGTAACGTAAATCTGAATGAGGCCTACGGGCTTTGTGTACCTTAATTAGATAATAAAGCAATAAGGGGAAGTACTTGGGAGTTTAATCTACTTTTAGAATAGAGTATCTTTAACCGTACTCTTAGGGACAATTTCCATTTTTTCTTGAACATCCAACTTTACAACACCATCTGGAACTAATCCACGGCATAATAATTTGACTATACCTAAAATGCGGTTAAATACCATCCCACTGTCTTGCTATTACATAGCTACTAAAATTCACCAAGGATTTTCACTTTCATTATAGAAAACTAAATCTTAACCAGAAATCCATTCATTTCAAAACTCAGAAGATAACTCATTTCATGATGGCTGGGAAATCATCATCCCTAATTGCGGGATATAGGGAATCATGGCACAAAACTGAAATCGTCAGGGTAGACAGAACTTGTGTGGAATCCGCAACTCGAAAGGCCAACAGGTGGCACCACATTCCCCATTCAAACCTCCTCCCCCTCCCCCCAACCTCCTGCCTTTGAAAGAAGTCATTTTCGGGACGACAGGGTTATTAGCTTTCAAGGCTTTCCGGCACTTCTTCAGCTCTCCCCAACTCAGGTCTGAACTAGAGTTGCCAGTAAAGCTGTAACATGTTTCTTTTTCTTTTTTAATGTTTATTTTTGAGAGAGAGACAGAGCATGAGCAGGGGAGGAGCAGAGAGAGACAGAGGGAGGGAGACACAGAATCCAAAGCAGGCTCCAGGCTCCAAGCTGTCAACACAGAGCCCGATGCGGGGCTCGAACCCACGAACCGTGAGATCACGCCCTGAGCTGAAGTCAGATACTTAACCGACTGAGCCACCCAGGCTCCCTGTAATGTTTCTGATATAAAGGAAAATTTAAGTCACTAAATTTAAGTCACTATAAATTTAAGTCACTATATTCAAGTCACTAAAAATAAAATAAATGAAATAAAATAAATGGCAAGAAAAGAATGTAAACTGTTCTTAGGTCTGTTTGACATAAACCAGTATCAATAAATATTTGAAAAACAAAAAAATGGAGACTCTTTGGGCAATTTTACTGAATTCTGTACCAACAGAGGAAGGAATTTTGATGCCTCCTGTTTTAGATGAGCTGTCAAAAGAGGAAATGACAGCTCCCCAGCAGCAGAGTGGTGGGAAGAGGACTAGAAGATTCCTGGCAATGGGAGCACTTTGTGGAAAAGCCTGAGCTCCAGGAAGAAGAAACTGCTGAGTCAGAGCTGAAAACTGGACGTTCTCAAGAGAGACAAATCACTGCTTCAGCAAGCGGGTGCCCTGCCTCCCTGGCAGTTCCAAAGGAGTCTGAGAATTCTTTTCCCTAGAGAGCAGGCAGGACTTACAATATCAATTTGGACCAATAATTCAAATACAACATCCTAACTTACTGCACAATGCGAGTTTACGTAATCAAAGGGAAGAAATACCGGTGAGAAACCCAACTGAGAAAATGATACAGCTGGAGCTCCTATAATGGAGCACTGGCCAAGAATGAAGTAAAGGACCACAGTGACCAGTGATGACTGGTTCAGGCCTTGGCTTCCCATCTTGAAAAAGAGAAACCCAAGAGACTAGAGAATCTAGCTTTCCTTCAAATCATTTTGAACCTCAAAATGGGGCTTTACTAGTTGAGCTTTCTAAAGCTCTTGGTAAGTCCAGACATGAGCTACAAAATACATGGCCTTTTAGGATTGTCTTCTTCCAAGGTTCTAGGCTCTTTTTCCTCATTGGAGTTTGGCTTTGGAGTTATATTTAAGTAACCAACTATGAGGGCTAATAGAACTGTGTCCTGTGTGCTCTGGTCGACACAAGTCAGAATGTTTATATGATGCAAGTAATTGTCATTCAGGCTATAGGGTCCTGGTAGACTGCAAATATTGTGCAATCAGAGCGTGGTCAATATTGTCCATTGCTGGGTCTTGGTGTCTAACACAGGCACACTGAGTAAAAAATGAATTCCAGCTTGCCAAGCTTGACATGTCCCCCACTTGCAAGACCCAGTATAAACTACTACCTTTATCTATAAATATCTGTGGCCCTAAGGCCATTACTGGCGGACAAAGAGATGTACGAGAATTTTCCTGAGTGTGTTCACCACTAATGCCCTTAGGCAGTTTTCCTGCCCAGTATTTCTCAAAGTTTGGTCAGCAGACCTCTTGGTTCAGAACCCCCCAATACTATTCCACATCTATTAAATGAGTCCAGATCCACCTAGCAAATCTTAAGCATGTAAGGGTCTGGGGGAAAATGCTCTAGCCATTAATGGATAGAACTCTTGGAATGAGGGAGATCAGTTGAACATTCCCATCTGCACAGTGCTACACTGCAAACAGGAAGAATGTCAAAGGTACTCTTCAATTCTTCAGCCCAAGGACAGAAACACCAATGGTAGTTAATGGACAACTCTGAGTGTTCTGAGAGAAGCGCGTAGGCGGGCAGTTCTTTACAGCAGCCTATGAAATCTGACTGCACATATAGTAAAGGCATATTGTTGTGCTATGTACAGAGTGATTGACACCGACCAGCCCTACCTAGAGGCTGACGGCTGACTAATCTTCAACTGAATACTAGTACTATTTCTCATGATGAGCAGCTTATCAGCTTGCATTACATTGCTAAGGTAAAATACTACCATTCAAGTAAGGCTTTTCTAATAAATCTTGCAAAGAGTGGCTTCTCAGAAATGAAGTTCAGATAAAAACATTTAACTGGGGGACCAAGGGCTGTAAGCTATGTGGAGGGAACTTTTGGGGACCATGTAATTAAAACATTAACAGTTCCTTTTTCTCAAGGCAGTTCCTTCATCACCAAATGAGCCTTTAAGAGGTAAGTAAACACCTGATGACCATTCCCCCAAACCACACAATGACAATAAAACAAAATGAAATAAACAAAAAGGATTATATAGCACAAGATCCCTCCACGTTTTCTATTCCTAAGTAGAAGCAGGCTCTTTTCTTGGCCAACAATTAGACAACCTTGGAATAACTCACCATCATAGTAAAACTTGACATTCTCTGGAAGAGGCTCATATGGTGGAGCAAAAACAGGGCCTTTATGTTCTAGGAATTTCCACTTGATGCCTTCAGGGTAGCGTTCCTCTTCCCACCTTTAAAAGATAAAGTATAACACCGTTCAGTGATCACCTAGTATACAAAGTGTCATTTTTAAATGCCCAAAGAATTTATCGTTCAATTGGTTGACGCTCTAAAATAACTCTGGGCGCCACATTCAAGACCTGGATCAAAAGAACCAGTATTCTTCACCTTCAAAAAGCCAACACTCACAATAAATAAAATGGAATACTCAAGTGAACACAGGAAAATACAGTTCAACAGTTCAGTTCTACGAGTGGATACAAGGGATCCCAACTCAAGGACCTTGGCAATAACTGGGAGATATGGAAATGGAAGAGTTGTTTTACCACCATGGTATACATGACAGAGGTAGATGCCAGGTGAAGATGTAGGGAAAAACAACCCTATAAGAAAGTGCAAGACGGAACAGAAGACTGGGAAATAACAGTTCAGTTGGGGTACTGAGTTTAAGGTACTCATAGGTTACCTAGAGCTATCTAGCAGACACTGGTAACTAACTGAATGTAAAGTTTAGTGCAAAGAGTTTTTTAAAAACCCTAAAAATGATCAGACATACAGAAAAAGACAAATACAAGGAATACCAGATCCCCATCACTTGCGTTCAACAACTGCTAATATTATGCTAAGTTTCCTATTTTTTGCTGAACCATTTCAGCAATGTAAACTGCAGATATACCTCACCTCTAAATAGTTCACCTGTAAAAATAAAGATATTCTCTCACATAACTATGATACTATCACATCTAATAAAATTAGCTTCATTCTAATACCTAGACCATACTAAAAACTTCCCAATTATACTCAAAATGTATTTTATAGGCCAGGATCCAATTTTAGGATCATGCATTGAAATTGGCTGATAGGTCTCAAAGTCTTTCTTTTTCTGAATTAGACCCTCTCACCATCATCACCATTTTGTTTTTTTAAGAGTCAGTTGTCTTACAGATAGAATATTTTATTATTACTTTTTGTTTTATTTTAGAGAGAGAGAAAGAGTGCCAATGGGGGAGAGGGATGGAGGGAGGGAGTGGGACAGTGCGGGGGGGGGGGGAGGAAGAGAGAGAGAGGGAAAGAGGGGGGGAGGCAGGGAGAGAGGGAGAGAACCTTAAGCAAGTTCCAGGCCAAGCACAGAGCCCAACACAAGGCTCAATCCCATGACCCTAGGATAATTACTTAAGCCGAAATCGAGGGTCAGATGCCTCAGAATAGGATATTTTAAAACTTCACAAATTTTAATCTTCACTATTTCTACTTTAAAATTAAAAAGCTCCAAAGTTCTACAGAATACTCCTAAAGGCTAACTATGCATATTATTTATCATCTTCTAACTACAATATTTTTTCCAACTCCAATATTTTATTTTTTATAATTTTTAAAAAATGTTTATATATTTTTGAGAGAGTGAGAGAGCACAAGAGGGGTAGGAGCAGAGTCAGGGAGACACAGATTCCGAAGCAGGCTCCAGGCTCTGCTTGAACGCGCAACTGCCAAGATCATGACCTGAGCCAAAATTGAACACTTAACCGACTGAGCCACCCAGGCGCCCCTTATTTTTTTTTTAAGTATTTGTTTATCTTGAGATAGCAAGCGCATCCACAAGCCAGTGAAGGGCAGGGTGTGGGAATCCCAAGCAGGCTCCGTGCCCAGCAGGCTCTGTGCCCAACACAGAGCCTGCTGTGGTGCTCGATCTCACAACTGTGAGACCATCCTGAGCTGAAATTGAGAGTCAGATGCTCAACTGACTGAGCCACCCAGGTGCCCCTAACTCCAATATTTTAAACGAAGTTCAGAAACATCAAATAAAACATTACACATACCAAATTACTGTAAAAAGAGC